>NC_061512.1:190620948-190787499 GCF_022539505.1 Lolium rigidum | reverse complement strand
CAGTGACGAATCGGGATAACTGGAGGGGAAGGCTTAGATATGAGGATCACATGTTTTCACGGAGTGTTAATGCTTTGCTCCGGTGCTCTATTAAAAGGAGTGCCTTAATTTCCGATAGATTCCCTAGAGGCCCATGCTGCCACCGTGCTGGTAGGACAAAAGATGTTATGCAAGTTTCTCATTGCGAGCACGTATGACTATATATGGAAAACATGCCTACATGATTAATAATCTTGATGTTCTGTCTTAATGCTATTTCAATCCTATCAATTGCCCAACTGTAATTTGTTCACCCAACACTTGTTATTGGAGAGTTACCACTAGTGTAGATAGCTGGGAACCCCGGTCCATCTCTCATCATCATATACTCGGTCCTATATGTCATTGGAAGTAGTATCAACAATTTTCTGGTGCCATTGCTCTCATATTACACGTCTACTCTGTTGTGTTATCTGCTATTACTCGCTCTCATATTATCGTTGCTTTCACATCACCCCTGTTACTAGTGCTTTTCCAGTGTGTACTGAATTGACAACTCAGTTGTTAAGGCTTATAAGTATTCTTTACCTCCCCTTGTGTCGAATCAATAAATTTGGGTTTTACTTCCCTCGAAGACTGTTGCGATCCCCTATACTTGTGGGTTATCAGTATGGTGCATAATGTAATTAACACAAATATCCTTAGACAAAGCATTGATGTTTTATCCCTAGTGGCAACAGCACATCCACAACCTTAGAACTTTCTGTCACTGTCCCATATTCAATGGAGGCATGAACCCACTATCGAGCATAAATACTCCCTCGTGGAGTCACAAGTATCAACTTGGCCAGAGCCTCTACTAGAAACGGAGAGCATGCAAGATCATAAACAACACATATATGATAGATCAATTAATCAACTTGACATAGTATTCCATATTCATCGGATCCCAACAAACACAACATGTAGCATTACAAATAGACGATCTTGATCATGATAGGCAGCTCACAAGATCTAAACATGATAGCACAAGAGGAGAAGACAACCATCTAGCTACTTCTATGGACCCATAGTCCAAGGATGAACTACTCACGCATCAATCCGGAGGCGGGCATGCTGATGTAGAGTCCTCCGGTGATGATTCCCCTCTCCGGCAGGGTGCCGGAGGCGATCTTCTGAATCCCCCGAGATGGGATTGGTGGCGGCGGCGTCTCTAGAACTGTTCTCATATCGTGTCTCTTGGTACTAGGGCTTTCGCGACGGAGAGAATAAATAGGCGAAGGGGCAGAGTCGGGAAGCGCTCGAGGGTCCCACCCCATAGGGTGGCGTGCCCAGAGGTGGGGCCGCGCTGCCCTAGGGTGTGGCCGCCTCGTCGCCCCTCTTCGTATCTTCTTCGGACTTCTGGAAGGCTCCGTGCAAAATAAGACCGTGGGCTTTTGTTTTGTCCAATTCCGAGAATATTTCCTGTGTAGGATTTCTGAAACCAAAAACAACAGAAAACATGAACTGGCGCTTCGGCATCTTGTTAATAGGTTAGTGCGGGAAAATGCATCAAAATGATGTAAAGTTTATATAAAACATGTGAGTATTATCATATAACTAGCATGTAACATAAGAAATTATAGATACGTTTGAGACGTATCAAGCATCCCCAAGCTTAGTTCCTACTCGCCCTCGAGTAGGTAAACGATAACAAGGATAATTTCTGAAGTGACATGCTACTATCATAATCTTGATCAATACTATTGTAAAGCATATAAGATGAATGAAGTGATTCAAAGCAATGGTAAAGATAATGACTAAATAACTGAATCATATGGCAAAGACTTTTCATGAATAGTACTTTCAAGACAAGCATCAATAAGTCTTGCATAAGAGTTAACTCATAAAGCAATAGATTCTTAATAGAAGGTTTTGAAGCAACACAAAGGAAGATATAAGTTTCAGCAGTTGGTTTCAACTTCAACATGTATATCTCATGGATAATTGTCAATACAAAGTAATATGATGAATGCAAATAAGCAAGTATGTGAGAATCAATGCACACAGTTGACACAAGTGTTTGCTTCTAAGATAGAAAGAAGTAGGTAAACTGACTCAACATAAAGTAAAAGAAAGGCCCTTCGCGAGAGGAAGCATGGATTACTCATGTGCTAGAGCTTTTTATTTTGAAAACATGGAAACAATTTTCTCAACGGTAGTAATAATTCATATGTATTATGCATAAAACATCCTATAAGTTGCAAGCCTCATGCATCGAATACCAATAGTGCTCGCACCTTGTCCTAATTAGCTCGGATTTCCATGGATTATCATTGCATTACATATGTTTCAACCAAGTGTCACAAAGGGGTACCTCTGTGTCACCTGTACAAAGGTCCAAGGAGATAGATCGCATTTGATTTCTCAATTTTGATAAATCTCATCTTGAGGACATCCATACCGGGACAACATAGAAAACAGATAATGGACTCCTCTTTAATGCTTAAGCATTCAACAACAGATAATATACTCATGAGAGATTGAGGATTAGTGTCTAAACTGAAACTTCCACCATGATACATGGCTTTGGTTGGCGGCCCAATGTTCTTCTCTAACAATATGCATACTCAAACCATTTAATCATGATAAATCACCCTTACTTCAGACAAGACGAACATGCATATCAACTCACATGATATTCAACAAAGGTGTAACAGTTGCTGGCGTCCCCAGAAACATGGTTACCGCTCAACAAGCAACTTATAAGAAATAAGATACATAAGCGACACATTCATCACCACAATAGTTTTTTTAGGCTACTTTCCCATGAGCTATGTATTGCAAAGACAAGGAATGAAATTTTAAAGGTAGCACGCAAGAATTTTACTTTGGAATGGCAGAAAAATACCACATAGTAGGTAGTTATGGTGGACACAAATGGCATGGGTTTTGGCTCAAGGTTTTGGATGCACGAGAAGAATTCTCTCTCAGTACAAGGCTTTGGCTAGCAAGGTTGTTTGAAGCAAACACAAGTTTGAACCGGTACAGCAAAACTTACATAAGAACATATTGCAAGCATTATAAGACTCTACATTGTCTCCTTGTTGTTCAAACACTTTTACCAGAAAATATCTAGACTTTTAGAGAGACCAATCATGCAAACCAAATTTCAACAAGCTCTATGGTAGTTCTTCATTAATAGGTTTAAACTACATGATGCAAGAGCTTAAACATGATCTATTTGAGAACTCAAAACAATTGCCAAGTATCAAATTATTCAAGACCATATACCAATTACCACATGAAGCATAAGGAGCCGATAGCTCTTGAAGTACCGATGATTTCCGGTGCGGTGCCGATGGCTTCCTTAGGAGTACCTGCGATTATCGCCAGAGTATTAGCGCCTTCAACTGAGACTTTGTCATCAACTGACGAAGGTGCAATAGCTGGAATTGCCATTGCAGAATCATCTGGTTTCTTCTTCGTCTTCTTAACGTTGTCATCCTCCTTAAGCTTGGGATCTTTGTCAACAGAAGCTAGCTGCCTAGAGGGGAAGTCGATAGTTTCCTGTTTTACTCCAAACTTGGCAGCAATCTTCTGAAACTCGCGATCGCAAATATCCGACCGAGAGAAACTTCCTTGAACCGTGATATTGGTTCCATTGTTGCCTGGCATATCGAGCTTTAGATATGCATAATGAGACACAACCATGAACTTGGCATAAGCTGGCCTCCCGAGTCTAGCGTGGTACTGCGATTACCAATTCACTTCCTCAAACTTGATCCTTTCTTCCTGAAATTGTCGGGTTTCCCGAAGACGACATTCAAGGAAATTCTGCCAAGGGATATGCTGGCAAAGTAGGGACAATGCCATGGAAACATGTATCAGACTCCTGCAACAGATTGGTTGTGATGCCCATATTTTTGACCGTGCTTGCGAATTTCAGATTCAATCCACTTCCACCGTCCATGAACACTTTGCTCATACTGAATCCTCCTATTTGTGCTTCGACTACCAGGGTAGCATGACCTGGTCTTGGGATAGACATCGGATGGTCGGCCCTGCTAAACAGGATGCACTGTGACGACCAGTCGAAATATTCCGGAATGTTCGCCATGGTGCTTTCTGCAAGGTTGATTTCTTGCGTAAGCTTCTTCATCTCTCTTCTAGAAACACCAGTTTTATGAATCATGCTCATATGTCCCCGCGGTGGGGGAAAGGCTTCATTAGAAGTACGAGTTTGAACTTGCTGAACTTGGTGCATGCTGAGGTGGAGGTGGTGGCGGGTTTGTCGGCTGCGGCTGTCCCCTACATGTTTCGTAGAACTTCTGAATATTGATAAATTGTCGACAGTCTCTGAGAAAATGACTCGACTTCTTGGTGTTGTCTTTGGGGTCAATGTACGCATGTATATAACAAGGAGTGTTTAATTGCTCAGCAAATGGTAACTCTGGGACCCGTGGAGGTCACTCCTTATACTTGCCTCGATTCCCCCAAAGACACTGCGATTGTTATCCCGACGATCATCGCGTCTGTCACCACGCTGATCATCATACCGGTCATCATGCCGATCATCGCACCGATCCGAATATCCAGCAGCCACGATGTTGGTATCATCGTACCCACGATATTTCCTCTTTTTACGGTGATCACGCCGATGGCCTTAACCATGCCTCTGCTGGTCATCGGCTTCATCGTCACTGCACGGACGGGGCTTCCTTACTTGATCTTCTCCATCAGCCCAACTGTTGGCAATCTCCATAAGTTAAATAATGGTTTTTGGCATCTTTCGGCCAAGTTCTTCGATATAGGATTCTCGTCGGATTCCATCGCTGAAATCATCAATAGCTCTGTCGACGGAAACATCTTCGGCAGTGTTTAGGAGCTTAATAAAACGCCCGATGTACGCGCACATTGATTCCTCTAGCTTCTGCTGACAATGACGTAGTTCTTCGATTCCAATAGGTCTCTTGTAAGTGGCCTGAAAGTTCTTGATGAAGGCATCAACCAAATCTTCCCACGACCTGATAGACCCTTTCGGCAGGCCTCTCAACGATGCTTGTGCCGAATCCTTGAGGTAGTTTCAAGCACCGCATTGTTGCTATTTGGTTTCCTTTGTGCAAGATCACAATTTGTAGGTAATCATTTATCCAAGACCTTGGCTCCTGCTGCCCATCATATTTAGCAGCATCGGTGGGAGTAGGCTTGAATTTCTTCGGTGGCATCGTCTCCCGAATATTGTAACTTAAGCAATCGGCTCCTCGAAGTTCGCCGTCATATTCCTGGGTCTCCTCGGAATCATCACTATCATATCCTTCCGTTGCAGCACGTCGACGATGAGCTTTGTTGATTTTGCTCTGTGTGATATCATCACGAGCATCTTTCGAACGATGCTTGGATCCCCTGTCCTGGTGTGTAGCCTTCTCCTTCCTAGGTGTGAGCTTGTCTCCAAGAATCGCAAGACTCTCCAATGCACCTCGATGAGCCTGTGCCATGGGCCCATTAGGTGTCAGCTGGTGATCGATCAAATAGGCTGCGAGGTTAGTTGTTGCTCCTTCGATAGTTTTCGGCCTGAGCATGCCTGCGGTGTCCATGGTCATAAAGGAGTTGTACAAGTTTGAAGTTATCTCCCTTGCATCATCTTCCGAAAGTCGAGGCATTCGCGATCGATATCTTCCTGAACCTTGATTGCTACGGGACACACTTCCACGTGATGCTCTACGTTGCTCGCTGGACCAGTCAGCTGTGTGTCGGCGTCGATCGAGACCTGCTTGCTCGTTCGACAACCGCTCTCGATTCCTTTCTAAGATAGTATGATATGCATTAAGGGTCCCTGCCAAAGCTCCAGAAGGGATTCGAGTATTATTGGTTATAGCAGCACGAGCAATTTCCCACTCTTCCTAGCGCTATTCTCAACGTTGCGACGCCCACGATTGGCGCGTGAGGTGTGTTCTCCTTCAGAAAGTCCATCTCCATTGACTGAGTTGAGGATAGCATAGATTTGATGATGCGCCACCCCCAGGTGGCTGCCCTGGCGATACTGTCGATACTTTCCTCATCCGAAGAATAATTGGCGCTACAGAGGAACGGCGTGTCATCCGAACCCAGTCCGTGCCTGGTGTAGCAGTTGAGACAATAGCATGATGTTAGATCAGACGATGCAGAGTCATCAGATCCAACAGACATAGATGATATCGAACGCCGCGGAGTTGATGATGGCGAAGATGCTGGTGTTGATGCTGATAGCGCAGCCGATAGAGCGACCGAGACCGGAGTCGATGCGGTCAATCCTGCTGCCGATGAAGATGGAGTCCTTGTCGTGCTGGGGGTGAATGGACCAGGTAGCCGAAGGATGCCCTCGGCGTCGATGCAGTAGTGGACGCTTCCGAACGCCATACCCAGCCTGCCTCGCAGATCCGAAAAGATCGGACGAGATGAGTCGTTGTGTGGAGTAAACTTGAAGGACCCAAATCGAATCGAGTTCCCCGAGCTTGGTGATGAAGGGGCTGATGATAACATCGGTGATGCTGATGGAGTCGTGGACGACATGATCGAAGCAGTCGATGACGAGCCTTGTGCCGATAGTTTTCCCACAGACGGTGCCAATTGACGATGGTGCTCCTCGGCAATGCCCACCTTTAGGGCTTAGGGTTGATGGAATCCTGCAGGCTGACACGAGACATCAGATACCAAACAGACAGGGAGAGAGATTTACCCAGGTTCGGGGACCTCGATGAGGTAAAAACCCTTACTTCCTGCTTGTCTGATCTTGATTATCGAATATATCAGGTTACAATGGGGTAGCCGAAGGTTTTGGTTGTGATCTCGTCGAGAGGCTAAGATTCTAAGGACCTAGCTTTAGACTTGCGATGAATATATCTGTTGTAGTTGTGTCCCTCGGCAGACCCTCTCCTGGCCCTTATATTGCAGGCCAGGTCTCGAGAGTTCTGTCCGGGTACGACTAGATTACAAAGAGTTCTATTTCTAATATTTCATTCTTTAACGTCTTCTTGCCTTGTTCGTCAAGAATCCTTCTCCGGGTGAGTCTCCTCTCTGGAACCGAAGTATTGGCCCACCTTGGTTGCTGGGCAATCTTCATAGGCCCCTGGTTGGGCCGTAGGAGGTAGAATAATGTTGGTTACCCAAAGGGTAATGCCCAGATCAGCCGGCGAACGAGGAGCAAACTCGCCAGAATCAGCTGCTGCTATTGCCGCCGGACAGCCTCAACGTTCTGCTCCTCCATGACCAGCTGCACCATCATCTCATCTTCGTTGTCCATCACGGAAATCTGACGAACACCTTGCGGGCGGGGCGGTTGTGAGGCGGTGGTGGCCAACTCTGTTCCGGGCGAAATAACGGCTGTGTTGATGGACGGCGGTTCCTGGACAGGCGGCGGTGTCTATTGCAAGCAAGGGGTGCGATGGCGACGGTGATGGTGGCGATCTACAGGGTGGGAGGTGGGCAAAGCGGTGCGTCTGGATGCCAGGCGGAGCCCACACGCGGTTTCTGACGTGCCGCAAGGTGCTGGCGTGCCCGATCCGCGCCCACTACGAAGCGGCCGGCACGGGGTTGCCGATGCTTCTATTGGGCTGGAAAGCTAGCCGGCGTGTCGTCGTGGTGAACAGACAGATGCCATAGGATGGCTTAAGTTGGGGCCCAATGTGCGCTAGAGGATTCGGGGGAGGGTTTTGGTTACACAAGGATGGATTTCGGGTGGAATACCGGTATCTTTATTGATGAACTTGGCCTTGGCCAGAGGTTGAAGAAGAACTGTACAAGCTCTACTTCTCTACTGCTAGCTAGTGATTCGTCTCCAGAGTCCTCTCATGAACCGTCCCGCGCAGGGGTGTGCTCCTTCTCCTTATATAGGGGAGAGGGTAGCTTACAAGGGAAGAAACCCTAATGGCATCTTTGACTAGACAAACTACTTTACAAAGCCTCTTTGGCATCAGGTGACACCGGTATGTCTTTAATCAGGGAACGATGACATCCTCCGGTAGCTTTTACGTCATCTTCTGCTTTGGCTTCAGAGCTTCGATTAAAGCTGATGTGCTTTGCTCATCCTTGTCCTCTAGTCCTTGAGGGAATCTTTGACCAGACTGCCAACGTGCTACAGTTTAGCTTGTGCCGGTACTCCGGTATCTTCTTGAGTTTAGCATACTCCGGTATACCCCTTCTGGGATACCGGTATACTTATACTTAGCCATAAACTTAACTTAGTTATCCGGAATAATCTTTAAATCGGTACCCCGATAGCCTAAACTAGGCTAGTTTGCCATGCCTTTGGCATACCGGGGGCCATCCCCCCAACATTAGTCCCCGAAGCTGGTATAGTCCAGCGGATTCTATGCCTCGGCGAAGTCGAGAACATGTTGGGAATCGTGCCTGTTAGAGACATGCGCACTGTTTCTGACGCTCCAGTGTAAGGGGTCACATCCTTTCGACTCCTGCGCTCACATTAAATGCGCCGCACCGGATCCTTGCGGCCGTTCCGGATCCTTATGGCCACCGTGTGGCACCTTGGTTCTACGCGTGTATCCTCACGCCACGTGGCGGCCCACGGGCGAAGTGGGATGGGCCTGGCTGTGTTCCGGCCCACTAACCATCTCAGTATAAAGGGGCACGACGGTTCCCCTCTGTCGCCCAAGCTCCACTTCATCCTCAACCTCTCACTTCGAACCCTCTGCCACTTGAGCTCTCAGCGCCTCCGTCGGCCGTTGAGGCCAAGCCCTCCAGCGAACTTTCGCGAGGGAGCACCGCAGAGCTCGTTCGCCCGTCCTCGCCGAGATCGTCGAGGCATTCTTCTTCTTCTGCTCAGAGCACCACCACGGCACCGTCTTCCTCTTCCCCGTTCGCCGCCGTCGACCGCCTCCTCTCCGAACTTCGGCGGATCACCGACTCCGTCGTACCTCAGAGTCTCCGCCGCCGTCCTCAGGTCAGCCTCGCGGAAACCTTACTCTTGCTGTCGATGTCTGTAACTGGAGCGGTAGAGTATTTATCCCCCCTTTTGTTTTGTTTTTTCTCCCTCTCGTAGATCTTCGCGAAGGGATAGAATTGAGGAAAACTGTTTTTAGCTAGCTCTCAAACTTAGCGAAATATGTTTTCAGAAGACTCCCTTCCGGAACCTTCCGCCAGCACCCAGAATAGCGAAAGCCCCAATACCTCTTCCGGAGAAGAACTTCCAGTTGATCAAGCTGCTAATGGGCTCGGGGAGGACCTCGCCCAGATTGAAGAAGCTACCGGTAGCTCTGCCCAAGCTACTGAACCTTTGAATGCTAGCAAACCTCCTACTGCTACTAGCAAAATCGAAAATGTAGGAAAAGTTCCCACTCCACATAGAAAAATGTATAAACCCATTAAAACTGTTCTAAGCGTGCTGAAATTTTTAGAGGTGTGGGAGATAATTGTCATTTTATTTTTTATAGCAATGATTTTGATTTTGAAAGTTTTACCATTACTGAAGTTATAAAGTTCTTGCAAAAGCTCGCTGAAACTCCCAATGCTAGTGAACAAAATGTTGCTCTTACAAAGCATATTGCTAGTGCTATTATGAAAATGAGGGAAGAGAAGTTGAAACATGAGGCTTCAATTCCTAAAAAGTTAGAAGATGGTTGGGAACCTATTATTAATATGAGAGTAGAAGAATTTGATTGTAATGCTTTATGTGATCTTGGTGCAAGTATTTCTGTTATGCCTAAAAGAGTTTATGATGTGCTTGACTTGCCACCGTTAGAAACATGTTATTTGGATGTTCTTCTTGTTGATGTTGCTGCAAAGAAACCTTTGGGGAGAGTTGATAATGTTCTTATACAAGTGAATAATAATTATGTCCCCGTTGATTTTGTTGTTTTGGATATTGAATGCAATGCTTCATGCCCTATTATTTTGGGAAGACCGTTTCTTAAAACTGCAGGTGCTATCATTGATATGAGAGATGGAATAATTCGTTATCAATTTCCACTCAAAAGAGGTATGGAACACTTCCCTAGAAAAAGAAAGAAGTCACTTTATGACTCTATTTATAGGACAACTTATGGTGTTGATGGGCTAGCTCTTGATAATACTTGATTTGCACCCTTTCTGCGCCTAGCTCAAAGGCGTTAAAGAAAAGCGTTTATGAGAGACAACCTATGTTTTATTTATGTTATTTTTACTTTGTTGAGTCTTGGAAGTTATTTCTACTGTAATAACCTCTTCTTATCGTTTTTATTTCGTTTTTGTGCCAAGGGTAGCCTCTAATAGAAAGAATTGCAATTCTGAAACAGATTCCGTGCATTTTTCGATTTGAGCAACAGAACTATTTCTTTAATTTCGATCTCTGCCTGCTGGTCTGTTTTGACAGATTTCTGCCATGTTTTGCATGTGCGTCTTATGCTTCGTCTTTTTGAGTTCTTTTGTGAAAAAGAGTTTTGCGAAGAAGTAGCTACAGTAGCATATGTTAAAATGAGTGTTTGATATGTGCCATTACTGAAGCCTTGCTGGTTTGATATATTTTTATTTGCACTAATGTTGCTAATCAATTGTGCTGAGTTTTGTGTGAAGGAAGTTTTCAAGTGTAGGGACAGAAGAATGATGCAATAAGATGAAGCATGGGCAAGAGCTCAAGCTTGGGGATGTCCCCTGGACACCCCAATAAATATCCAAGAAGTACAAGCGTGAAATCTTGGGGATGTCCAAGGCATCCCCTCTTCATCAACAAAAAGCACCATGTCATTTTTCAACACGCTATATTTTTATTCCTTCATGTGATATGTGTTATCCTTGGAGCGTCTTTACTTTTTGCTGTGTGTTTACTTTCAATAAAGTTGGATCCCATCATTCATGTTTACTTTGGAGTGAGACACGCTCCACCGCTTTGCATATTTACTTTGGAGTGAGACACGCTCCGTTGTTTTGCATGTTTATTTTGGAGTGAGACACGCTCCACTGTTATGCATTTTGCGTTGGAGAGAGACACGCTCCATTTTTACATTTATTTGAGTTTCAATAGCTCTCTGGACATTACTTGTTTTTCATATATGAGAGTTGTTTGGTTTCATTTGGTTGGCGTTGGAAGCATGAATTTTTTTATGTGTATGTGATGCAAATGGAAGCAGTTTTTGACTGTGGTATAGTTATTTTTGCATATCTTGCTAGATGTTATTCTCATGATGAGCTTGTTAATTATGTCTTCATTATGATTAGTCTCAAATAATGAGAGTATTTAGTGTGCCATTGAAGGTTTCATGCATTGTTTTTAGCATACAATAGAAAAGCATAATATTGTGGTATATATTCTCCTGCGAATGTTTTTATTTGGGTCGACTTGGCACATATTTTGCAACATGTTATGACTACATTCTAGTCAATCCTTGACTCTATGATCATTTATTTTGCAACTTGTGTATCACTTTATTCTTTGATTAATATATTTTGTCGTTGTGCATGATTATGGCCATTATGCTCTCTTAGTTGGTCGCACCCGATCTTTTTCTAGCCTACATTTGTGTGAGTATTTTATTCATGCATCCAACCACCAAAAACCAAATATGCCAAATTGTCCACCATATCTACCTATATGTGGTATTTCATTGCCATTCCATAGTAGTTTGTTCGTGTGCTACCTTTAAAACATTCAAACAGTTCCTCGTTTTGTGACATTGTTTTTAGCTCATGAGGAAGTAAATTAAAATTGTGGTTGTCGTCTTCCATACTAGTTAAGTAACTCAAAGACTCGTGAGCTTCATCTTTCTTGTCACATAAAAAAAATATATAAAAATAAGAGCTGGTTTGACCACAACTTCCAATAGGGGAAGAAAATAGGAAAATTATAAGAAAAGGGCACTCCTCCATGGTTTGTGATTGCTTGGTCGGCACCCGGGGATTCGGTTAGCCATGGTATGTTTAAGAAAAGGTTGGGAGGAGTGTCACAATTTTATAAGTAGTATAAATGAAAAGAGGCTTCGCCTAAATATTTCGGAACCGCTTTCAAACTTGCTTAGTATGGAAGATGACAATAGCTCTTTTTACTACTTGTTGACATTAACAACCACCTCTCAAAAGTTCATTTTATACTCTTGTTGTTTCAATAAAAAGCTCTAGAACATGAGTGATCTTACTTGCCTCTCAAAGAGAGACCTTATTTTACTTTTATGTTGAGTCTCCACCTTCTAGTTTATGCACCACTTATGAGAGCATAGTTGTCATTCTTAGTTTTATGTGCATGGTCTCAAGATTTTATTGATTGATTCATAATTATGGTATTGCTTGTTCAAACTTTTTGTTTCTAGTCATCCTTATAATCTTTTAAAGGTGTCCAAGCATGTATGTTTTGCTTCCACTTATGGGACAAGCTGAGTACAGCTTTATTATGTATCTATGCTATGCTCTTGACAATCACTTTGCTTTCCATGCACGTTATACATTTTCTTTTGTTTGATTAATATTCATGTTTTAGCATGGTTATTAAGGTCATTGTTTGATTATATCTATCATGCTTATGTTAGGATTCTATGATTCCAGCTATGTTTGCTTTTACACTTAGATTGATCAAAGTAGTGTGACAGCATGTCACCTCAAAAATTATTTGTTTATTATCACTTACCTACTTGAGGACGAGCAGGAGTTAAGCTTGTGGATGTTGATACGTCCCAAACGTATCTATAATTATAGATGCTCCATGCTTGTTTTGTTACAATTCTTATATGTTTTATGTGCACTTTTCCACACTTTTTAGCATTTTCTGGGACTAACCTATTAACGCAGTGCCAGTTCCTGTTTTCTGCTGTTTTTTTAGTTTCAGAAAAGTTGTACATGAAAGTTTCTCGGAATTGGATGAAACAAAAGCCCAGATTCTTAATTTTTCGGGACGAAGACGGGGCCAGAAGGACACGCGCAGGAGAGCTGCCACGTGGCAGTACATAGGGCAGGCGCGGCCCCAACCTTGGCCCCGCCTGACCCATGTACTGGCGCCTCGTCGCCTCGTTTGATCCGCCCTTCCGCCTATTTATTCCTCGTATCGGGAAAACCCCAGGGACGAGAGCCTCCATCCATGAAAAGTTCCGACGCCGCCGTCAACCGAAACCCCAGTTCGGGAAGGTTCTGCAGTCCATCCCGGCACCCTGCCGGAGAGGGAAATCGCCGCCGGAGGCCTCTACATCGCCATGTCTTCATCCGAGGTGATGCGTGAGTAGTCCTCCACGGGACCATGGGTCCATAGCAGTAGCTAGATGGCTGTCCACTCCTTGTTGTGCTTCATGTATATATCTTGTGAGCTGCCTAACATGATCAAGATCATCTATTTGTAACTGCTACATGTTGGTTTGATGTGGATCCAATTTATAGAGAGATTGCTTTGGTTGAGATTATGTATTATGTTATTATGATCTTGCATGCTCTCCGTTTCTGGTAGATGCTCTGGCCAAGTAGATGCTAGCGACTCCAAGAGGGAGTATTTATGCTCGATAGTGGGTTCATGCCTCTATTTAACCATGGGAAGTGACCTTGTTCTCTACGGTTGTAGATGTGCTGTTGCTACCAGGGAGAAAACAGCGGTGTTCTATTCAAGGGTAGTTTCATTGTTTACTTTACACACATTGCTTAAAGTGATAGTCCGTTGCTTGGAACTTAATACTGGAGGGTGTCGCGGATGCAATCCTGAAGGTGGATTATTAGTCATAGATGTAGTTGGATTACGGTCTATGTATATTGTTGTAATACCCGCATACTTTCATAGCATGTATTCTGTACCAACCATTAGCGTACAATCTCTGTTTTTCAATTGCCCATCTGTAATTTGTTTACCCAGTATATTATTTTATTTGGGAGGCGCCTCTAGTGAACTGTGGACCCCGGTCCTTCTTCTGTTAATTGCAATCTTCTACAACAATTTTCTGTTCTGTTATCTGCAAACAATTCTTTTTTCCACACGGTTCGTTTAATCCTTTGTTTTCAGCAAAACCAGTGAGCTTGACAACCTCGCTGAAAGTTGGGGACAAAGTACTTGGTTGTTTGTGTGCAGGTCTCCACATTGATGCTGACGCCGGTAGTGCGCCATGCCACGAGTTGGTTCGCAACACCTCGGGAGAGAACGTTTGTCTCCTACTAGTCGATAAACCTTGGTTTCTTACTGAGGTAAAACTTCCTTCTGTGCTCATCATACCTTCCTCTTGGGGTTCCACTCAACGTTGCGCATAAATTCCCCTTCATCAACTCCACGCCTAGCACTTCTCCAAGCCTGCGCATGAGAGAGGAGGGAGAGAGGGGCGGCTAGGGTTGGGTGTGGGATGGCCGGCCTGCCCCTCACCTCTATTTATAGAGGGAGGGGCGGCCAAGGCAGCCCCCGTGGGCTCCACCATCGCACGGAAGGAAAGGGGGGACAGAAATCATCCCCTTCCAAGATTGCTTCCCTTTCCAAATTTGCTCCCTCGATTTTAGGGATTTGATCTTATCCTCCTGGATTTGATCTTATCCCTGGGGGTGCTAGCCGGCTGGGCCTTGAGGGCTTGGTGCCCCTGGCCCATTAGGCCAGGCTGCACCCCCTTGGCCCATGTGGCCCCTCCCGGGGTGGTGAGCCCACCGGTGGCCATATAGAACCTTCTAGAAGCTCCGGTCAAACACCGAAACCTTTTCCGAACCCCGGAAAATAACTTCCCTTATATCAATCGTATTCTCTAGACCATTCCGGACCACCTCGTGATGTCATGTATCCCATCCGTGACTCTGAACAACATTCGTTCTCCATCTCGTATTCCATATCTACTTAAATAACATCGAACCTTAAGTGTGTCACCCTACGGTTCGCGAACTATGCAGACATGATCGAGACACCTCTCTGACTAATAACCAGTAGCGGGACCTGGAGATCCATAATGGCTCCTACATATTCAACGATGACTTCATGATCGAAAGAACCATAAATATACGATACCGATTCCCTTTGTCGCGTGATATTTTACTTATTCGAGATTTGATCATCGGTATCTCCATACCTAGTTCAATCTCGTTACCGATAAGTACTCTTTACTCGTACCATAATATGACATCCCTTGTGACCTAGTGACATGCTTGTAAGCTAATGAGAGGGCCCAGAGTATATCTATATTTCATTTGGATGGACAAATCCCACTCTTGATCCATGCGCTTCAACACAAACTTTCAGAATACCCAGTGCCACCTTCATAACCACCCAGTTACGAAGTGGTATTTGATGTCATCAAAGCATTCATCCGGTGTTGGTGATTAACATGATCTCATGGTCGAAGGATTAGGTTACTATGTATTTGAGAGCATATAGCAAAGTGATCTTAATGACTTGATCTTATTGGTATGCTTACTATAGGTGTGTGTCCATCATATCATTCTCCTAATGACATGATCTTGTTATTAACAACATCCATTGTTCATGATCAGGAAACCTTGATCATCAATTAATCAACAAGCTAGTTTAAACGAGGGGCTTACTAGGGACTCCGATTTGTTTACAGAACACTCATGTAGTAATGTTTCCAATTATTATAATTATAGCATGGTATGTAAACATTTATCATGAACACTAAGATATAATAATAACCATTTTATTATTGCCTCTCGGGCATATCTTCTACAGTGTTGGCACATGTTCCACATGTCGGCACCTTGACCCGCAAATGCATGTATAACTGCGAAAGTCGGATCTGATCTCAAATGTAATAACTCGACCACCCTCGGCCGGGCATGTTACCCCTAACATCCCTCTAGGATCTATAGACTAGCCTATAGACTAACGCTAGTCTTTTCTTCGCACTTTATCATCACTCGTGTGCACCCAGGAAGAAATTCTCGGTTGGTCAACTATCCTCAAATTATATAGAACTTAGAGGTTATTTGGACATGAGCTTTCGGAAAAGAAAAATTATATAGAACTTGTTGGTATGAGTATTCTATTAATCCTATTAAGCCCTGAGCTAGGATGTCACATGCAGTCATGCCTCCTGGTGTATTAAAATGGGGAAGATTCCAATTCAACGCAAGTGACGTAGGATGGCGTGATGAGGTGGATGGCCGTATGAAGGAGATGCTAGAGGTACCTAACCGTGATTCCACAACATGGAAGCGGCCAGTTGCACAAAGACAAGCACTGCAAGATTTACTATGAGAGGAACATGGACCGGATATTAGTTATACTCTTTGAAACTTTCTTATTATTTTAGAACGAGTTTTACTCTTTTCCCTTCGTTTTCTAAACATAAGACTCGAGCAGAGCCTGGCTTTAAATTAATAAAGCCCCAACGGCAGCATTCAAACAGCAGCATACACGACCCGAACAAGACAAGACAAGACACGATGGAGGGAAGCTCCACCCAACCAGAAGCACACGATACACGGAACCAAAATCCATAAGATACAAGGTGGTCGACCTAGCCCACCAGCCGGAGAGGCGACGCCCCAACACCAAAGCCTACCGCCTAGTGCCACCGAACACCATAGGACACCACGCTGCCCCAGAAGGGAGCACTAGACACTATCTCTGATAGAAGCATGAAGATCTCAAATCGTGCCAATCACCAGCTCCACCGCTTGACGGTCTCCTCTCCTAGCCAGAAGCTTCCAAACCTGCAAGTACACAGTCATTTTGTACAAACCGTCAGCCGGGTTAGCTGGAAACACGCCCTCAATGGTGAATTTGTTTCTAAAATTCCATAGCGTCCAAAGGAGGGCGGCGCACACTAACCAAAGAACTCTCCGAGTCTGGCCAACGTGGACGCGCATATACCGAAAAATGTCGGCAAAGCACGAGGGATTCCAAGAGCAACCAAGAAGGTCTCTGACTGCACTCCACATGAAGCGCGCCAGTGGGCAGCTAAAGAAGATATGGTTGTTGTCCTCCACCTCCCTACAAAGGGCGCAAATACCATTGGTTGGTCCCTTGCGTTTCCGGATGTTATCATTGGAGGGGAGTCGACGTTTTGATAATTGCCACAAAAAGATACGGACTTTGAGTGGCGCCTTGATCTCTCACACTATCCCAAAGTGTTTGTGGGGAATGCCCTGGCATAAGCTCTTGTACAAAGACCGCACAGAGAACTTCCCATTTGGCTCCAAGGACCACGATATCCGATCTTGCGTCCCCGACAGGTGGATGGCTTCCACCTGCCGGGAGATGTTGGCCCATTCCACTCGCTCCCCAAGGCAAAATTCACGGTGGAACGTGAGCCTACACTGATTCCCCCGGAAGAGCGTAGCAACGGTGGCCAGGGGTTCCGCTGCAATGGCAAAGAGGCCCGGGAACTGATCCTTGAGGGGACCCTTCTCATGCCACCAATCCACCCAGAATCTAGTGGCACGCCGTTGTGAATAACACGTCTAGCCCCCAAGCCGAAGACATGCTTGATCTTCTGGTCAGTGTCAAAGATTTTGATGACGCGGCTGCTTATAAAGCTCACTTTGTATCCCATATAACATTTGTTATCTTTTTCTCACTTTTTCCAAATTTTCAGATTTTTTACTGAATTTGACACAAATTCCACCCAAAAAGGCCAAAACATGCCAAAACAGGCACGATCGACCTACCTAGGCATGTCGTGCCGGGACATGCGCAAAATTTTCCTAGGTCATGCTTTTCCCAAGTTAGAGGCCGACGAGCCTACCTGGCCCGGCACGAACTGGATCGTGCCTAGTTGTGCCAGGCCGGGCCTAGCATTGTGCATGCCTGGGTCGGCCCAATGGCCTGGATTACCTGTTAGAGATCACTAACAACACCATAGATTTGTGCATCAAATGCTCTACATACAGGACAGAGTGTTTCTACACCCAGGTGCATATGCACCCTTTATTTGAAATACAAATTAGACATATTTAAAAATGTAAGAAAAATATAAATAAAAATTTCTTGTGTATACCTTGACATGTTACATGCTTACAAGGTTGTTTCAGCAAAAACCGATATGTTACGTGTCTTGTGAAAAAAAGATAAATCTTTAGTGTTAAAATAGTCTATTTTTCGAGACATTATTTGTCTTTTTTACACAGGGTACAAAAATTGTTGGTTTTATGTGAAACTTTACGTGCACACATAACCGGGTGCATATGCACCTGGGATCAGATTTGGTTTTCCGCTACATATGTCTGTGCTAGACCAGAGAACATACGAATTCTGAATATTATCCTTAGAGTTAGAGCACCAGGGGCGAGAGATGTATGAGGAGAACGCGGGAGGATTTTTTAGTTCAGCAGAAATCCATCTTATTCGAAGCTCTCAATTCTGAATATGGATTTTTCGAACCCGAAAAGTTAAACTTCGGAGAGGAGAGGAGAATAATTTTAGATAGGCCATGGCCTGTGTGCAGCCAGCCTTCCACTCGTTACAACCTGCTAACTGAAAAAAAGAATGCGACACAAGCGAGTCTTGTTTCTGCTGCCATGATGCAATCGATCTTCAGTGTAGACTCTCATCAACACCACGTCACCACATCACTAACTGTGCTAATTTCCGTATGAGCTGTGCATAATGTTGTGGAAACATGTCCTCATCGAACAGTAAACCGATCGCCCAGCTCAGAGCTAGTTGAAGTCTGGGAGAAAAGTGTGGGCGGAATGGCGGATTAATCAACCAGTGTGCTACACCAGGTTAAAGATGCGACAGGTGATGTGAACAGCCAGCCGCAGTGAGAAAGAATACCGCTCTTCTCACCTTCAGATTATTCAACAGTGACGTTTCAACCGTCGCGAATCGCTCGTCGACACAGCCACAGGTGACGAGCTGCGTCCGATGCAGAGGCTGGAGACCTTTGACGGGGCCGGCGATCTGGCCGCTCAGTCTTCATTAGCAAAGAGTCCTCAGGCTTCATTCTTCAGAGCTCCACCTCATCATGATCGAGGAACAGCGATGTGTGCTCCAGGATCTAAGAGCGCTTCAACGCAGAATCCAATTACGCCAGGTGGCAGTCTGCATCACCACAGCTAGCGAGAATGTGTGCTGGCTCACTGTATCTTGAATCTTGATTGATTAACTAGTTACTAGCATTATCGCGGCTGTTTGGCCTGATGTGGCAAAGTAGATGGCGACCGCCGTTGCCGCTCTTTTCTTCGCAGCAGTTGCATTGCATCTCAGCCGCGCATGCGTACCAAATGGGCCGTGGACAGGTGTTCCAGAAGCTCGCCATCCCAGGCCCAGCACCTCGTGACCGACTGCGACGGGGGCCATGCCCGGTTGCAATCCAGTCCTAACCATTCGTCACGTCGTGTTACAGGGAAAGTAACTTCAGATGGTGATGTACCGAGAGGAGAAAATGCGCATGAAATCATGAGCCAAGTAACTTGACATGTGTCACACGCACTGGTAGAAAAAGAGGCTTCCGTCGCGAAAATATAGGAACCGGGACTAATGGAGGAGGCGAACCGCGACCAAAGGCCTGGGCCCAGGGCGCTCGGTGGCCAGCTGGTGTACGTGAGGGCCAACCACGACTAAAGGTGCCCGAAGGCCTTTAGTTGCGGTTGGCCAGGCCAACCGCGACTAAAGCCCCACCCCTATATATACCGTTCAGCCCACTGCACTTAGCCATTTGGTGCCACTTCTCTTCACAAACTTCACAAGGGGGTGTTAGGTTTGCTTTTAGCTCCTCTTATGCACATGAAGTGTTTGATGAAATGCCCCAAGAGCATGAAACAAACATGATATGAAGTGTCGGAGCCACACTTGAGCTTCCCCATTTATTTTTTCCTCCTCGATCGCGGTTAGCAACTTGAACCTTTCATATGTGTCATTGATAAAATATGCATGTGTGTAGTTCATTGTTTAATTTCTATTGTTTGTAGCTAGTTAGTTTAACAAATGCATGATGGTTAATTATATATTTTATATTATAATAATGCGGATGAATCGGCAATGGATGTACGATAGCAGACTCTCCGGCGAGTTCGCTACGGGTTTGAAAGATTTCCTCGTAGTGGCTAATGCGAACAAGCGAAGGGTTTTGTTATCTGTCCATGTGTTGATTGTAAGAATCGAAGGGTTACTCTTCCTCAAGAGAAGTTCACCTACACCTGCTTCGGCACGGTTTCATGCCAAGCTATAATTGTTGTACCAAGCATGGAGAAAGAGGGGTTATAATGGAAGAAGATGAAGAAGGGGATGATTTCATCGATGAAAACTATGCATGACTGTGCATGTATCGTGTTCGTAGGTTCCACTGGATTCTGCTAGTAATTCAATTTCACGACTCCACAGTTCTTGTCCACGACTCTCTGAATATGGATTCAAAGCTTTGGGCCGACATGAGAAAAATGATGCAGAAGTAATTATTTTCATTCATTTGCGCTCTATATCGATCGGCCTATTTCGTTCATTTCCTAATATCAAGTAACTAATAATTATCTTGTTCATTTAATTTTCTTTGCCTCGTAGGGTTTGGAGACGGTTCGTAGATGAAAAGGTCGGTGAATTCAAAAAAGAGCTACAATTTAAAAGGTCAGTGAGTGGGACTGGGGATATTCAGCCACCGGGGACCAATCTATGTGGATACTATGTTTGTGAGATGATCCGGAGATACACCTCTGAGCTGGTTTCATGTGAGAACAATATCAAGAGGAATAACCTCCGGAAGATGCTTAGTCCAGAAGCTCGCTTCCGACCACTTCAAGAGGAACTAGCTGGATGGTTCGCGAGGGAAGTCGTCCATCCTAAAGGACAACACTATGTAGAGGACGTAGAACTTCATATGCACTAAATTATGTATGAAAACTTGTTCAAAATTGTATATGGTCATCCGATATTGAATATATATTGTATATTCCTCTTGAATTCTTTTTGGTTCTAATTTCAAATTTGTTTGAAATTGTACATTCATATGCATGTATGTAGTACCGTAGAATATGTGAAACTCCTTCAAAATTAAAATAAAACACAAAAGAAATAAAACAATACAAATTAAAAAGAAAACATGTTTAGGGGGGGGGAGGGGGGGGTTGGCTAAAACCCTAAACCTGCGGCGGCCTTTAGTCGCGGTTGGCCAGGAGAACCGCGACTAAAGGTCCTCCGCCCCGACGGACTGCTGGCGGCCACGTGGACGTGCCTTTAGTCGTGGTTCGTAAGAAACCGCGACTAAAGGGGGGGCCTTTAGTCGCGCTTAATTGGTCGCGGTTGCACAACCGCGACTAATGGCAGTTGCGAACCGCGACCAAAGGCCGTTTTTCTACCAGTGACGCTCGATTATCTAGTCCCGGTGCAAATCATATGGCTATGTTAGGACTCTTTGCTTGATGGCGTGGAACTTGTATGCTTGTAGCTGACATGTTTTACGCCATGGGAGGAGCTGATGCCGTTGTTGCTTCTTGTCTGCAGTTGTTGTGTGCTTTTTGTAGTTTTGAAGCAACCTTGGCATGCAGAGATGTGTCGAGCTGCTGCTAAATTTTCGAAGAGTGTAATTCGTTGGTCATCGCGCGTGTCGGGAGGAAGTATATGGTGGTCGAGGGAGGTCTCTTTTCGCTTGAGAAAACAAAGGTTGAACATGGTAACACTATTGGCCATCGGCATAGGCCCATTTGTCCGTCGGCATAACACGGCGTTGGCTCAAGAAAGTTTGCCGTCAGCGAAGCATCAAGATGGTCATCGGCGTAGAAAAAGTTGTCGGTGTAGCCAATGCCGACAGCCGTCGTCGGCATAACACGGCGTCGGCTCTGGCGAGTTTTCCGTCGGTGAAGCATCAAGATGGTGCTTGGTGTAGAAAAAGTCGTGAGTGTAGAGGTTAACGGCCGTTTGGTAGTTTGAATTTTTTTAAATTTTTTTAAATTTTTTCCAAATTCTATTCCATTTTTTTTGAATTGTTTGACGGTTTGATTTCTAAACATGCTTAACCTCGGGTCAAATTACTTACTAATAGTCAAACTTTTTACTCGGTCACCCATTCTGAGACTAGTCCGGTCCAAACACGTTTAACTTGTAAGTTTTATTCTAAGGAGCTTCGAAGTAAATAGTTATACCTTAGTGATAATAGTATCATATCAATCTATTAACCTTTTTTTACGATGTCACACTTCTTTTGTTTGAATTCGAAAAAAAAATTAGGGGCAGGTCGCCCTCCGGCCAACCATAAAACTGTAAAATGTGTATAACGGGCCGCTTGTGCTCAGGCATGAAACCATAAATAAGTGCTCTTTTAGCATTTTGACCATTTCAGCACGTGTGTATGCTTAACTAAATATGATAATAATATAAATTATGGTTATTTTAAATATCACATAATACAACAGTAATAAAATTACATCAGAACCCGGGAAACCGAAACGAAAACAACTCTAAATCCACAAGTGCTCCGATGGCACAACCTCAAGAACAGTTGTGGGATCACAACTTTTTTCCTTGTACTATCTATGCGATGCCGCTAGGAAATTCCTTGACCTCCAATGCATATAGTCAATGCTGCCTGGTATGTTCGACCAACCTCTTTGCTCATTGGTTGTCATCTACAAATACCAAATCAAATCCTAGTTCAAATTCGATTCTACCCAAGAACCACGAACGAATCTACGTGCAAAATGAAAATGGAGAAAATATACATGCTGGTCCGTGGGGAACCAAAGGCCAGTGAGGAAGTTGAGGGCAATTCGGAGCAGGTCTGACGAATCGACGGAGGAATAGACGACCACTCCGGTGCAGCAGATTCGGAGTACCTACTGCTCTCAGGCGGCCAACTCGGAGTTTCACGCGACGTCCATGCCGGCCGTGACCTCGCTTGGTTCCGCCTCTCTAGGGATCCACAACGCCCGTGGTCCAAAACCTTCGGAATGGGTGCGGCATGCATGAACTTGAGAGGGGCGGCCCGGATCGTGGGAGCGGGAGAGCTGAATGTCCGGTGCGCCAAGGGCTTCGAGTAGAAAAGGGCCGCCCGTCGATTTTCTCGCGAGAACTGGGTATATGACGCTTCAGGGGTGGAATCTGAGGTGCGCCATAAAAAAAATATGGTTTTCAAAACACTAAAACAGAATGCTGCCGACGGTGATTGTCGTCGGCGTAGCCTCGAAAACCGTCGGCGTAGGGTTACGCCGACAGTGACCCTCGGCGATGTCGACGGACTGCTTAAGGTTATGAACATACAACTGATTACTCAAGCTAGATAATTTTTTCTTCACCCTCGGTGTCTTAATTAAAGCTCACACGCACGCACCACACAAACCCTAAAATCAGATTCCGGAGGATCAGGGGGTGGACCATGGTGTTGGTGCACCAGCCGAGCGGGATATGGTTCTTTGAAGAATCAGGAGTTGGCAAGTGGCACGAGTAGATAGGGGGGCTTGTACGTTGATCTGGCCAGCAAGCATAGTAACGTGGAGCATGATTCCCCGCAACAGCCATGGCAACAAGAGAAACCTGGAGAATCGTATCTAGTGATACCACATCTTATTTGATACCATGATACCACTCTTTAGAATTTAAATTTTAAATATCAAAAAAATTAAAATCAAAATTTTGGGTGTTCACAAGATGTGTATCTACGTGCCCCCGTAACTTTCATAACTAAATTCAAAATACCCTAAGAACTCGTTTGGAAGCCAGGTTTTCATTTCGTTTGTAGCATTTTGAAATGAATACATGTATTCATTTCATTTACATTGTAATTCCAGAAATGGACACTTGTTTGGTTGCCACAGGAATTGCAAATGACAACAGAATTCAATTTTGAATTTGTAAATGGCTTCCATAGAGAAATGCAAATGACAGGTCTCACCTTGGAATTGTGTTTACCCATGGTGTCATTTTGCTGGATTTCCTAAATGAAATGACAGCCCAATTCTGTGGCAACCAAACAGCTCACCTATGGAATTCCAAAATGAATTCCAGGATTCCAGGCCCAAATAATGGATACCAAACGACTCAAGAGAAACAAAAATGAGAAATCAAACATGAACAGTGTCACATAAAGACAAAAACAACAAAATGCCACTATTCACATACAATTTGTCTTTTTTTGCTTCTCTTGGTGTATTTTAAATTTGGTTGTGAAAAATCTAGAGAATGTAAACACACATCTTGTCAACAGCCACAAATTTGTTTCTAATTTTTCAACACTTAGAATTCAAATTTTATGAAGTGGTATCATGGTATCATATAACAGATGGTATCACAAGATATTTTCCCGAGAAACCCGAGGGGAAAAGGGCTGCCCATCGGTTTTCTTTTTACAGTATCTGTTAGTGGTAAGCTTATGAACACACAACTGATTACTCAAACTAGGTAATTTTTCTTCATCCTCTTTATTTGAATCTGTAGTTAAAACTTGAGCAATGGTACGTACAATCAATCAACTCAAATAATGTAACAATTATTGTCCTTTCAAAACGACCTAACGCAGCCATCAGGTCCTTAACATCCGTGTTGCGCTGGCTCCATAGCTCACACGCACCACACAAGCCCAAATATCCAGATTCCGGAGGATCATGGAGTGGACCATGGTGTTGCCGTGTTGGTACACCAGCCGAACGGCTAGGGTTCTTTGGAAGAATCAGGAGTCGGCAAGTGGCACGTACTGCTAGATTGGGGGCCAGAGGGCCTTGTATACGTTGATCTGGCCAGCAAGCACAGTACCGTGGAGCATGATTCCTCGCAACAGCCATGGCAACCGGAGAAACCCACGTAGATCGAGTATGCCGGGTGGCCGGACCTGCTTGGACCAATGCAATAATGCGTGTCATCGCCGCAATAATGCGTGTCCTCTTCTCCGACGCGGCGACGTCGCACGGGCCGGGCGGATGTTGCGCCGTCGCGAGGAAGAGAGGTCGCTGTGTCCTCGCTCCATTATTTGGGCCGGACGAACGAGCGCCGCGTCCCTGTTTTTCCCCAGGGCTGCCCTGCACCGGCCGGAGCCACGAGTGGCAGCGTGACGGCCATACGGCCGGGACCGCCGGCGACCTGCTGGATACCGACTGCCCGTACGTCTCCGTCGTGATGACGATTTGCTGTCTTTTTTCATTTGATTCCTTAGG
Source organism: Lolium rigidum (assembly GCF_022539505.1). Taxonomy (NCBI): domain Eukaryota; kingdom Viridiplantae; phylum Streptophyta; class Magnoliopsida; order Poales; family Poaceae; genus Lolium; species Lolium rigidum. The sequence continues at coordinate 190,762,602 of NC_061512.1, read as the reverse complement.
GTTTCCTGGCCGGATCTCTCGCTCGGGGGTGGCGCCATGTCGGCATGCTAGCTACATGGACGTTTAGGGTGTGTTTAGTAGCCCGGGCTGCTCAGAATCTCTTTCTCCCCTCAACTATGCTGATCTCAACTATGGTGAGTTCAGAATTTTGCCCTTGCTTGGTAGACCGGATGTGTTGAGAGTTTCTCAGCTGAGAAGCTGTTTGGTTGTCACGTATGAGTTGAGCTGTGCTATACAAAAATAAAAAGCAATCTGGTCCCTGAATACAAACGGTCAAAGCAATCGGGTCCCTGAACAAAAAACTAAAAAGCAATCGGGTCCTGGTCGTCGCCGCCGGCGAGGGAAGCCGTCGTCGGCAAGTGGAGTCGCCGCCGGAAGGGGAGTCCCTCCTGCTCCGCGCCTGGTGAGGGCGAGCCGCCGCCGAAAGGGGAGTATGCGTGCTGGCCATGGCGGCTCGCCTGTGGAGGCCATGGAACCCCGCGCCTCGCGCCGGCGTCCCGGCCGGGCCCGGCGGCGCCGCGGAGGCCGAGGAACCCCGCGCCCGGCGCGAGCACGCCCTCCTCGCCGGCGCCGGTTGCCGACGCCGCCGCATCGGAAGACGCCGTCGTGGACGGGGACGCGGAGGAGCCGCAGAAGCGACGGCGGTAAGGCGCGCGGCGCGTGGTCGGGCGGCGGAGAGCGACGGGATTGGGGCTGGAGGCCATGGCGGCTCGCCCTGCCGAGCTGTCTTCGTGGAGGCCGACGGCGATCTCGGGTCGGGCTCGGTGGAGGGAGAGAGAAGGGGTGGAATGGAGACGAAGAAATGTGGGGCGCGTGACCCTGCGCGCTCGGGCCGAGTTGCGGCCTCGCGGGGCGCGTTTTCGGGCGAGCGAGGCGGGATGAGGAGCGAAGCTCGATTTGAGCTTCGCTACTGGGCAGGGCTGTGACCCCTTTTCCGTATTGGTTGAGAGTTTCTCTGTTGAGCCGAGCCGGTTTAATAAACAAGATCTCCTGGGTAAAAGTGGGATGAGGAGAGAATATCTGAGCTCCCCCAGTCTACTAAACACAGGAAAAGTCCGGTTTGAACATGGGTGCATGTGAACCCTAGTTGGAAATACATTTTCCAAATGTTAAAAAATTCTGAAATAAAAATGTCCGGTTACGTACGCATGTTTCATGTGTGCGTAGAAAGTTTTCGCGGAGAAACTACTTTTTTATTTCAGAATCTAAAAAAGATAAAATACGTCACATATATACTACTATATAGCCCTGCAAAATTTCACTTTTTTGCCGAGACAAAATAAAAAGTTTTTTCGTCACGAAACTCATGTCTAGGGCACATATTTGAGATCATCTGGAAAATCATTTTGTGTTTCGATTTTTAAAACATGTTTTGACATCACAAACGGAACTTTTCAAAAAGTGGGTTCACATGCCCCCATATTACATATATGCACGCTCACCAAACACACCCTTATTTTCCGGATGGGGTGTGGGTGATGATGCTTGCGGAGAAGCATGGACTAGCAATGCCACTGTCGCATATACGAGGGCTAACCTCTTTTTTTTTGAGTGAACAGGGGCTTTATTGATTAGGGTGTGTCTATGTCTAGAGGCCATACTAATCTTATCTTCCGGGGGCGATGTCATTACATATTTACATGTGTTCTTTTGTTGTTGCCCCGTTTTCATGCAACTCCAAAAAGTATAGGAGTAGTGGAGTCGGAAAAGCCCCAGTTGAACCTGGGTGCACGTGAACCCAGGTTGGAAATGCATTTTCGAAATGTGAAAAAATTCTGAAATAAAAATATCGGTATGCATGTTTCATGTGTGCGTAAAAAGTTTTCGCAGAGAAACCACTTTTTTATTTCAGAATCTAAAAGAGACAAAATACGTCACATATATACTGCTATATAGCCCTGTAAAATTTCACTTTTTTACCGAGGCAAAATAAAATGTTTTTTCAGAACGAAACTCATGTCCAGGGCACATGTTTGAGATCATCTTTGCAATCATTTTGTGTTTCGATTTTTGAAACATGTTTTGACATCACAAACCCACTTTTGAAAAAGTGGGTCCACGTACACCCAGGTTCACAGAAGCCGGTCTCGAGTGGAGTCACATTAACAAACGGATCTCCAACCGTATGGGCAAAGGATCTCGGGATAAACGGATAAGCAGGCGGGCCCCGACGAGACATTCTCCATCTTCCTTTCTTCTTTCCCTGAACAAACTAATCCGATGGGATCCACGAAAGCCAGCCCTTCACAGGATGCTTGATGCTTGTCCATCGCCCATCGGAATGCCCAACGCCACCTGATCTCAATCTAATTGCCGTTGTCCTGTCCGAGTTGGCTTCCCGTCTGTCGATCAGATGCTCACACGACAGGCATGAAGGATTGGCGTCCGGTTCAGGCTCACTCCCAGTCCGAAAAGGAGACACATCAGTTCTTGAGAGCTTGGCGTCAGACACATCTAGCAGAGATTCTTGATGCAGAAACGGCCGTAACCTGGGAAGAAAGGAGACGCTGCAGTTTCTCTCCTGCAAGAAAGTCCAACCTACCCCTACAGGTGCTGTTGCGGATCGACAGGAACAAAACCTCCCGGCTGTTTCGTCTTATTCCGTACAAGATTTGGATCGGTGTTCATATGCGGAGTACAATGCAGCAAACTGCAATTTATTAGGAAGGCGTCGAGATCGACAACGGGTTTTGCACATGCGTTTCCTTTCTCAGGATATATATACGAAATGGATTAGACGGCAGAGTGCTCGGCCGATCAAGATTAGGAAAGCTTATCCGAGACAGAGCGACCGGAGTGGCAAAGTAAACCCTGAATGAGATCTTTTCTGAAGGGAGTGCTGGACACTGAGAGTGCCGAGTCACCACCACCGCCAAGGCCACGGAGGTTAAGGGTGTGTTTGGTAGCCCGGGGCTACTCAGAGATTCTCCTCTCAGCAGAGATTTTGAGAAGATCCAATGTTTGTTAGCCCGGCTTGTGCCATCTCCACACTGCTGAGGGGATACGAAAAAGAGCCCAGAGCCGGGACGAGGAGCGAAGCCCAAATCGAGCTTCGCTGCTCATCCAGGATGAGCCAATCCCGCAGAACACTGTAGCCAGTGACCCGGCACCCCCCAGACCCCCACCCGCACGCCATTCGTCCCCAACATCTCCTCTCCTCAACGCTGGCAGCAGCCCGCTCCTCACGCCGCCGCCAGCCACGCCCTCCCGCGCCGCCACCCACGTCCTCCCGAGCCGCCGACCACGCCCTCCCGCGCCGCCACCACGGTCTCGCGCGCCGCCGCGGCCACGGCCTCGCGCCTCCGCCGGGGTCTCCCGCCGCCGCCGCCACGACCTCGCGCCTCCGCCGGGGCCTCCCGCCGCCGCCGCCACGGCCTCGCGCCTCCGCCGGGCCTCCCGCCGCCGCCACCACGGCCTCGCGCCTTCGCCAGGGTCTCACGCCGCCGCCGCACGGCCTCGCGCCCCGCCGCTGGCCACGGCCTCGCGCCGCCGGCAGGATGTGTTGTATTTTCTTTCCATATTTTTTGTTCCAAGGACCCGATTGCTTTTGTGTCATGTATTTAGGGACCCGATTGCTTTTTATTTTTATATGGCCCGGCTCTCCTCATACATGACCACCAAACAGCTTCTCTACTCAGCAACTCTCAACACACCCGGCCTGCCAAACAAAGCAAAAATCTCAACTTAGCATAGTTGAGGTGAGATAGAAAATCTGAGTAGCCTCGGACTACCAAACACACCCTAAAAGGACGGGGCGGAGGCTTCAGGAGTCGGAACAATATGGATACGTTCGAGCAAGCAGAGTCCCGTACAACCAAAACACATGGGGTCTGGGGACAAGGAGAGGGCCATATCCATTTATTACCTTTTCTTCCTGCATTTTCCGCTTGTCCTGCGCGGGGCTTCGACGGCATGGGTGCACCTGTTGATGCAGCATTTGGCGCCGACGGTGCTGGGAATTCACCGGTGGCACGCAGCCCTCACATTCTTAAATGATTCAGACATAATCTTCTCTTTCTTGTTTATGTTTGCATTGTCTCACACTTAGTCCATAATCTAATACGAGCACCAAATAACCTGCTCGATAAGTTGTGCGCTAGTGCATTTTATATCTTCTACTAGTACCTTCATGGGTGCATTGCAAAAAAAATTAAAAAGGGGACAAAGGGCAACCATAAGTTATGCAAGGGTGCGTTCTATTTTGGCAGAAACACACACGTACAATTGCAATGGTCCCTCGAATAGAAGAAGTATAGCAACCACGAAGTTGGAAACTAACAAAAGGGGACAGAGATTTGGTGCACATGGGCAACAGTGATCTCTATTTAAAAAAATAATTAAAATTTATTCTTCTAAGTTTCAGAAAAATCTGAAAATAAATTATGATGTAGCCAGTATTGTATTTTACAAACGTGTAAATTTTCAGCTGGACATAATTTGTATTTTAGACTACACAAAAATAACAAATTTGTAGATCTGAGTATAGTGATTCAGATCTTCAAAAAAAATCAGATTTTGTCATTTTTGTGTAGCTCGGAAAACAAAATATTTGTATTTGAGATTTTGTATGTTAGTGGGATACACCATCAGCTCCTTTTAGAATTTTGCTACATATTTTTTGAAAACACATAAATCTAATTTTCGATTTTTTTAATGCGGCGAGAGCACTGGTGCCTAAGATCCAAAATGACTTTTCGAAATAATTAAGACTATACCACTGGTTGGGTATTTCCTTTACTACAGGTTAGCTGGCCATCATCATTAAATAAGTTTAAAATTGGTCTAGGGCCCTATCTGGAGAAATAAATTTTATTCCTGCGAGACAGACCATCAGAAAGTTCAGAAATATCGCTTTGACTTGTAAACCTAGGGATTTTGTTTGGCCAAAGAGAGGATGAAGGGCCACTTCTTTTGGGCTTCAACTTCTGCATAAGCTAGCTTATAGAATTCGGTGGGGAGAATCTCCGGTAGGGAGAAGCTCTTAGAATCTGTCTCTCCTATTCTTTTCAGCTTATGAAACCTTGGCTTATTTTCTAGATTTGATTGTAAAAGTCTATAGTGCCCCTAGATTTCAACCATAACTACGCAGAGGGAGGAGTTCTCCGGCAGAAAACCGGTGACTCGAGGTGCCGGACGTGGAGCACGTGCCTGGTCGTCGAGCGGCGGAGCTCCTGGTCCTGTGATGTCAAGCGGTGGAGAGCTGGGTCGCCGGATGCGGAAGAACGGGGAGGAGCGGAGGCGCGGCAGGGAGTGGCAGAAGTGTGGCGGCGAAGCGCCGGGGAGCGGCAGCTGAGCGCTAGGGAGCAGCGGCGGCATGGGGAACCCTACCGCTAGCGCTCCATGTCCAAGAAGAGTCGGAGTCGATGCAGTCGTGGCGTCCTTTTCTCTCGTTTTCTTTTTTCAGATAGCCAAACCGGTATGACTTGTGGAGGGGCAGCCCATGTAAATACAGCTGAAACAGGGAGGCAAGTTCGTATACCGTTTCGGATGTTTAACCAAAAGCTCGGGAAACTGCCTCCGAGCAGTTTCTCCAAATACACGCGAAGCCAGCTTCACGGTCAAAATAAGCGAGGCTTCCTCAGGAGACTTCTTTTGGTCTTTGGCTGCCCACAACCTCGAAGCCCATGGAGAAGCTGAAAAGAAGTCAGCCGAAATGGCTCCCAGCAAGGAGCATGCGCTTCTAAGATGAACAGTGAGTTTCTATGCTGATGACTCCAATAAAATATATATTCATTCTACCCTCACTGGAGGCGTGGTTCTTGGAGGTGCTCCATTGGCCACAAATTCTTGGTGGGGTTTCATGGTTTGCATATAGGCAAGGTTCGAGCAAAATCTTAGTGATGACAGTGCCTGCTAGCGTCGCCCATCTTCTTGAAGGCATCACGACGGACTCTTGTTCTTGCCCTTTGCAGGGGAAGGTGCACAACCAACAATTGTGGTTCCAGGTGAAAGCCCAGCGATAATGGGGCCACTGGTGTTATTCTCCTGAAGTCATTGTGACGGAACAGCGTGCTGCTCGGGTGGCCAAATTTGGGTGTATCCGACAACGAGTTGGTTCCTCGCGGTCCTGCCATTTGGTACCCTTGTTCGTGTTCTCGGTAGGTTGTGAAATCTCAAGTGGCGCTGCTCTACATTTTCTATTTTTCGTGCAAGTTCAGCGATGGCCACTGTCACAGTGTCGAGCTTCATGTTCCTACTACATTCACAGTTGATCGGTCCCCATCGATGGCGTAAGTGTCACTCCTTTCCCTACATGTGCTCTCTGTTGTCCCTATGGCAGAGCTATTGGCCATGGTTCATGAAGTCAAGTGGATTCTCGACATTTTTATGCCCTTCAAAGGGATTGCTAACTTCTCATCTGCAATGGTGTCTCGGCAGTGCAAGGCCCTTCGACAAGCTGATGACACTCATTGACTGGTGTTGCTCCTGACCACCAGCTTGTGTGCAGGTGGACTGGCATTTGCAAGATTTCAGTATTATGATACCCTTCGACTGTGTCTCGTGGCACTTCTCAAACGTACATGTGATTGTGTGTTGTCTCCTCTTTTGGTCGACATGCTTGTAGACTCAATTGCAATTGTTCAAGTGCTTATGTCATCATCGCCTTCTTTTCTGATGTAACGAACTATATATCATGATCATGCCAACCTGAAAGGGTGGACAAGGTCCTGGTCTTGTAACGCTCTTTTGAAGCAATATATCTCTGATGACTAGCCTAGCTAGCTTTGGTTCTCCACACAAACTAACTATTTGGTCGACTATAATGTTTGACCCTCCGATTTCCTTAAACTTAAGTTGATGACGAACTAACAAGTATGAGGTTTGAAGTTCACAACCCCGCTTATGCCTTCTTGGGTTGATACACTTCTCAAGTGTATTGGAGAGGATTAGGAGGGATTAGGAAGAATTTTTACTTAGGCCTTGTTCGTTTTGATTGGCTTGAATTTAGATAAGAATTCCATCCAAGCATGGATTGGGTTAATCCCAACCCTCCACTCTCCACCCAAACCCCAACCACCCCGTTAATCCCTTTCCCCTAATCCATTGCATGTTTCCAATGTTCGGTTCTTCTCTATCTTCCCACCCCTTTGCTCGCTCTCTCACACAATCGTGGTCGTGGAAATCTTTCCAGACGTCAAGAGGGGATGGATTTTTCCAGACCATGTTAGTAGAAGAAGGACGGGATTGGTTGGGATAATTTTACCCGTAAGGATGAAAACTTAATTTTCGTGGGATGGAAAACAAATCGCGTCAGAACGGGCGTTAATCCAAATTGATTCAAGGCACCTAGTGATTAAACGAACGAGGCCTTAGGTGGGATTTAATCCCCCTCAAACCATGTGAATCCCCCTCCAGAATCTGTGAAACCATTAGAGAAAAAGATTGTGTCACAAGAAAACCTTGCCTGTCATTTTTTTAAACAGAGACGAAAGCTTTACCTAATATATTAATTAATAAGATAGTGTTTAGTTATTAGGAGAAAACTTACAACAACATGACCGAGCCCACACAAACAACACACCCTTAGCTAATAGAGACATAAACACCATGGCTGCACCTACTCTAACTAACACAAGAGATCACAAAGAGGCTCGAACAAACACTCCAAACATGACACTCCAACACTGGTCCAAAGAAGATAGGCCACGATATTGGGGGCATCCGTCAAGCAACTACGAATCCAGGGTGGACAACAGCCAAAGTGGCGAGAAAATCGCAAATCTTTGGACTTGCCTTGCCTCTCATCAACACTAGATCACCACAACTAACTGTGCTAATTCTCATGTGAGTTGTGCATGATCAACATGTCTCCATCAAACACTAAACCGATCGCCTGACGTAGCATTGTTGATCACGTAGCCTGGGAGAAAAAGTGCGGCAAGATTAATTAGACATCGATCTACACCAAGCTGGCGGAATAAACTTTCAGTGGGCGACAAAACGGTACCCCTCGTGTGTCATCTCCTCTAGGCCACCGAGGGGGTGAAAACCCTATAACCCCGTCGCTACCGCCTCATCCACCCTCCCTCCTTCTCCTCCCCACCTCCTTAGGCTGCTACCGGCGAAGCCTGATGTCTACGCACGCTTCTATTCCTGTATGCAATGTTGGGCCTCCAAGAGTAGAGGTTTGTAGAACAGCAGCAAGTTTCCCTTAAGTGAATCACCCAAGGTTTATCGAACTCAGGGAGGTAGAGGTCAAAGATATCCCTCTCAAGCAACCCTGCAATTAAGATACAAGAAGTCTCTTGTGTCCCCAACACACCTAATACACTTGTCGGATGTATAGGTGCACTAGTTCAACGAAGAGATAGTGAAATACAAGTAATATGGATGATTATAAGTAGTAATTGCAATCTGAAATAAAAATGGCAGCAAGCGAACATGTAGCAGAACTTGTTGGAAACGGTGTTTCAATGCTTATAAACAAAGCCTAGGGATCATACTTTCACTAGTGGACACTCTCAACAATGATCACATAATTGAATAAATAAATGCTACTCTCAAACACTCTCTTGTTGGATAACAAACACCATTCATTGTGTAGGGCTGCAAAAGCACACCTCAAGCCGGAGTAAACAAGCTCCACAACGTCATAAAGGAATCACACACGATGCGCACACTGTCACCATCACACCGTGGAGAGTGACTCCGTAGTTCATATTAAAGTAACATCTAGAGTGCATAATAGACAAGAGTAACATCTACATATTCAACTAGATTACAAAGCTCATGATCACATAAAGATCACACCATGGGAGAGAGAGATGAACCACATAGCTGCCGGTAGAGCCCTTAGCCTCGGGGGAGAACTACTCCCTCCTCATCATGGGAGTCAGCAACGACGATGAAGATGGCGATGGAGTCGATGGAGATGGATTCCGGGGGCACTTCCCCGTGCCGGAACAGAGACTTCTGTCCCCCGAACTTGGCTTCGCGATGGCGGCGGCTATGTAACTTTTCGTGGAATATGACTGATTGTGTTAGGGTTTTCGGAGACGAAGGAATATATAGGCGAAGAGGCAGCGTCGGGACAGCCAGGGGGTGGGCTCCCCACACCTGGGCGCGCCAGGAGGTGGGGCCGCGCCGCCTTATGGGGTGGCCCCCCTGCTGGCCTCCTCCGACTCTTCTTCGATGTTCTGGAACCCTCCGTGGAAAATAGGGCCGTGGGATTTAGTTTCGTCCAATTCCGAGAATATTTCCTGTGTATGATTTCTGAAACCAAAAACATCAGAAAATAGGAACTGGCGCTTCGGCATCTTGTTAATAGGTTAGTACCGGAAAATGCATCAAAATGATATAAAGTATGAATAAAACATGTAGGTATTGTCATAAAACTAGCATGGAACATAAGAAATTATAGATACGTTAGAGACGTATCAAGCATCCCCAAGCTTAGTTCCTACTCGCCCTCGAGTAGGTAAACAATAAAAAGAATAATTTCTGAAGTGACATGCTACCAACATAATCTTAATCAATACTATTGTAAAGCATATGAGATGAATGAAGTGACTCAAAGCAATGGTCTATAGTTTGCTAACAAAAAGATAATGACTAAACAACTGAATCATAAAGCAAAAACTTTTCATGAATAGTACTTTCAAGACAAGCATCGAAAAGTCTTGCATAAGAGTTAACTCATAAAGCAATAGATTCTTAATAGAAGGTTTTGAAACAACACAAAGGAAGATTTAAGTTTCAGTAGTTGCTTTCAACTTTCAACATGTATATCTCATGGATAATTTTCAACACAAAGTAATATGATGAGTGCAATAAGTAAACATGTAAGAATCAATGCAAACAGTTGACACAAGTGTTTGCTTCTAAGATAGAAAGAAGTAGGTAAACTGACTCAACATAAAGTAAAAGAAAGGCCCTTCGCAGAGGGAAGCGAGGGATTACTCATGTGCTAGAGCTTTTTATTTTGAAAGCCTGGAAACAATTGTGTCAACGGTAGTAATAATTCATATGGGTTATGTATAAAACTTCCTATAAGTTGCAAGCCTCATGCATCGAATACTAATAGTGCCCGCACCTTGTCCTAATTAGCTCGGATTTCCATGGATTATCATCGCATTACATATGTTTCAACCAAGTGTCACAAAGGGGTACCTCTATGCCACTGTACAAAGGTCCAAGGAGATAAATCGCATTTGATTTCTCGATTTTGATAGATCTCAACTTGAGGACATCCATACGGGACAACATAGAAAACAGATAATGGACTCCTCTTTTATGCTTTAAGCATTCAACAACAGATAATATTCTCATAAGAGATTCGAGAATTAATGTCCAAACTGAAACTTCCACCATGATACATGGCTTTGGTTGGCGGCCCAATGTTCTTCTCTAACAATATGCATACTCAAACCATTTCAACTCATGGAAAATCTCCCTTACTTCAGACAAGACGAACATGCATAACAACTCACATGATATTCAACAAAGGTGTGACAGGTTGATGGCGTCCCCAGATAACATGGTTACTGCTCAACAAGCAACTTATAAGAACTAAGATACACAAGCGACATATTCCTTACCACAATGGTTTTTTAGCCTACTTTCCCATGAGCTATGTATTGCAAAAACAAGGAATGATTTTTTTGAAAGGTTTTAAAGGTAGCACACAAGCAATTTACTTGGAATGGTAGAAAAATACCACATAGTAGGTATTTATGGTGGACACAAATGGCATAGGTTTTGGCTCAAGGTTTTGGATGCACGAGAAGCATTCCCTCTCAGTACAAGGCTTTGGCTAGCAAGGTTGTTTGAAGCAAACACAAGTATAAACTGGTACAACAAAACTTACATAAGAATATATTGCAAGTATTATAAGACTCTACACTGTCTTCCTTGTTGCTCAAACACTTTTACCAGAAAATATCTAGACCTTAGAGAGACCAATCATGCAAACCAAATTTCAACAAGCTCTACGGTAGTTCTCCACTAATAGGTTTAAACTACATGATGCAAGAGCTTAAACATGATCTACTTGAGAGCAAAAAACAATTGACAAGTATCAAATTATTCAAGACAATATACTAATTACCACATGAAGCATTTTCTGTTTCCAACCAAATAGCAATAAGTGCAGCGGCTTTTAGCTTTCGCCATGAACATTAAAAGTAAAACTAAGAACACTAGTGTTCAAATGAAAAAGCGGAGCGTGTCTCTCTCCCACACAAGGATTGCTAGGATCCGAATTTATTCAGAGAATGAAAATAACAAAACGAAAATAAAAGCACACAGACGCTCCAAGTAAAGTGCTTAAGACGTGACGGAATTAAAATATAGTTTCACTAGAGGTGACCTGATAAGTTATTGATGAAGAAGGCGATGCCTTGGGCATCCCCAAGCTTAGATGCTTGAGTCTTCTTGAAATATGCAGGAATGAACCACGGGGGCATCCCCAAGCTTAGACTTTTCACTCTTCTTGATCATATTATATCATCCTCCTCTATTGATCCTTGAAAACTTCCTTCACACCAAACTCAAAGCAATCTCATTAGAGGGTTAGTGCATAATCAAAAATTCACATGTTCAGCAAGGACACAATCATTCCCAACACTTCTGGACATTACCCAAGGTTACTGAAATTTAATGGAGCAAATAAACCCACTCAAACACAGTAAAAGAGGCAATGCGAAATAAAAGGCAGAATCTGTCAAAACGAAGGAAAAAAATAGCGCGCTATAACAAAATGGCGTGGATCTAAAAATACGCTATTAGCATGCGATAGCGTGCTATTAACGCGAATAGCACGCTATAGCGCCGAAATAGCGTAGCGTCGGCTCTCCAGATATTCTATAGCGTGCTATTAGCGTTGGAATAGCGTGCTATTTTTTTCCATGGTCAAAACAGAACAGTCCGTAAAGACGAATTTTTTCGAGGCACTTAACATGCTCATATGAAAAAGCTCCAGTTGAATGAAAGTTGCGTACATATCTGAGGATTACTCACGAATTTTTTCAAGATTTTACGATTTTCCTACAGAGAGAACAGCTCAAAACCGTGACAGCTAAAAATCTGTTTCTGCGCAGAAATCCAAATCTAGTATCAACTTTCTATCAAAGACTTTACTTGGCACAAAAACGAAATAAACATGATAAGAAGAGGTTGCTACATTAGTAACAACTTCCAAGACACAACAAAACAGTAGCAAAATAAAAACATGGGTTATCTCCCAAGAAGTGCTTTCTTTATAGCCATTAAGATGGGCTCAGTAATTTTAATGATGCTCTCGCAAGAAATAAGAGTTGAAGAAAAAGAGAGCATCAAAAGCAAATAAGAAACACTTTTAAGTCTAACCCACTTCCTATAAAAAGGAATCTTGTAAATAAACAAGTCATGTAAGCATAATGCAATAAGCATAGGAAGACAAGACAAGCGCAACTTCAAGATTTTCAGCCAAAAGAGAGGTGTTTTAGTAACATGAAAATCCCTACAACCATATTGTCCTCTCTCATAAAGATTTTCAGTAGCATCATGAACAAACTCAACAATATAACTATCACATGAAACATTCTTATCATGAGCTACATGCATAAAATTATTACTCTCCACATAAGCATAGTCATTACTATTAATTGTAGTGGAAGAAAATTCAATAAAATAGCAATCATTATTATTCTCATCACCATAATCATCATATATAGGAGGCATATTGTAATCATAATTAATTTTCTCATCAATAGTGGGTGGACTGAAAATATGATAGTCATCATTGTAATCATCATATATAGGAGGTAAAGTATCATCAAAGAAAATTTTCTCCTCCATGCTTGGGGGACTAAAAATATCATGCTCATCAAAACCAGCTTCCCCAAGCTTAGAATTTTCCATAGCATTAGCAACAATGGTGTTCAAAGCATTCATACTAATAACATTGCCATTAGCATGCATATAAAGTTCCATAGGTTTTTTAATTTTATCTTCAAACACCTCATGTCCTAACTCAAGATAAATACTATAAAGATCTCTAATATTTTTGTTGTTTTCCATTAAGCCTAACTAGTGAAAATAAAAACAAGAAACAAAAAGATATAATTGCAGAATCTAAAGGAAATAGCTTCGAGCACTCACACACCAGCAACAGTGCTAGGAAATAGCTTAGTAGTCGGAGGATGTGAATACCTTTTACCTTACCTCTCCGGCAACGGCGCCAGAAAATAGCTTGATGTCTACGCACGCTTCTATTCCCGTAGAGCAGTGTTGGGCCCCCAAGAGCGAGAGGTTTGTAGAACAGCAGCAAGTTTCCCTTAAGTGAATCACCCAAGGTTTATCGAACCGAGGGAGGTAGAGGTCAAAGATATCCCTCTCAAGCAACCCCGCAATTAAGAAACAAGAAGTCTCTTGTGTCCCCAACACACCTAATACACTTGTCGGATGTATAGGTGCACTAGTTCGGCGAAGAGATAGTGAAATACAAGTAATATGGATGATTATAAGTAGTAATTGCAATCTGAAATAAAAATGGCAGCAAGCGAACATGTAGCGAGAACTTGTTGGAAACGGTGTTTCAATGCTTAGAAACAAGGCCTAGGGATCATACTTTCACTAGTGGACACTCTCAACAACGATCACATAATTGAATAAATAAATGGTACTCTCAAACACTCTCTTGTTGGATAACAAACACCATTCATTGTGTAGGGCTGCAAAAGCACACCTCAAGCGGAGTAAACAAGCTCCACAACGTCATAAAGGAATCACACACGATGCGCACACTGTCACCATCACACCGTGGAGAGTGACTCCGGAGTTCATATTAAATTAACCTCTAGAGTGCATAATAGACAAGAGTAAAATCTACATATTCAACTAGATTACAAAGCTCATGATCACATAAAGATCACACCATGGGAGAGAGAGATGAACCACATAGCTACCGGTAGAGCCCTTAGCCTCAGGGGAGAACTACTCCCTCCTCATCATGGGAGTCAGCAACGGCGATGAAGATGGCGATGGAGTCGATGGAGATGGATTCCGGGGACACTTCCCCGTCCCGGCGGCGTGCCGGAACAGAGACTTCTGTCCCCCGAACTTGGCTTCGCGATGGCGGCGGCTACGTAACTTTTCGTGGAATATGACTGATTGTGCTAGGGTTTTCGAAGACGAAGGAATATATAGGCGAAGAAGCAGCATCGGGGGAGCCAGGGGGTGGGCTCCCCACACCTGGGCGCGCTAGGAGGTGGGGCCAAGCCGCCCTATGGGGTGGCTGATACGTCTCCGACGTATCGATAATTTCTTATGTTCCATGCTACATTATTGATGATATCTACATGTTTTATACACATTATATGTCGTATTTATGCATTTTCCGGAACTAACCTATTAACGAGATGCCGAAGAGCCAGTTGCTGTTTTCTGCTGTTTTTGGTTTCAGAAATCCTAGTAAAGAAATATTCTCGGAATTGGACGAAATCAACGCCCAGGGTCCTATTTTGCCACGAAGCTTTCAGAAGACCGAAGGAGAGTCGAAGTGGGGCCACGAGGTGGCCAGACACCAGGGCAGCGCGGCCCAGGCCCTGGCCGCGCCGGCCTGTCGTCTGGGCCCCTCGTGTCGCCTCTTTACCTGCCCTTCCGCCTACAAATAGCCTTCGTCGCGAAACCCCCAGTGCCGAGAGCCACGATACGGAAAACCTTACTGAGACGCCGCCGCCGCCAATCCCATCTCGGGGGATTCTGGAGATCACCTCCGGCACCCTGCCGGAGAGGGGATTCATCTCCCGGAGGACTCTTCACCGCCATGGTCGCCTCCGGAGTGATGAGTGAGTAGTTCACCCCTGGACTATGGGTCCATAGCAGTAGCTAGATGGTTGTCTTCTCCTCATTGTGCTTCATTGTTGGATCTTGTGAGCTGCCTAACATGATCAAGATCATCTATCCGTAATACTATATGTTGTGTTTGTCGGGATCCGATGGATAGAGAATACTATGTTATGTTAATTATCAAGTTATTACCTATGTGTTGTTTATGATCTTGCATGCTCTCCGTTATTAGTAGAGGCTCTGGCCAAGTTTTTGCTCTTAACTCCAAGAGGGAGTATTTATGCTCGATAGTGGGTTCATGCCTCCATTAAATGCTGGGATAGTGACAGAAAGTTCTAAGGTTGTGGATGTCTTTGTTGCCACTAGGGATAAAACATTGATGCTATGTCTAAGGATGTAGTTATTGATTACATTACGCACCATACTTAATGCAATTTTCTGTTGTTTTGCAACTTAATACTTGGAAGGGGTTCGGATGATAACCTGAAGGTGGACTTTTTAGGCATAGATGCATGCTTGGATAGCGGTCTATGTACTTTGTCGTAATGCCCAATTAAATCTCACTATATTTATCATGTCATGTATGTGCATTGTTATGCCCTCTCTATTTGTCAATTGCCCGACTGTAATTTGTTCACCCAAGATGCTTTTATCTTATGGGAGAGACACCTCTAGTGAACTATGGATCCCGGTCCTATTCTTTACATCGCATACAATCTACTGCAATACTTGTTTTACTTGTTTTACGCAAACAATCATCTTCCACACAATACGGTTAATCCTTTGTTACAGCAAGCCGGTGAGATTGACAACCTCACTCGTTTCGTTGGGGCAAAGTACTTTGGTTGTGTTGTGCAGGTTCCACGTTGGCGCCAGAATCCCTGGTGTTGCGCCGCATTACATTCCGCCACCATCAACCTTCAACGTGCTTCTTGGCTCCTCCTGGTTCGATAAACCTTGGTTTATTTCTGAGGGAAAACTTGCTACTGTCTGCATCACACCTTCCTCTTGGGGTTCCCAACGGACGTGTGTCAACTGCACGCATCAAGACTGTTTTCTGGCGCCGTTGGCGGGGAGATCAAGACACGCTGCAAGGGGAGTCTCCACAATCCAATCTCTTTACTTTGTTTTTTTCTTGCTTTATTTTATTTACTACTTTGTTTGCTGCATTATATCAAAACACAAAAAAATTAGTTGCTAGCTTTACTTTATTTACTGTCTTGCACTCTATATAAAAAACACAAAAAAAATTAGTTACTTGCATTTACTTTATCTAGTTTGCTTTATTTACTACTGCTAAAGTGGCTACCCCTGAAAATACTAAGTTGTGTGACTTCACAAACACAAATAATAATGATTTCTTATGCACACCTATTGCTCCACCTGCTACTACAGCAGAATTCTTTGAAATTAAACTCGCTTTCTTGAATCTTGTTATGCGAGAGCAATTTTACAGTGTTAGTTCGATGATGCTACTTGCCCATCTCAATAACTTTGTTGAATTGTGTGAAATGCAAAAGTATAAAGATGTAGATGGTGACATTATAAAATTAAAATTGTTTCCTTTCTCATTAAGAGGAAGAGCTAAAGATTGGTTGCTATCTCTACCTAAGAATAGTATTGATTCATGGACTAAATGCAAGGATGCTTTTATTGGTAGATATTATCCCCCTGCTAAAATTATATCTTTGAGAAGTAGCATAATGAATTTCAAGCAATTAGATAATGAACATGTTGCTCAAGCTTGGGAAAGAATGAAATCTTTGGTTAAAAATTGCCCAACCCATGGACTGACTACTTGGATGATCATCCAAACCTTCTATGCAGGACTAAATTTTTTTCCGCGGAATTTATTGGATTCAGCTGCTGGAGGTACCTTTATGTCCATCACTTTGGGGGCGGCTAGAAAGCTTCTTGATGATATGATGATAAATTACTCTGAATGGCACACGGAAAGAGCTCCACAAGGTAAGAAGGTAAATTCCGTTGAAGAAACCTCCTCCTTGAGTGATAAGATTGATGCTATTATGTCTATGCTTGTGAATGGTAGATCTAATGTTGATCCAAATAATGTTCCGTTAGCTTCATTGGTTTCCCAAGAAGAACATGTTGATGTAAACTTCATTAAAAATAATAATTTCAACAACAATGCTTATCGGAATAATTCTAGTAATAACTATAGGCCATATCCTTATAATAATGGTAACGGTTATGCTAATTCTTATGGGAATTCTTACAACAATAATAGGAACACACCCCCTGGACTTGAAGCTATGCTTAAAGAATTTATTAGTACACAAACTGCTTTTAACAAATCTATTGAGGAAAAGCTCAATAAAATTGATATTCTCGTTTCTAAGGTTGATAGTCTTGCCTCTGATGTTGATCTTTTGAAATCGAAAGTTATGCCTAATAGGGATATTGAAAATAAAATTGTTACTACAGCAAATGCCATCCAAGTTAGAATTAATGAGAATATAAGATTAATGGCTGAATTGCGTGCTAGGTGGGATAGAGAAGAAAATGAAAAACTAGCTAAAAAGAATAATGTAGCTAAAGTTTGGACTATTACCACCACAAGTAATGTTGATTCCTCACATGTTGCTGCACCTCCTACTATTAATGGTAAAATAATTGGTGTTGGCGATGTTTCTACTCCTAGTGCAAAGCATACAAAACTGCCCGAAATTGCTAAAACTGCTGAAATTGCTTGTGATAAAACTGCTGAAATTTTTTCCAACCTTGGGGACAATGATCCCATTGCTGTAGCTCATAATGATTTAAATTTTGATGATTGTCACATCTCTGAAGTTATAAAGTTCTTACAAAAACTTGCTAAGAGTCCTAATGCTAGTGCTATAAATTTGGCCTTTACAAAACATATTACAAATGCTCTCATAAAAGCTAGAGAAGAGAAACTAAAACTTGAAACCTCTATTCCTAGGAAGTTAGAAGATGGTTGGGAGCCCATCATTAAAATGAGGGTCAATGATTTTGATTGTAATGCTTTATGTGATCTTGGTGCAAGTATTTCTGTAGTGCCTAAGAAAGTCTATGATATGCTTGACTTGCCACCATTGAAAAATTGTTATTTGGATGTTAATCTCGCTGATAATGCTAAAAAGAAACCTTTGGGGAGAGTTAATAATGTTCATATTATGGTTAACAATAACCTTGTCCCCGTTGATTTTGTTGTCTTGGATATTGAATGCAATGCATCTTGCCCCATTATATTGGGAAGACCTTTTCTTCGAACCGTTGGTGCTACTATTGATATGAAGGAAGGTAATATTAAATATCAATTTCCTCTCAAGAAAGGTATGTAACACTTCCCTAGAAAAAGGATGAAGTTACCTTTTGATTCTATTATTAGAACAAATTATGATGTTGATGCTTCATCTCTTGATAATACTTGATATACACTTTCTGCGCCTAGCTGAAAGGCGTTAAAGAAAAGCGCTTATGGGAGACAACCCATGTTTTTACTACAGTACTTTGTTTTATATTTGAGTCTTGGAAGTTGTTTACAACTGTAGCAACCTCTCCTTATCTTAGTTTTGTGCTTTGTTGTGCCAAGTAAAGTCTTTGATAGTAAAGTGAATACTAGATTTGGATTACTGCGCAGTTTCAGATTTCTTTGCTGTCACGAATTTCGACCTGCCTCCCTGTAGATAGCTCAGAAAATTAAGCCAATTTACGTGCATGATCCTCAGATATGTACGCAACTTTCATTCAATTTGGGAATTTTCATTTGAGCAAGTCTGGTGCCTCGATAAAATCCATCTTTATGGACTGTTCTGTTTTGACAGATTCTGCCTTTTATTTCGCATTGCCTCTTTTGCTATGTTGGATGAATTTCTTTGATCCATTAATATCCAGTAGCTTTATGCAATGTACAGAAGTGTTAAGAATGATTGTGTCACCTCTGAACATGTTAATTTTTATTGTCCACTAACCCTCTAATGAGTTGTTTCGAGCTTGGTGTGGAGGAAGTTTTCAAGGGTCAAGAGAGGAGAATGATGCAATATGATCAAAGAGAGTGAAAGCTCTAAGCTTGGGGATGCCCCGGTGGTTCACCCCTGCATATTTTAAGAAGACTCAAGCGTCTAAGTTTGGGGATGCCCAAGGCATCCCCTTCTTCATCGACAACATTATCGGGTTCCTCCCCCGAAACTATATTTTTATTCCGTCACATCTTATGTACTTTACTTGGAGCGTCGGTTTGTTTTTGTTTTTGTTTTTGTTTGAATAAAATGGATCCTAGCATTCATTGTGTGGGAGAGAGACACGCTCCGCTGTTGCATATGTACAAATATGTCCTTAGGCTTTACTCATAGTATTCATGGCGAAGGTTGAATCTTCTTCGTTAAATTCTTATATGGTTGGAATTGGGAAATGCTACATGTGGTAATTCTAAAATGTCTTGAATAATTTGATACTTGGCAATTTTTGTGCTCATGTTTAAGCTGTTGCATCATATACTTTGCACCCATTAATGAAGAAATACATAGAGCTTGCTAAATTTGGTTTGCATATTTGGTCTCTCTAAAGTCTAGATAATTTCTAGTAATGAGTTTTGAACAACAAGAAAGGCGGTGTAGAGTCTTATAATGTTTACAATATGTCTTTTATGTGAGCTTTGCTGCACCGTTCATCCTTGTGTTTGTTTCATATAACCTTGCTAGCCTAAACCTTGTATCGAGAGGGAATACTTCTCATGCATCCAAAATCCTTGAGCCAACCACTATGCCATTTGTGTCCACCATACCTACGTACTACATGGTATTTCTCCGCCATTCCAAAGTAAATTGCTTGAGTGCTACCTTTAAAATTTCCATCATTCACCTTTGCAATATATAGCTCATGGGACAAATAGCTTAAAAACTATTGTGGTATTGAATATGTACTTATGCACTTTATCTCTTATTAAGTTGCTTGTTGTGCGATAACCATGTTCCCGGGGACGCCATCAACTACTCTTTGTTGAATATCATGTGAGTTGCTATGCATGTCCGTCTTGTCCGAAGTAAGAGAGATCTACCACCTTAATGGTTGGAGCATGCATATTGTTAGAGAAGAACATTGGGCCGCTAACTAAAGCCATGAATCATGGTGGAAGTTTCAGTTTTGGACATATATCCTCAATCTCATATGAGAACACTAATTGTTGCCACATGCTTATGCATTAAAGAGGAGTCCATTATCTGTTGTCCATGTTGTCCCGGTATGGATGTCTAAGTTGAGAATAATCCAAAGCGAGAAATCCAAAATGCGAGCCTTCTCCTTAGACCTTTGTACAAGCGGCATGGAGGTACCCCATTGTGACACTTGGTTAAAACATGTGTATTGCGATGATCCGGTAGTCCAAGCTAATTAGGACAAGGTGCGGGCACTATTAGTATACTATGCATGAGGCTTGCAACTTGTAAGATATAATTTGCATAACTCATATGCTTTATTACTACCGTTGACAAAATTGTTTCATGTTTTCAAAATAAAAGCTCTAGCACAAATATAGCAATCGATGCTTTCCTCTTTGAAGGACCTTTCTTTTACTTTTATGTTGAGTCAGTTCACCTATTTCTCTCCACCTCAAGAAGCAAACACTTGTGTGAACTATGCATTGATTCCTACATACTTGCATATTGCACTTGTTATATTACTCTATGTTGACAATATCCATGAGATATATATGTTATAAGTTGAAAGCAACCGCTGAAACTTAATCTTCCTTTGTGTTGCTTCAATACCTTTACTTTGATTTATTGCTTTATGAGTTAACTCTTATGCAAGACTTATTGATGCTTGTCTTGAAGTGCTATTCATGAAAAGTCTTTGCTTTATGATTCATTTGTTTACTCATGTCATTACCATTGTTTTGATCGCTGCATTCATTACATATGCTTACAATAGTATGATCAAGTTTATGATGGCATGTCACTCCGGAAATTATCTTTGTTATCGTTTACACTGCTCGGGACGAGCAGAACTAAGCTTGGGGATGCTGATACGTCTCCGACGTATCGATAATTTCTTATGTTCCATGCTACATTATTGATGATATCTACATGTTTTATACACATTATATGTCGTATTTATGCATTTTCCGGCACTAACCTATTAACGAGATGCCGAAGAGCCGATTGCTTGTTTTCTCGCTGTTTTTGGTTTCAGAAATCCTAGTAAAGAAATATTCTCGGAATTGGACGAAATCAACGCCCAGGGTCATATTTTGCCACGAAGCTTCCAGAAGACCGAAGGAGAGTCGAAGTGGGGCCACGAGGTGGCCAGACACCGAGAGGCGCGGCCCGGGCCCTGGCCGCGCCGGCCTGTCGTTTGGGCCCCTCGTGCCGCCTCTTTACCTGCCCTTCCGCCTACAAATAGCCTTCGTCGCGAAACCCCCAGTACCGAGAGCCACGATACGAAAAACCTTACTGAGACGCCGCCGCCGCCAATCCCATCTCGGGGGATTCTAGAGATCACCTCCGGCACCCTGCCGGTGAAGGGATTCATCTCCCGGAGGACTCTTCACCGCCATGGTCGCCTCCGGAGTGATGAGTGAGTAGTTCATCCCTGGACTATGGGTCCATAGCAGTAGCTAGATGGTTGTCTTCTCCTCATTGTGCTTCATTGTTGGATCTTGTGAGCTGCCTAACATGATCAAGATCATCTATCTGTAATACTATATGTTGTGTTTGTCGGGATCCGATGGATAGAGAATACTATGTTATGTTAATTATCAAGTTATTACCTATGTGTTGTTTATGATCTTGCATGCTCTCCGTTATTAGTAGAGGCTCTGGCCAAGTTTTTGCTCTTAACTCCAAGAGGGAGTATTTATGCTCGATAGTGGGTTCATGCCTCCATTAAATGCGGGACGGTGACGAGAAAGTTCTAAGGTTGTGGATGTGATGTTGCCACTAGGGATAAAACATTGATGCTATGTCTAAGGATGTAGTTATTGATTACATTACGCACCATACTTAATGCAATTGTCCGTTGTTTTGCAACTTAATACTGGAAGGGGTTCGGATGATAACCTCGAAGGTGGACTTTTTAGGCATAGATGCATGCTTGGATAGCGGTCTATGTACTTTGTCGTAATGCCCAATTAAATCTCACTATATTTATCATGTCATGTATGTGCATTGTTATGCCCTCTCTATTTGTCAATTGCCCGACTGTAATTTGTTCACCCAACATGCTTTTATCTTATGGGATAGACACCTCTAGTGAACTGTGGACCCCGGTCCTATTCTTTACATCGCGTACAATCTCTCGCAATACTTGTTTTGTTGTTTTCTGCAAACAATCATCTTCCACACAATACGGTTAATCCTTTGTTACAGCAAGCCGGTGAGATTGACAACCTCACTGTTTCGTTGGGGCAAAGTACTTTGGTTGTGTTGTGCAGGTTCCACGTTGGCGCCGGAATCCCTGGTGTTGCGCCGCATTACATTCCGCCACCATCAACCTTCAACGTGCCTCTTGGCTCCTCCTGGTTCGATAAACCTTGGTTTCTTTCTGAGGGAAAACTTGCTACTGTCTGCATCACACCTTCCTCTTGGGGTTCCCAACGGACGTGTGTCAACTGCACGCATCAGTGGCCCCCCTGCTGGCCTCCTCCGACCCTTCTTCGATGTTCTGGAACCCTCCGTGGAAAATAGGGCCGTGGGCTTTTGTTTCGTCCAATTCCGAGAATATTTCCTGTGTAGAATTTCTGAAACCAAAAACAGCAGAAAACAGGAACTGGCGCTTCGGCATCTTGTTAATAGGTTAGTACCGGAAAATGCATCAAAATGATATAAAGTATGAATAAAACATGTAGGTATTGTCATAAAACTAGCATGGAACATAAGAAATTATAGGTACGTTGGAGACGTATCAAAGCCCGACATGGCTAGTAACGGGGACGGCTGGGGTCTACACGCGGGACCCCTGGTGCGGCGGTGTGGAGGTATGCCTCCGAGTAGGGGGTGGCCCCTGCATCTGGCGGCTCGACGGCGTGGCCCTCTTCCATCTCACCCTCTGCTCGGCCTCGCCGGTGCTTGGGTGGCCGCGGGGCGAGGTGCTGCTCGTTGCGCCCAGTTCGGGGATCAAAGAAGCTAGGGCAACGGCCCTGGATGGCAGAGACGGCGGCGACCTAGCGGCGGGTGGCTGGCGTTGGGTGTTGCTGACCGTGGCCATGGGCTGTGTGGGCGGTGAGTTGGGTGGGGAGAGACGTGGAGGACGCCCCGTTGGACCTCTAGCATGAGCTCAAGATGGTTTCTCCTCCCCACATTGCCCACCTCACTACCCGGCCACTGATCTTGTTCTGGTGGTTGGTGGGTGCGGCCGAAAGAGGGGCTCTGGATTGGCGGAAACTCTTGGCCGACTGTGGCAGTCATGACGTCGACGAAGCTACCGGCATCATTTTCATTCTTGAAGGCGACAAAGCTTCGGTTTGGGCAGCGGTGGCGCTTCGGCGCGCTCCCTTGTTGGAGGCGTCGCCTTGAGATAGCTGGGTTGGTGGACAAGCTCGGTGGTGGCTGGTAGGTAGCTGGTAGCGGTTTCACCGCATCTTCTCTGTGTTCTCACGACAGCTTGGTCTTGTGTGTTGTAGTTGCTGTTGTGGACGAAGGTAAAGTCTATGGATGGCGGCGCAGCGAGGTGAGTGCTCAGAGCCTTCTTCTCTAGCAGAAAGCTTACAATGCCCATGCGTGCTCAGGGAGAGCTCTCTACCTTTTGACAGGAGTGGCGCCCTCCGATCTAGAGCGAGAAAGGAGGGAGCTTTCTTCAGAGGTGGAAATAGATGGCATTGTGGTTTGGGTTGGCACGTGGAAAGGGTGGCGACAGTGAATACCTCAAGGATGCCCTTTTTCTCCAACTTCGCTTCCTGCAGGGTGGGACAATGGACTCGAAGATCTAGCCGTTTTTCATTCCCTTTTTTGTGTGCTTGTTGTTCTTCGGTTCTTGTTATTAGCTGGTCTTCAACATCTTGTATCGCGTTGCCGGCAACGACCTTATTAATTTAAGGCAGGGCTACGATATTATGTTTAAAAATCTACACCAAGCTGTCAGCGTTCAACAATGGTGTTGGAGATGCGACAGGTGATGTAAACAGTCTATACACCAGTGAGAATACCACTTTTCTCACCTTCAAAATTTTCAACGGTGGAATTGGCCGTTGCTGACGTCTCAACCGTCTTGTCCACGTTGCGAATCGCACGTCGACACCGCCGCAGGTGACGAGCTGCGTCCGATGCGAAGGTGGAGACATTTCACGCGGCCGCCGATGCTCAGCAGACATTCAGAGAGTCCTCAGGCTTCACTCTTCAGAGGTCCTCCTCATGATCAATGAACAACGATGCATACACCAGATCTAAGAGCCCAAATGTCAGCCTCCATAATCGCAGCTAGAATGTGTGCTGGCTCACTGTATCTTGATTATGGTGGTTGTTTGGCCTGATGTGGCAAAGTAGACTGCGACCGTCGTTTGCTTTATTTTTCTTTCTCAACAGCTGCATTTCAGCCTCGTATAGTCGTATGCGTATCAAATGGGCCGTGGACAGGTGTTGCAGAAGCTCGCCATCTCAGGCCCAGCACCTCGTGACCGACTGCAACGGCTGTCATCATCTCCGGTTGCAATCCTAGGCATTTGTCCCGTCGTGTTACAGGGAAAGTAACTCTAGATGTTGATGAGTCGAGAAGAGAGAATGAGCCTGCAGTCATGACTTCACGAGGAAAGTAACTTGAGACGTCTTACATGCTCATATGCCTGCGTTAAAATCATATGGCTATGTTAGGACCATTGCTTGGTTCCGTGGAACTTGTATCGTAGCTGACATGTTTTACGCCATGGAGGACGTGATGTCCATGTTGCTTCTTGTCTGCAATTAATTGTTTTGTGCTTTTGTAGGTTTGAAGCGACCTTATTAGCAGATGTGTCGAGTTGCTACTGAATTTTCGAAGAGTGTGTGATCTGTTGGTATGAAAGGCGTGTCGTGAGCAAGTATGCTGATCGATGATGGTTCTTTTCACATGCTAAAAAGATGGTTAACCATGATCATAATGTTTTCATATTTGAAGAATCATATTATCTAAAGGATTCTATAAAACGGATTACCTACAAAACAAACCTTTCATTGAATCTTTTAACATGTTGGAATTTGGAAAGATAAATAAAAGAGCAGACGGTTTGTCCTAAGCCTCTGCATCGATGGCTATCTATCAACGAACGCTCGACGATAGTTATTTCATTTTGGAGAGCACAAAACGGTTGTTGAAGACGCTACAGTATGTACTCGTCACATGGCTCGCGAAATTCAAGTCGTCTCAGACTCATCGTTTAGCCATCTGAAAACTAACACACACCCCCATCGAAACCACGTATTTTCACGACAATGGAGGAGCGGCCTCACCAACAAGAGTAGACCAGAAACCGCCCGTAGTGGTGCTGAGGGTAGAGGACATGGCAACGGTGACTCGTGTATCGCCCAACGATCGCACATGGTTGCCGAGAAGCAAAACATTTTTTTTGAAGCTAGCGATGCTACTCCTTGTACATATATTTATTTGCCGGATTTATCTTGTGAGCCACCGCGTGTGAACTTTCACTATGTTGTACTCCCTCCATCTTGGTGGATTAGGCCTACGTGTATCTTCAAGTTATCAATTTAGCTAACATAATATAAATTGTAGAACATAAAATTATACAATTAGAAAGTATAACATCTGAGCTTAATTTCTAGTAATATATATTTTATAATATATAACTTGTATTATGTTGGTTAAATTGATAACCTAAGAATACGCATAAGCCTAACCCACCCGGGCAGATGTAGTACTGAAAATGGGCATCTTTCTCGTTTACCCTCTCTTCCTTTGAATCTCCATTGAATCGGTGCTAGCAAGCAGTGGTTCGTACAATCAACCAATTGCAATAATGCAACAATCAGTGTGTCCTTTCGAAACTAAGGAGGAAGCCATTGGTTCCTTCCTGATTGTCTAGACATCCGTTGCGCTAGCTCCTTCGAGATTCAGAGCATCTCCAGTCACGTTGTTTGGGGGACCGTGGACAAGAAATGGAGAAAAACGTTTTTCAGTCGCGTCCTCCAAAGCTAAATAGCACCTCATTTTGTATCCGGCGTCTTCGGTAGAGACTCTAGACACAAAAATAGTGTCCGAATGCATGCATGCAACTCCTAGTCTCCACATGTCATTCTCTTTCCCACACTTTCTCTCACCGACTTTTCCCACATGCGGTGGTCCATTCTATTAAAATGCATGCATCTAGACGTTGTTTAAGCGATACGGCGGAGAAAAGCCTCTTTTTGTATAATTTTTGGTCCTTTTTTCCGACACTACCTCTAAATACGTCCCAAATTTTGAGGGACGCGACTGAAGATGCTCTCAGATTCCGGGCGGGAATGGATCGCCAAAGCGGCAAGATCACACTGCACTACTGCTGTAGCTAGATGACCGATGACCCGACGTCTTGGCGAAAGCTCACGCAAACCCCAATCCAGATACCATAGGATCATGGGGTGGACCATGGTGTTGGTACACCAACCGAACGGCTAGGGTTCCCAGGAGTCGGCAACTGGCACTAGGCGGATAGGGGTTCATCTGGTCACCATTGGCCATCGGAGAAACCCACGTAGAGTATGCCGTGTGGCCGGACCAGCTGGGACCGGCCAACACAATAATGCGTGTCCTCGCGCCAATAATGCGTGTCTTCTTCTCCGACGCGGCGACGTCGATGTTGCGCCGTCGCGGGGAAGGCCGCTGTGTCCTCGCTCAATTATTTGGGCGGACCACGCCGTGTTGGTCACGGTGCGCTGCACCGGCCGCAGCCACGAGCGGCAACGTGACGCCCATACGGTAGCGGCGACCTGTTGGATACCGGACGCCCGTGCGTCTCCGTCGTGATGACGCGCGCTTGGTTATCTTTTTAATTCTTTGCTTGACTGATCCTTTGGATTTCTTGGACAGCTCTCGCTCGATCGGGGAATGGCCATGTCGGCATGCTACATGGCCGTTTTGTTTTCTGGCTGGGGTGTGGGGTGGGTGATGAACTGATGATGCCGTTGGTTTGGTGAAGCAGGGAGATGCACATATTAGACATTTTGGTGACCTATAATATGCTTGCCGATGAAAATTAACTTCTACATCATGTCGCACAAAACATAGGTACTTTTTCGATAAATAGCTTTTTATTACTTAAAGAATTTTAAGCATTACACGCAGCCCCTGCATAACTAAAACGCACACAATGTCCAAAATAAAAGAAAGCAACAATGAAAACCAACACAAAAGGTTAAGAACGACCTCCATTCGAAAGCTTAAGGTTCTTTTTTGAAAAATCAAACCAAATAAAATTTGATCAAACTTTTAGAAACATCTATCAATAAATATGATATTTTGTAGATACCACAAGAATATATATTTCATTGTCTATCTAATGATATTGATTTGTATGTTAGTGATTTTTGGTAAAAACTTGGTCAAATTTAACATAGTTTAATTTTTCAAAAATAATATAAGTCTTAAGCTTTGAGATGGAGATAGTATTTAATCAGATGATGTAGATGTATGTAGTCATGTATATTTTTGTTGAAGGTGATGTAAAACAAAATAGGGCAGTGCGCACGGCCAACCGCCAGGCTGAACCTTCATTCGCCTCTCCGCTGACGACTGCCACCTACCGTGGATCGCCACTGGCGACCAAATTAAGCCGCATGGCCCCGCTACCCCTCCTGATGCTTCGCTGCCGCTCCCTATGGCCCCTCGCGATGTTGGAGATGAACTAACTCGTCATGAATTTCTTGATGCATGGCGATGAAATCTCCAAACTCGTCCAACACCTCATGATCAACTTCTGCAAGATTCCCCCAACTCTCAAAGGTCATATACGCAGCCTTCGGATCAACGCACTCACTCTCGATGATCATATTGTGCATGATCACGTAGGCATTCATCACCTCCCACGTATGAGAATTAAACCATGTTAGAGCATGGTACGTGACAATAGAAAAACGATCTTGTAACACACCAAATTCCCGCTCAACATCTTTTCTACAGGCTTCCTAGCACCGTGAATAACTGGCCATCTTCTCAGTAAAAGGGTGGAGATTGTCTTCACAAATTTCATCCATGGAGGATAAATTCCATCATCCAAGTGATACGTGCATTTTGTATCATCATAATAGCATGATATAGGAGTTGTTTACAGAGTTATTTGCATTGATCATTCATTATTTATGTATTTTTAGATGATTTATGGAACTTTTCTATAAAATCCCTTTTATTAATATTTAATTTCTAAGAGGTAGAAAACCTTCTTTTCCATATTTTGATGTTTAAGGGACCAAACCGAACTCAAAAAGCTCGGGGATTTTTACAGCGTCAATATTTTTGCACAAGAAGCAGCTGGAGCACGAGAAACACATGAGGGGGGACCGCTAGTCCCGAACGACACCTGGTGGCGCGGACCCCACCCTGGGTTAGTTGTGCCACCTAGGCCCGTTCTCTCGTCGAGCGTCGCCTCGTGTCCGTATTTTTTTATGTACGGCTCCGTCCTGAACGAAAACCTACATCATATTTTTTCTAGAATTTTCTGAGGCATTAGCAGAGGCAGAACCCATCTTCCACCTCGGGAGGGGTCTGATCCTGCGGTCCTCCTGCTGCTTCCGGTGGGAAATCGCTGTCATCATCATCACCAACTCCTCCTTGGCGTGGGCATCTTCATCACCATCTTCACCAACACCACAATCAACACCATCTCCATCTTGAGATTCGACGTCGTCCCCCTCATAGTTTGTGGTAGATTGAACCCTGGATATTGTTTAAGTGGTGTGTGCATGCTTGTGCTTGGTATCTTGTCATTATTTTTGTGGTGAAGTTATTCTTTCAAATTGTGTTGGAATTCATACCCCGCAGATCATGATCATGTTTGACACTTGTGAGTAGTTCCCTCTGGGAATATTTGTCACATATATTTACACACTTGAGCTTGTCCTCTTGTTGCAATGAAGATTGAGCTTTCTCTTGAAAAGGATTTATATTACTGCAAACTTTACTTTATGCTATTTACTTACTTGCAAACATAAACCAAAAACCCATAAACTACTGCTTTATTATTACTTTTCCTGTTGAACTTGCTAACCAATATCTTGAGCTTTTCATGGGTTCGACAATATTTTCTGTATTGAAAGGTAATACAATTGATCTCCTGCACTTGGGAGACATCAGCAAGTAATATCCTTTGTTGTATGTGTGGTCATTGATCTCATAGTTGATCGCAGGGGCATGGGCTTCAGCAATTCTACCGAAGACTAGTGAGCATTAGAGTATATTGATGTCATTGTGCGATTCAGCCATACCAAAAAAAAAATATATGTCAACTCCACGGATCATAGTTAGCCACGGCTTCAAGCACAACACTCCACTCACCAATGTGATCCTTGTATATCCCTTCCAACCAAACAGACAATTCTTCCAACCCAAATGCATGCAATCGATGCTTAAAAGCATACCTAGAAATCCCCTTGCTTCATTTCGAGCCAAAATCCAAGTTGTGTCCTCTTCATTGGGTTCCCTGAGATAGTGCGGCCCAAACACTGCCACCACCGCCCGACAAAACCTGTGCACGGTCTTGAAGGTCGTGGACTCAACCATGCTAATGTAATCATCCCGATCATCTGCATGAGATCCATACTCAAGACACCTCAAAGAAGCCATGCATTGATGTTTCTATTAGAAGTGAAACCATATAATCTAGTCCAATCTTTTTTTAAGAGGAAACATGAATCGTACGTCTGCACACCTTGCACAATATTCTGGAATGTTCCATTGTTCATCTGAAAGTGGTGCCGAAAGGTTTTGGGGCCATGTGTGGCCTCGTTCTTCAAATAATCATCTTCAACCATCTCGGCTCTAACCATCTGGTGCCGGTCTATGTTCTTTCTTTTCTCTTAAGTAAACCGCCAATTCGAGGCGACAACAGCTTCACCAGTAGGCGAAGAAGAGAGACGAGGAGAAGGAGGTGTTTCTTCCTCTCGGCTACCGCCTCGGCCTCCTCTTGCATCCGTTGTTGAACTATCATCTCATTGTCGCTATCCATTTCTACACATCACCCAACAAAGCAATCAAATATTTGAACCATAGCTAATTTGTACTGACCAAAATTAGGAAAAACACTCACCTAGTCAATGCGCCGAACACCTTGTGTGCGCGACAGCTTTGGGATGGTGTGGCCTCAATAAATGGACAGAAGGTCGACTGCTCCTTCCAGTGGGGCAGTCCAACGGAAACAGATGTGGTGCTCGTCGGTAGTCTTGGGGATGGTCGGTACACGCGACGTTGGAGGCACCACTAGCGATAGATGTCGAAGGAGGGTGCGACATAGCGCGATGAAACTAGCGGCATGATACGTCCAATTTGCATCACTATTTTATATCATAATTTGTTGTTATTCATTGATATATTTCATATTTGGATATAATACTTATGTTATTTCATCTATTTTGCATGTTTCATGATTATTGGAGGATCGCGCATCGGAGCCAGGATTCTGCTGGAAAAAGCATCGTCAGAACGCAATATTTCGGAAGATCAACAATTGACGGGAATTACACGAAAACTCCTATTTTTCCAGATGGCGAAGGGAGCCAGAAGGGGGAGAAGAGGGGACCCGAGGTGGGCCCACCCCATAGGCCGGCGCGGCCCAAGGCCCGGCCGCGCCGCCCTATGAGGAGGGGGCCCACGGCCCTCTCGCCTCCTTTTCTTCGCGTATGCCTTCGTCCCGAAAACCTAAGCCGGAGAGGGTACGTCGCGAAGAGTCACAGCCCGCCTCGCGGGGCGGAGAACACCAGAGAGAAAAGAGCTCTCCGGCGGGCGGGAATCCGTGGGGAAATTCCCTCCGGAGGGGAAATCGACGCCATCGTCACCACCATCGAGCTGGACATCATCTCCATCACCATCGCCATCACTTCATCATCATCACCGCCATCTCCACCGCTGCACCTCGTCACCGCTGTAGCAATTTGGGTTTGATCTTGATTGTTTGATAGGGGAAACTCTCCCGGTGTTGATTTCTACTTGTTATTGATGCTATTGAGTGAAACCGTTGAACCAAGGTTTCTGTTCAGATTGTTATTCATTATCATATCACCTCTGATCATGTTCCATATGATGTCTCGTGAGTAGTTCGTTTAGTTCTTGAGGACATGGGTGAAGTCTAAATGTTAGTAGTGAAGTATGGTTGAGTAATATTCAATGTTATGATATTTAAGTTGTGGTGTTATTCTTCTAGTGGTGTCGTGTGAACGTCGACTATACGACACTTCACCTTTATGGGCCTAGGGGAATGCATCTTGTACTCGTTTGCCAATTGCGGGGTTGCCGGAGTGACAGAAACCTGAGCCCCCGTTGGTATATCGATGCAGGAGGGATCGCAGGATCTCGAGTTTAAGGCTGTGGTTAGATTTATCTTAATTACTTTCTTGTAGTTGCGGATGCTTGCAAGGGGTATAATCACAAGTATGTATTAGTCCTAGGAAGGGAGGTACATTAGCATAGGTTCACCCACACAACACTTATCAAAACAATGAAGATTAATTAGCCGTATGTAGCGAAAGCACTAGACTAAAATCCCGTGTGTCCTCGAGAACGTTTGGTCATTATAAGTAAACAAACCGGATTGTCCTTTGTTCTAAAAAGGATTGGGCCACTCGCTGCAATTGTTACTCTCGCACTTTATTTACTCGTACTTTATTGATCTGTTACATCAAAACCCCCTGAATACTTGTCTGTGAGCATTTACAGTGAATCCTTCATCGAAACTGCTTGTCAACACCTTCTGCTCCTCATTGGGATCGACATTCTTACTTATCAAAGATACTGCGATACACCCCCTATACTTGTGGGTCATCAATACTATTTTCCAGGCGCCGTTGCCGGGAGTGAAGCGCTATTGGTAAGTGGAATTGGTAAGGGAAATTTCTACCGTTTGTGCTGATTTTATTTCCGCTCGCTTGCTATAACTCATTATGGAGAGATCTTCTCTTGAGTGTTTATTTGGGAGATCCACTACTACTGCAAAGGTAGTGGATGAGGCGCTGGTAAGGAAGAATTACCATACAAAATACCTATGAAAATTATTGAACATGTAGTGGATAACCGTTATACGGGGGATGGAACTCGTCCACCCCGGAGATCATTTACTCGTTCTTACATGAATTATGCGGTTTATTCAAGTGTGCAGGTATTGCTATGGATGAAGTGAGGAAGAAATTATTCTCCGTATCGCTGTCTGGTAAAGCGGCGCATTGGTATAAATTACTGGATAATGGGGATTCTCTTGAATGGAATGATATTGTGCCCCGGTTTTATTCTAAGTTCTATCCTCCAAGTGAGATTCACAAAGATCGGAATCGGATATATAATTTTTGGCCTCATGAAGGAGAAAGTATTGCCCAAGCTTGGGGGAGATTGAAGTCTTTAATGCTCAAATGCCCCATTCATGAGCTTCCTGGTAATATTATTATTGATAATTTCTATGCAAGACTTTCTCTTCAAGACAAGACCTTGCTGGATACTTCTTGTTCTGGATCATTTACACGCAACAAGGAAGAGTTTAAAAGGGACCTTCTTAATCGGATCCAAGAAAATACTGAAGGATGGGAGAACGACAAGGATAGAGAATCGGTATAAATTATGATTATAAATGCATTGAAGCTTTTATGGATACTGATAAATTTCGTAATATGAGTGCTACTTATGGTCTTGATTCTCAAGTTGCTGCAAATCTTTATAAAGCTTTTGCTTCTCATTATGAATTGCCTAAGAAGAACTTTGATAAATATCATGAACCGTATAAAGATAAAATTGATTCATCTATAAATAAATGTGTTGTAGTTGAAACTGTTGATCATGTTATTCCTGAAGCTTATAGTGAAAAAACTCCTTTCCCTGCTAAAATGAAAGAGTACTCTGTTATAAATAGTGCGGTTCATAAAAGTGAAAAGAAACCTATAGAACTTGAAGAACAAATAAAAGTTGAACCTGCTGTTGCAATTGTTAAAGATCTTGTGACTGAAAATGTAGAGGATGGTCATATTATTTTCTGTGAAGATGCCTCTAATATTGTTTCGCATCCTAATAAGTCTAGGAAAGCTAGTGTTCCTATGCTCTCTGTTAGAATTGGTGATTATTGTTATTATGGAATATGTGATATTGGTGCAAGTATTAGTGCTATTCCTTATGAGCTTTACACGGAGATTATGCACGAAATTGGTTCTTGTGAACTTGAAGATATTGATGTGGTTATTCGGCTGGCTAATAGAGAAACTATCTCTCCAATTGGTATTATTCGAGATGTTGAAGTTCTATGTGGTAAGATTAAATATCCTGCTGACTTTTTGGTACTTGGTTCCGCTGCTACTAAATATTGTCCTATCATTTTTGGTAGACCTTTTCTAAATACATGTGGAGCTATTATAGATTGCAAGAAAGAGAAAATTTTGACTAAATTTGCTGGTGAATCTTATGAGTTTAACTTCTCTAAATTTACCAAAACTCCTTATAAAATTGATTCGCCTAATAGTGATTTTAAAGTTGAACAAGTGTGCATCTATTGTTCTTGCTCCTAATAATCCTTTGCAGCAACATTTGGAGAATAGTGAGAGTGAAGTTTTTAGGGAAGAAAGAAATGAGCTTGATGAAATTTTCCTTCGTCAACCTATTCTTAAGCATGATTTACCTGGTGGAAGATTTGGGTACAACACCACCACCAAAGGAAGATCCTGTCTTTGATTTAAAACCATTGCACTGATAATCTTAAATATGCTCATATTGAAGATAAGAAAATATATCCTGTTATTATTAGTTCTAAGCTTTCAGAGTTTGAAGAAGAAAGGTTATTGGAAATACTAAAGAAACACCGAGGTGCTATTGGCTACACTCTTGATGACTTGAAGGGGATTTCTCCCTCTATTTGCCAACACGCCATTAATATGGAAGATGATGCGAAGCCTGTTGTTGAACCTCAGTGTCGTCTAATTCCTAAGATGAAGGATGTGGTAAGAAATGAGGTATTAAGACTCCTTGAAGCTGGTATTATATATCCTATTGCTGATAGTAGATGGGTTAGTCCTGTGCATTGTGTTCCTAAGAAAGGAGGAATGATCTGTTGTGCCTAATGATAATGATGAGCTCATACCTCAAAGAGTAGTTGTAGGTTATAGAATGTGCATTGATTATCGAAAAGTTAATAAGGTTACTAAGAAAGATCATTACCCTTTGCCTTTTATTGATCAAATGTTAGAAAGGTTATCTAAAAATACTCATTTTTGCTTTCTTGATGGTTATTCGGGTTCTCACAAATTGTCGTTAAAACTAAAGATCAATAGAAAACCACTTTCACTTGTCCCTATGGAACTTATGCTTATAGGCGTATGCCTTTTGGTTTATGTAATGCTCCTGCTACTTTTTAAAGATGCATGTCTGCTATTTTTCATGGCTTTTGTGAGAGTATTGTGGAGGTATTCATGGATGATTTTTCTGTCTATGGGAATTCTTTTGATAGTTGCTTGCGAAACCTTGATAAAGTTTTGCAGAGATGTGAAGAAACTAACCTTGTTCTTAATTGGGAGAAATGCCACTTTGTGGTTAATGAAGGAATTGTATTGGGACATAAAATTTCTGAGAGAGGTATTGAAGTTGATAGAGCTAAAGTTGAAGCCATTGAGAAGATGCCCTATCCTAGGGATGTTAAAGGTATTCGTAGTGTTCTTGGTCATGCTCGGGTTTTATAGGAGATTTATTAAAGACTTCTCTAAGATTTCAAAGCCTCTTACTAATCTTCTTCAAAAAGATGTACCTTTTGTTTTTGATGATGATTGTAAGGAAGCTTTTGAAACTCTAAAGAAAGCCTTAACAACTCGCCCCTATAGTTGAACCTCCTGATTGGAACTTACCATTTGAAATTATGTGTGATGCTAGTGATTTTGCTGTAGGCGCTGTTCTTGGACAGCGAGTAGATAAAAAACTGAATGTTATTCATTATGCTAGTAAAACTCTTGATGCTGCTGATACGTCTCCGACGTATCGATAATTTCTTATGTTCCATGCTACATTATTGATGATATCTACATGTTTTATACACATTATATGTCATATTTATGCATTTTCCGGCACTAACCTATTAACGAGATGCCGAAGAGCCGATTCTGTCGTTTTCTGCTGTTTTTGGTTTCAGAAATCCTAGTAAAGAAATATTCTCGGAATTGGACGAAATCAACGCCTGTGGTCCTATTTTGCCACGAAGCTTCCGGAAGACGAAGGAGAGTCGAAGTGGGGCCACGAGGTGGCCGGACACCGAGGCGGCGCGGCCCGGGCCCCGGCCGCGCCGGCCCGTCGTCCGGGCCCCTCGTGCCGCCTCTTTACCTGCCCTTCCGCCTACAAATAGCCTCCGTCGCGAAACCCCCGCACCGAGAGCCACGATACGGAAAACCTTACCGAGACGCCGCCGCCGCCAATCCCATCTCGGGGATTCTGGAGATCTCCTCCGCACCCCGCCGAGAGGGGATTCATCTCCCGGAGGATTCTTCACCGCCATGGTCGCCTCCGGAGTGATGAGTGAGTAGTTCACCCCTGGACTATGGGCCCATAGCAGTAGCTAGATGGTTGTCTTCTCCTCATTGTGCTTCATTGTTGGATCTTGTGAGCTGCCTAACATGATCAAGATCATCTATCCGTAATACTATATGTTGTGTTTGTCGGGATCCGATGGATAGAGAATACTATGTTATGTTAATTATCAAGTTATTACCTATGTGTTGTTTATGATCTTGCATGCTCTCCGTTATTAGTAGAGGCTCGGCCAAGTTTTTGCTCTTAACTCCAAGAGGGAGTATTTATGCTCGATAGTGGGTTCATGCCTCCATTAAATCCGGGACAATGACGAGAAAGTTCTAAGGTTGTGGATGTGCTTGTTGCCACTAGGGATAAAACATTGATGCTATGTCTAAGGATGTAGTTATTGATTACATTACGCACCATACTTAATGCAATTGTCTCGTTGTTTTGCAACTTAATACTGGAAGGGGTTCGGATGATAACCTCGAAGGTGGACTTTTTAGGCATAGATGCATGCTCGGATAGCGGTCTATGTACTTTGTCGTAATGCCCAATTAAATCTCACTATATTTATCATGTCATGTATGTGCATTGTTATGCCCTCTCTATTTGTCAATTGCCCGACTGTAATTTGCTCACCCAACATGCTTTTATCTTATGGGAGAGACACCTCTAGTGAACTGTGGACCCCGGTCCTATTCTTTACATCGCATACAATCTACTGCAATACTTGTTTTACTATTTTATGCAAACAATCATTTTCCACACAATACGGTTAATCCTTTATTACAGCAAGCCGGTGAGATTGAAAACCTCACTGTTTCGTTGGGGCAAAGTACTTTGGTTGTGTTGTGCAGGTTCCACGTTGGCGCCGGAATCCCTGGTGTTGCGCCGCATTACATTCCGCCACCATCAACCTTCAACGTGCTTCTTGGCTCCTCCTGGTTCGATAAACCTTGGTTTCTTTCTGAGGGAAAACTTGCTACTGTCTGCATCACACCTTCCTCTTGGGGTTCCCAACGGACGTCACTAGTAGGAAAACCCTTATAGGCGATGCTTAGTTCTGTGGCGCACCGTTTAAAATGCGCCACAGAAAGTTATTTTGTGGCGCACCAGACACGGTGCGCCACGTAAATAGCTTAATTTTGTGGCGCACCGGGGATCCATGCGCCACGGAAATTTGGTGGGGCCAGCCCCAATCATTGGTTTCACTATTTCGTGGCGCACAGATCACGTGCGCCACGTAAATAAGACATTCTCGTGGCGCATCGGCCCGGTGCGCCACCGAATTAAGACTTTCGTGGCGCATTGTTCCCGGTGCGCCACCGAACTAAGACTTTCTGTGGCGCACGGGGGAGGGTGCGCCACAAAAAGCCTTTTTTCTGTGGCGCACATGAGTTCCATGCAACTCCACCCCCCCCCCCCCCCCCCGTGGATCGCCTTTTTAACCTCTGTAAAAAATAAAAAAAATAGAGAAATATTTCAAAAAATAAATCCCTTCAAGATGCCTATGTATTATGTCATCTTTTACCACTGAGAATTAACAAACAATAATTTTGACTTTTTTTGCAAAATTGCGTGGGAAAATCATCAAACTGGATTTCTGGTTGCATACAAACTCGAAAAAAAACGCATAATATATCAAAATGTTCCCACGAAAAATCTACATCCGAATTCAGCCCGGTTGGACAATTTTTAGAATCTCAAAATTCCAAAAGAGTAAAAAGTTACGGGCAGTTAAAGATTTTTTGCTGCAAAATAGAAAAAAAGAAAAAAATTCCGTGGCGCACCAAGTGCCCGTGCGCCACGAATTAACGTCCAAATTTGAAATTTCGGCGCCCACTTCTCCTTCTCCTCCATTTCTCCCCTTCTCCACTTCTCCCCTTCTCCACTTCTCCTCTTCTCCTCCTCTCCTCCTCTCTTCCTCTTCTCCACTTCTCCACTTCTCCCCTTCTCCTCCTCTCCTCTTCTCTTCCTCTCCTCCACTTCTCCACTTCTCCTCTCTCCTCTCCTACTCCGGCGACCAACAACTCCGGCGAACTACTCCGGCGAACTACTCCGGCGACCTACTACGGTGACCACGACCAACACCTCCTCCGGCGACCACCTCCTCCTCTACCACCACCACCACCACCACCACCTCCTCCTCCTCCTCCGGCGACCACCTCCTCCTCTACCACCACCTCCTCCTCTACCACCACCACCACCACCACCACCACCACCACCACCTCCTCCTCCTCCTCCTCCTCCTCCTCCTCTACCACCACCACCACCACCACCACCACCACCTCCACCTCCACCTCCACCTCCTCCTATTCCACCACCACCACCACCTCCTCCGGCCGGCCTCATCCTCCACCCACCCACCCCACCCACCTCCGGCGACCTTCCAGAAAAATTTTAAAAAAATTCGGCGGCCCCGCATCTAGATCTAGATCTAGATCTGGCCGCCACTTCTTTTGAAATTTTAAAAAAAATTCTGTGGCGCACCGGCGGTGGTGCGCCACGAAATAAGACTTCTCGTTTCGTGGCGCACCACCGTCCGTGCGCCACGTAAATAAGCTTTCGTGGCGCATTGGCTGGTGCGCCACAGAATCCTTATTTTTGTGGCGAGAATTCTGTGGCGCACCACCCATGCGCCACAGAATGTGTTTTTGGTGCGCCACTGATGAGGCTTTTCCTACTAGTGCGTGTGTCAATTGCACGCATCAAGACTGTTTTCTGGCGCCGTTGCCGGGGAGATCAAGACACGCTACAAGGGGAGTCTCCACTTCCCAATCTCTTTACTTTGTTTTTGCCTTGCTTTATTTTATTTACTACTTTGTTTGCTGCATTATATCAAAACACAAAAAAATTAGTTGCTAGCTTTACTTTATTTACTGTCTTGCACTCTATATCAAAAGCACAAAAAAATTAGTTACTTGCATTTACTTTATCTAGTTTGCTTTATTTACTACTGCTAAAATGGCCACCCCTGAAAATACTAAGTTGTGTGACTTCACAACCACAAATAATAATGATTTCCTATGCACACCTATTGCTCCACCTGCTACTACAGCGAGAATTCTTTGAAATTAAACCTGCTTTACTCGAATCTTGTTATGCGAGAGCAATTTTCCGGTGTTAGTTCGATGATGCTCGCTGCCCATCTTAATAATTTTGTTGAACTATGTGAAATGCAAAAGTATAAGGATGTAGATGGTGATATTATTAAATTGAAATTGTTTCCTTTCTCATTAAGAGGAAGAGCTAAAGATTGGTTGCTATCTCTGCCTAAGAATAGTATTGATTCCTGGACTATGCAAGGATGCTTTTATTGGTAGATATTATCCCCCTGCTAAAATTATATCTTTGAGAAGTAGCATAATGAATTTTAAACAATTAGATAATGAACATGTTGCTCAAGCTTGGGAAAGAATGAAATCTTTGGTTAAAAATTTGCCAACCCATGGACTGACTACTTGGATGATCATCCAAACCTTCTATGCAGGACTAAATTTTTCTTCGCGGAATTTATTGGATTCAGCTGCTGGAGGTACCTTTATGTCCATCACTCTTGGTGAAGCAACAAAGCTCCTTGATAATATGATGATTAATTACTCAGAATGGCACACGGAGAGAGCTCCACAAGGTAAGAAGGTAAATTCTGTTGAAGAATCCTCTTCCTTGAATGATAAGATTGATGCTATTATGTCTATGCTTGTGAATGATAGGACTAATGTTGATCCTAATAATGTTCCATTAGCTTCATTGGTTTCCCAAGAAGAACATGTTGATGTAAACTTCATTAAAAATAATAATTTCAACAACAATGCTTATCGGAACAATTCTAGTAATAACTATAGGCCATATCCTTATAATAATGGTAACGGTTATGCTAATTCTTATGGGAATTCTTACAATAATAATAGGAACACACCCCCTGGACTTGAAGCTATGCTTAAAGAATTTATTAATACACAAACTGCCTTTAACAAATCTGTTGAGGAAAAGCTCAATAAAATTGATATTCTCGCTTCTAAGGTTGATAGTCTTGCCTCTGATGTTGATCTTTTGAAATCGAAAGTCATGCCTAATAGGGATATTGAAAATAAAATTTTTACTACAGCAAATGCCATCCAAGTTAGAATTAATGAGAATATAAGATTAATGGCTGAATTGCGTGCTAGGTGGGATAGAGAAGAAAATGAAAAACTAGCTAAAGAGAATAATGTAGCTAAAGTTTGGACTATTACCACCACAAGTAATGTTGATTCCTCGCATGTTGCTGCACCTCCTACTATCAATGGTAAAATAATTGGTGTTGGCAATGTTTCTGCTCCTAGTGCAAAGCATACAAAACTGCCTGAAATTGCTAAAACTGCTGAAATCGCTTGTGATAAAACTGCTGAAATTTTTTCCAACCTTGGGGACAATGATCCCATTGCTGTAGCTCATAATGATTTAGATTTTGATGATTGCCACATCTCTGAAGTTATAAAGTTCTTACAAAAACTTGCTAAGAGTCCCAATGCTAGCGCTGTAAACTTGGCTTTCACAAAATATATTACAAATGCTCTCATAAAAGCTAGAGAAGAGAAACAAAAACTTGAAACCTCTATTCCTAGAAAGCTAGAAGATGGTTGGGAGCCCATCATTAAAATGAGGATCAATGATTTTGATTGTAATGCTTTATGTGATCTTGGTGCAAGTATTTCTGTTATGCCTAAGAAAGTCTATGATATGCTTGACTTGCCACCATTGAAAAATTGTTATCTGGATGTTAATCTCGCCGATAATGCTAAAAAGAAACCTTTGGGGAGAGTTGATAATGTTAATATTATGGTTAACAATAACCTTGTCCCCGTTGATTTTGTTGTCTTGGATATTGAATGCAATGCATCTTGCCCCATTATATTGGGAAGACCTTTTCTTCGAACCGTTGGTGCTACTATTGATATGAAGGAAGGTAATATTAAATATCAATTTCCTCTCAAGAAAGGTATGGAACACTTCCCTAGAAAGAGAATGAAGTTACCTTTTGATTCTATCATTAGAACAAATTATGATGTTGATGCCTCATCTCTCGATAATACTTGATTTACACTTTCTGCGCCTAGCTGAAAGGCGTTAAAGAAAAGCGCTTATGGGAGACAACCCATGTTTTTACTACAGTATTTTTGTTTTATATTTGAGTCTTGGAAGTGGTTTAATACTGTAGCAACCTATCCTTATATTAGTTTTGTGTTTTGTTGTGCCAAGTAAAGTCTTTAATAGTAAAGTGAATACTAGATTTGGATTACTGCGCAGTTTCAGATTTCTTTGCTGTCACGAATTTCGACCTGCCTCCCTGTAGGTAGCTCAGAAAATTAAGCCAATTTACGTGCGTGATCCTCAGATATGTACGCAACTTTCATTCAATTTGGGCATTTTCATTTGAGCAAGTCTGGTGCCTCAATAAAATCCATCTTTACGGACTGTTCTGTTTTGACAGATTCTGCCTTTTATTTCGCATTGCCTCTTTTGCTATGTTGGATGAATTTCTTTGATCCATTAGTGTCCAGTAGCTTTATGCAATGTCCAGAAGTGTTAAGAATGATTGTGTCACCTCTGAACATGTTAATTTTTATTGTCCACTAACCCTCTAATGAGTTGTTTCGAGTTTGGTGTGGAGGAAGTTTTCAAGGATCAAGAGAGGAGTATGATACAATATGATCAAGGAGAGTGAAAGCTCTAAGCTTAGGGATGCCCCGGTGGTTCACCCCTGCATATTCTAAGAAGACTCAAGCGTCTAAGCTTGGGGATGCCCAAGGCATCCCCTTCTTCATCGACAACATTATCAGGTTCCTCCCCTGAAACTATATTTTTATTCCGTCACATCTTATGTGCTTTGCTTGGAGCGTCTCGTTTGTTTTTGTTTTTGTTTTTGTTTGAATAAAATGGATCCTAGCATTCGTTGTGTGGGAGAGAGACACGCTCCGTCTGTTGCATATGGACAAATATGTCCTTAGGCTTTACTCATAGTATTCATGGCGAAGGTTGAATCTTCTTCGTTAAATTGTTATATGGTTGGAATCGGGAAATGCTACATGTACTAATTCTAAAATGTCTTGAATAATTTGATACTTGGCAATTGTTGTGCTCATGTTTAAGTTCTTGCATCATATACTTTGCACCCATTAATGAAGAAACACCTAGAGCTTGCTAATTTGGTTTGCATATTTGGTCTCTCTAAAGTCTAGATAATATCTAGTATTGAGTTTTGAACAACAAGGAAGACGGTGTAGAGTCTTATAATGTTTACAATATGTCTTTTATGTGAGTTTTGCTGCACCGTTCATCCTTGTGTTTGTTTGAAAATAAACCTTGCTAGCCTAAACCTTGTATCGAGAGGGAATACTTCTCATGCATCCAAAATCCTTGAGCCAACCACTATGCCATTTGTGTCCACCATACCTACCTACTACATGGTATTTCTCCGCCATTCCAAAGTAAATTGCTTGAGTGCTACCTTTAAAATTCCATCATTCGCCT
Source organism: Lolium rigidum (assembly GCF_022539505.1). NCBI lineage: Eukaryota > Viridiplantae > Streptophyta > Magnoliopsida > Poales > Poaceae > Lolium > Lolium rigidum. The sequence goes on along the minus strand of NC_061512.1, from coordinate 190,720,701 downwards.
TTACAATATATAGCTCATGGGACAAATAGCTTAAAAAACTATTGTGGTATTGAATATGTACTTATGCACTTTATCTCTTATTAAGTTGCTTGTTGTGCGATAACCATGTTCCTGGGGACGCCATCAACTATTCTTTGTTGAATATCATGTGAGTTGCTATGCATGTCCGTCTTGTCCGAAGTAAGAGAGATCTACCACCTTAATGGTTGGAGCATACATATTGTTAGAGAAGAACATTGGGCCGCTAACTAAAGCCATGATTCATGGTGGAAGTTTCAGTTTTGGACATATATCCTCAATCTCATATGAGAATACTAATTGTTGCCACATGCTTATGCATTAAAGAGGAGTCCATTATCTCGTTGTCCATGTTGTCCCAGTATGGATGTCTAAGTTGAGAATAATCAAAAGCGAGAAATCCAAAATGCGAGCTTTCTCCTTAGACCTTTGTACGAGACGGCATGGAGGTACCCCATTGTGACACTTGGTTAAAACATGTGTATTGCGATGATCCGGTAGTCCAAGCTAATTAGGACAAGGTGCGGGCACTATTAGTATACTATGCATGAGGCTTGCAACTTGTAAGATATAATTTACATAACTCATATGCTTTATTACTACCGTTGACAAAATTGTTTCATGTTTTCAAAATAAAAGCTCTAGCACAAATATAGCAATCGATGCTTTCCTCTTTGAAGGACCATTTTTTTTACTTTTATGTTGAGTCAGTTCACCTATCTCTCTCCACCTCAAGAAGCAAACACTTGTGTGAACTGTGCATTGATTCCTACATACTTGCATATTGCACTTATTATATTACTCTATGTTGACAATTATCCATGAGATATACATGTTACAAGTTGAAAGCAACCGCTGAAACTTAATCTTCCTTTGTGTTGCTTCAATACCTTTACTTTGATTTATTGCTTTATGAGTTAACTCTTATGCAAGACTTATTGATGCTTGTCTTTAAGTACTATTCATGAAAAGTCTTTGCTTTATGATTCATTTGTTTACTCATGTCATTACCATTGTTTTGATCGCTGCATTCATTACATATGTTTACAAATAGTATGATCAAGTTTATGATGGCATGTCACTCCGAAATTATCTTTGTTATCGTTTTACTCGCTCGGGACGAGCGAGAACTAAGCTTGGGGATGCTGATACGTCTCCGACGTATCGATAATTTCTTATGTTCCATGCTACATTATTGATGATATCTACATGTTTTATACACATTATATGTCATATTTATGCATTTTCCGGCACTAACCTATTAACGAGATGCCGAAGAGCCAGTTGTCGTTTTCTGCTGTTTTTGGTTTCGAAATCCTAGTAAAGAAATATTCTCGAATTGGACGAAATCAACGCCCGGGGTCCTATTTTGCCACGAAGCTTCCGGAAGACCGAAGGAGAGTCGAAGTGGGGCCACGAGGTGGCCGGACACCGAGGCGGCGCGGCCCGGGCCCCGGCCGCGCCGGCCTGTCGTCCGGGCCCCTCGTGCCGCCTCTTTACCTCGCCCTTCCGCCTACAAATAGCCTCCGTCGCGAAACCCCCAGCACCGAGAGCCACGATACGGAAAACCTTACCGAGACGCCGCCGCCGCCAATCCCATCTCGGGGGATTCTGGAGATCTCCTCCGGCACCTCGCCGAGAGGGGATTCATCTCCCGGAGGATTCTTCACCGCCATGGTCGCCTCCGGAGTGATGAGTGAGTAGTTCACCCTCGGACTATGGGCCCATAGCAGTAGCTAGATGGTTGTCTTCTCCTCATTGTGCTTCATTGTTGGATCTTGTGAGCTGCCTAACATGATCAAGATCATCTATCTGTAATACTATATGTTGTGTTTGTCGGGATCCGATGGATAGAGAATACTATGTTATGTTAATTATCAAGTTATTACCTATGTGTTGTTTATGATCTTGCATGCTCTCCGTTATTAGTAGAGGCTCGGCCAAGTTTTTGCTCTTAACTCCAAGAGGGAGTATTTATGCTCGATAGTGGGTTCATGCCTCCATTAAATCTGGGACAATGACAGAAAGTTCTAAGGTTGTGGATGTGCTGTTGCCACTAGGGATAAAACATTGATGCTATGTCTAAGGATGTAGTTATTGATTACATTACGCACCATACTTAATGCAATTGTCTGTTGTTTTGCAACTTAATACTGGAAGGGGTTCGGATGATAACCCGAAGGTGGACTTTTTAGGCATAGATGCATGCTCGGATAGCGGTCTATGTACTTTGTCGTAATGCCCAATTAAATCTCACTATATTTATCATGTCATGTATGTGCATTGTTATGCCCTCTCTATTTGTCAATTGCCCGACTGTAATTTGTTCACCCAACATGCTTTTATCTTATGGGAGAGACACCTCTAGTGAACTGTGGACCCCGGTCCTATTCTTTACATCGCATACAATCTATCGCAATACTTGTTTTACTATTTTCTCGCAAACAATCATTTTCCACACAATACGGTTAATCCTTTGTTACAGCAAGCCGGTGAGATTGACAACCTCACTTGTTTCGTTGGGGCAAAGTACTTTGGTTGTGTTGTGCAGGTTCCACGTTGGCACCGGAATCCCCGGTGTTGCGCCGCATTACATTCCGCCACCATCAACCTTCAACGTGCTTCTTGGCTCCTCCTGGTTCGATAAACCTTGGTTTCTTTCTGAGGGAAAACTTGCTACTGTCTGCATCACACCTTCCTCTTGGGGTTCCCAACGGACGTGTGTCAATTGCACGCATCAGCTGCTCAAAGAAATTATGCTACTACTGAAAAAGATTTGTTAGCTGTAGTCTTTGCTTGTGATAAATTTAGATCTTATATTGTTGATTCAAAAGTTACGATTCATACTGATCATGCTGCAATTAGATACCTTATGACAAAGAAAGATGCTAAGCCAAGGCTTATTAGATGGGTATTTCTTTTGCAAGAATTTGATTTACATATTGTAGATAGGAAAAGTGCTGATAATCCTGTCGCTGATAATTTGTCTAGATTGGAAAATATTGCTTATGATCCTGTTCCTGTTAATGATAGTTTTCCAAATGAACAATTGGCTGTAATAAAGGTGAGCTCGCGAGACAAGTCCTTGGTATGCTGATTATGCTAACTTTATTGTTTCCAAGTACTTGCCTCCAACCTTTTCAGCTCAGCAAAGGAGGAAATTCATTTATGACTTGAGGCATTATTTTTGGGATGACCCACACTTATATAAAGAAGGAGTGGATGGTATTCTGCGAAGATGTGTTCCCGAATATGAACAACAAGAGATATTGAGTAAATGTCATGGTAGTGCTTATGGAGGACATCACGCCGGAGATAGAACCGCGCAAAAGGTTCTACAATCAGTTTTTTATTGGCCAACTCTCTTCAAAGATGCAAGGAAGTTTATTTTATCTTGTGATGAATGTCAAAGGGTTGGTAATATCTCCAGACGCAATGAAATGCCTATGAATTATACTCTTGTTATTGAACCGTTTGATTGTTGGGGATTTGACTTCATGGGACCTTTTCCCTCTTCGAAGGTAACAATCATATACTTGTTGCTCGTTGATTATGTTACTAAATGGGTGGAAGCCATACCTACAAAAAGTGCTGATGGTGAGACCTCTTTAAGAATGCTTTTAGACATTATTTTTCCTAGATTTGGAGTGCCTAGATATATTATGACAGATGGAGGTTCTCATTTTATTCATGGTGGTTTTAGAAAAACTCTTGCTAAATATGGTATTAATCATAGAATTGCTTCCGCTTATCATCCTCAAACTAGTGGGCAAGTAGAACTATCAAATAGAGAAATTAAATCTATCTTGCAAAAGACTCGTTAATAAAACTAGAAAGAATTGGGCTAGTAAATTGAAGGAAGCACTATGGGCTTATAGAACTGCTTATAAAAACCCCATGGGAATGTCACCTTATAAAATGGTTTATGGAAAAGCTTGTCATTTACCTTTGGAACTAGAGCAAAAAGCTTATTGGGCTGTTAGAGAATTAAATAAAGATCCTAAACTAGCCGGTGATAAGAGGTTGCTGCAATTAAGTTCTCTAGATGAATGGAGAAGTGAAGCTTATGAAAATGCTAAACTCTTTAAAGAGAAAGTTAAGAAATGGCATGATAGAAGGATTATCAAAAGAGAGTTTAATATTGGGGATAAAGTCCTATTGTATCGGTCTCGTCTCTGATTCTTTGCAGGGAAATTACTCTCGAAATGGGAAGGACCATATGTTGTTGAGGAGGTGTATCGATCAGGAGCAATTAAAATTAGTTCTCTCCAAGGCAACGCCACGCAAGTGGTGAATGGACAAAGACTCAAGCATTATATCTCAGGTGATTCTTATAATGTTGATGTTGATATTATTCGAGTGGAAACACCGGAGGCTTTCATTAAAGGTCAAATTGACGATCCGCCGTAACTCGACTTTGAATAGGTAACGATACGAGTAATAAAAAGTTCGCGATTTACTTTCCGAACAATGTTTTTGCTGTTTTTGGAAAATATGAGAAATTACGAGATCGAAACGGAGTGGAGGAGACGCACGAGGGCGTGCCCCCACGGGCCGGCGCGGGCCCCATCCCGGCCGCGCCGCCCCGTGAGCTGGGCCCTCGTCGCCCCTCTCCGACTCGGTTCGACCTCGGTACTTTCCGTTTGTTCTGAAAATTTTTACTATATAATCCCCCGGACCCCTGGAGGTCCGTATATCGTTTTCTCGACGTGTTTTGTTTCGAGCTGTTTCTGCCAGGATCTATTTTCAATCTAGGAGCACCATGGTCTCCAACAACAAGGACAAGGAGCCTTCGGAGGAAGGTATCCAAGACCCCGAGTTGAAGGAAGAAGTCAAGGAGGATGAAGAGGAAGTCGAAGAAGTTCCGCGAGTACGCCCGCGCACCACCATTGCAAGCATCGGAGTGGTGTCAAACCCGTTCAACGCCAAGAAGAGTGCACGGATTAGCACCGGAGGAGGAGTTCCACGTCATTATCTAGCTCCAAAGACATCTTCTTCAGGCACTTACCATCCCTTCCGCAATCTAATCTACAATAATTAAATTGAAAGGACTCCCAAGGCAGCATTGCCTAGCAATTGGGATATAGATCGTGCTAACACCTGCAGGAGGGACGAAGCCCGAAGTCGAAGGATGGGGAAATAACTCCAAGAATTGGGACTCGCCGTTTGATATACTTCTTAATCGCGTCGAGCACAATTCGGAGATGATCCGCAACCTCATGTACAAGATTGATGAGCTTCGGGAGCTTGTGGAGAAGCTTGTCGGGAATTCATCACCACCATCGCCAAAGGAGTAATTCATCATCGGTATTGGCATCCCCTTGGTTTGTTCCAAGCTTGGGGGAGTGCCGCGGTATCACATCATCACTACCTTTTTACTTTTTGCTATCAAGTAGTGTCATATCATGAGTAGGGAAGTTATAGTATAAGATGGGTTGCAGTGTGGAAGTATCTCTCCTTTAGTTTGTCTATGTATCCCTTGGCGTGAATTATCGTTATGAAATATTAATGAGAAGTCTTATCATTTACATATTGCACACCTTATTTTAGTTTGCAATTTCTATTATATGATTGATCTTGATTTTAGTATTGGTACCACTTTGGGAGCATTGAGTAAATCTATTTGGTTTTGGCAAACTTAGCATTGGTCAATAGCAACAATACCTTGAGGTTTAAGTAGAAAAGAGAAATACATATAGTTGTTCCATTGTCTTCCTTTCTTGTTAGCTCATAGCTTATTATTCTAAAGTTGAAATTGTTTGTGCTTACAAGAAAGATGCATGATTATGTCTATCACATGTATATTTGCTTGTTTCCCTCAACTCTTATGCTTGCTAATTAACCTTGCTAGCCAAAGACTCGTACCGAGAGGGAATGCTTCTCGTGCATCCAAACCCGAACCCAAACATATGCCATTTGTGTCCACCATATCTACCTACCGCATGGTATTTCCTGCCATTCCAAGTAAATACTTCATGTGCTACCTTTAAACAATTCAAAATTTATTACTTCTTATTTGTGTCAATGTTTTATAGCTCATGAGGAAGTATGTGGTGTTTTATCTTTCAGTCTTGTTAGGCAGCCTCCACTAATGGACTAGTGGCTTCATCCAGTTATCCTATAATTTTGCAATAAGAGCTGGCAACGGGGTTCCCGACCCCAATTAATCAACTTTCATTAATAACTCTCTTCACATGTTTTGCTCGATTCATCAAGTAAGCAACTTAATTTTGCAATAGACACTCCTCCATGGTATGAGATTGTTGGAAGGCACCCGAGGATTCGGTTAGCCATGGCTTGTGTAAGCAAAGGTTGGGGGGTGTCATCCTTAAATAAACTAAAATACATGTGTAAACAAAAGAGAAGAGGGATGATCTACCTTGCTCGGTGGAGATAACGTCCTTCATGGGAGCCGCTCTTTGGAGGTCTTGTTTGGCAAGGGGGTTAGAGTACCCGCTACCAGTCGTTGACAACAACAAACACCTCTCAAAACTTTACTTTTATTCTCTTTATATGATTTCAAAACTGAAAAAGCTCTAGCACATGATTTAACCCCTGCTTCCCTCTGCGAAGGGCCTGTCTTTTACTTTATGTTGAGTCAGTAAACCTATTTCCCTCCATCTCAAGCAAGAATTTTAGTTGTTGTGATCAAACTATTATATTGTGATTTGCTTCATTATGTCTTTTATTGTTTAGTACAAGTTTTACCTGAATGAATATAGCTTTGAAAGTCATCAATGATTACTATGATTGAGTATGCAAGTTTACCATAAGCTTTAATATGAGAGCGCTGCTCAATAGATAAGTATAATCTGTTAACTCGTTTCTCCGACCAAGAACAAAGTTTGCCATCACCAATTATGATTTCTTATGCACCTTTATTTGTGATTACCTTATACTTGTTTCAAGTTGAGTTATATGAGGAAGTTGTTTACTAGAATGTCTTGTGTGAATGAATATGATGCTTCTTGTCCGTATTTGATTTATCGACTCTTCACTCCATAAACATGTGGTCATGTTTACCGAGTTTAGTTTCGCTTGGGGACAAGCGAGGTCTAAGCTTGGGGGGAGTTGATACGTCCAATTTGCATCACTATTTTATATCATAATTTGCTGTTATTCATTGATATATTTCATATTTGGATATAATACTTATGTTATTTCATCTATTTTGCATGTTTCATGATTATTGGAGGATCGCGCACCGGAGCCGAGATTCTCGCTGGAAAAAGCATCGTCGAACGCAATATTTCGGAAGATCAACAATTGACGGGAATTACACGAAAACTCCTATTTTTCCAGATGACGAAGGGAGCCAGAAGGGGGAGAATAGGGGACCCGAGGTGGGCCCACCCCATAGGCCGGCGCGGCCCAAGGCCTGGCCGCGCCGCCCTACGAGGAGGGGGGCCCACAGCCCCTCTCGCCTCCTTTTCTTCGCGTATGCCTTCGTCCCGAAAACCTAAGCCGAGGGGGTACGTCGCGAAGAGTCACGGCCGCCTCGCGGGGCGGAGAACACCAGAGAGAAAAGAGCTCTCCGGCGGGCAGGAATCCGCCGGGGAAATTCCCTCCCGGAGGGGGAAATCGACGCCATCGTCACCACCATCGAGCTGGACATCATCTCCATCACCATCGCCATCACTTCATCATCATCACCGCCATCTCCACCGCTGCACCTCGTCACCGCTGTAGCAATTTGGGTTTGATCTTGATTGTTTGATAGGGGAAACTCTCCCGGTGTTGATTTCTACTTGTTATTGATGCTATTGAGTGAAACCGTTGAACCAAGGTTTATGTTCAGATTGTTATTCATTATCATATCACCTCCGATCATGTTCCATATGATGTCTCGTGAGTAGTTCGTTTAGTTCTTGAGGACATGGGTGAAGTCTAAATGTTAGTAGTGAAGTATGGTTGAGTAATATTCAATGTTATGATATTTAAGTTGTGGTGTTATTCTTCTAGTGGTGTCGTGTGAACGTCGACTACACGATACTTCACCTTTATGGGCCTAGGGGAATGTATCTTGTACTCGTTTGCCAATTGCGGGGTTGCCGGAGTGACGAAACCCGAGCCCCCGTTGGTATATCGATGCGGGAGGGATTGCAGGATCTCGGAGTTTAAGGTCGTGGTTAGATTTATCTTAATTACTTTCTTGGAGTTGCGGATGCTTGCAAGGAGTATAATCACAAGTATGTATTAGTCCTAGGAAGGGCGGTACATTAGCATAGGTTTACCCACACAACACTTATCAAAACAATGAAGATTAATTAGCCGTATGTAGCGAAAGCACTAGACTAAAATCCCGTGTGTCCTCGAGAACGTTTGGTCATTATAAGTAAACAAACCGGCTTGTTCTTTGTGCTAAAAAGGATTGGGCCACTCGCTGCAATTGTTACTCTCGCACTTTATTTACTCGTACTTTATTCATCTGTTACATCAAAACCCCCTGAATACTTGTCTGTGAGCATTTACAGTGAATCCTTCATCGAAACTGCTTGTCAACACCTTCTGCTCCTCGTTGGGATCGACATTCTTACTTATCGAAGATACTGCGATACACCCCCTATACTTGTGGGTCATCACGGCACAGGCGGCCTGAGAGATCCGTTTCTGCGCGGCCTTGGCGAGAGCTATCTCCATCGGTGTAGGGAGATGACTGTGGGTGAGAAATACATGGTGGAGAGAAACCGCGGCTACGGCAAGGAGGGGTGGGCTAGATGACGTTGCGTCGCTGCTAGGACGGCCCTATATGTTTTTTTCGCGTGTAGTCTTGTGGATGGCCGGTACGTGCGACGCTGCAGGCACCACTAGCGATAGATGTAGAAGGAGGGCGCGACAAAGCGCGACGAGACTAGCGGCACAGGCGGCCTGAGAGATCCGTTTCTGCGTGGCCTTGGCGAGAGCTATCTCCATCGATGCGGGGAGACGACAATGGGTGAGAAATACGTGATGGAGAGAAACCGCGGGAACGGCAAAGAGGGGTGGGTTGGATGACGTTGCGTCGCTGGTAGGATGGCCCTATACGCATTTTTCATGTGCCCCCCCCCCCCCCCAACCCACCCCCAACACACACACACACACTACGGGACCGGCACGAAGGTGCCAGTCCAATTATTAAGCCACAGTTCACGCTAGCAATGTTTGGGAGCACCGATGAGAGCCATTCTTTATCCCAGACCTTCGAAGACCCTTTGAGAGTTTTTGGGGTCACCGGTGAAGATGTTCTAGTTTCAAGCCAACATTGTTAAAACCATCCTGAAAAAACAGAAGAATCCGGTTCAGTTAAAGAAGGGAGTGCACGAAGCAAACGTGTTGGCACCAGCCACCAGGGAAGGGAAGGAAGCCGGATGTTTCAGTGGAAAAGAATATGGTCCGGGTTTCACAAGGCCTGGAATCGGGTATCTCGTTGAACGCGAAACGTGCAAAGGAAACGGCCCAGGTAGTTGGCAGATTCTTCCTCCACCACACCCAAAGCTGACTCCGTCACTCCATGGCGCGTCTTGCTCAAACCCGGCCCCACGTCCCCAACCCACCTGGCCTGTCCCGCGCACCCGGCCAGCACACTACAAATAAGCGGCCGTCCAGCTCTCCGACGGTGCCGATCCGGTGTGCCGCTCTCCTCAAACCAGCAACTCCGCCGTCGAACCCATGTGCCCATCCCCATCACCGCGCAACCAATTCGACGTGCCGACCGCCACTTGCCACCATGCCGCCGCCTAGTTAAATCCGCGACGGCCGAGCCGCACCAGTGGTAGTAGTAGCAGCAGTCAACACCAACCACCAAAGCTCTTCTTGCGCGCGGCCAGCAATGGCGAGAGGTCGGGAAGAAGGCGAGGTCCGGAAGCTGGTGCTGGGCCGGTACGAGCTGGGCCGGATGCTGGGGCAGGGCTCCTTCGCCAAGGTCTACTACGCGCGCGACCTGCGCGACGGCCACAGCGTGGCCATCAAGGTCATCGACAAGGCGCGGCTCCGGCGCACGGAGGGCATGGTGGAGCAGCTGCGGCGCGAGATCTCCGTCATGCGGATGGTGCGCCACCCCAACGTCGTCGGCATCCGGGAGGTGCTCGCCAGCCGCGAGCGCGTCTTCGTCGTCATGGAGTACGCGCGCGGCGGGGAGCTCTTCGCCAAGGTGGCCCGCGGCCGCCTCACGGAGGACGCGGCCCGCCGCTACTTCCAGCAGCTCATCTCCGCCGTCGGCTTCTGCCACAGCCGCGGCGTCGCGCACCGGGACCTCAAGCCCGAGAACCTGCTGCTCGACGAGGACGGCCGGCTCAAGGTCACCGACTTCGGCCTCGCCGCGCTGCCCGAGCAGCTGCGGCAGGACGGGCTGCTCCACACGCAGTGCGGCACGCCGGCGTACGTGGCCCCCGAGGTGCTCCGGGGCCGCGGCTACGACGGCGCCAGGGCGGACATGTGGTCCTGCGGCGTCGTGCTCTACGTGCTGCTCTGCGGCTTCCTCCCGTTCCAGCACGAGAACTACGCCAAGATGTACCAGAGGATCTTCAAGGGCGAGTACCAGATGCCGCCCTGGGTCTCCGGCGAGGCGCGCCGCCTCATCGGCCGCCTGCTTGCCGTCGACCCCGCCAAGCGCGTCACCCTCCCGGAGCTCATGCTCACGCCCTGGGTCAGGAAGGGCTTCGTGCCGCCCGTCCCCTCCTCCTCCTCCTCCTCCTCTGTATCACCCTCACCCAGGAAGTGGGACGACGACGACAACGGCATCCTCGTCGACGGCACCATCTCCCCGCGGACATGCAACGCGTTCCAGCTCATCTCCTCCATGTCCTCCGGCTTCGACCTATCCGGGCTGTTCGAGAGCGAGCAGAAGGCCGCAACGGTATTCACCTCCCACTCCCCGGCGGCCGCCGTGTTCGAGAAGCTGGAGGCCGTGGGCCGGGCGCTCGGGTACAACACGACCAGAGGGAAAGGGTGGAGGATCAGAATGGAGGCCAAGGCCGACGGAGCCAACGGGAGGCTCGCGGTCACCGCCGAGGTGTTCGAGGTCGCCGCCGACGTCACGGTGGTCGAGTTCGCGCACGACGCCGGCGACGCGCTCGACTTCAACAAGTTCTGCGCCGAGGACGTGCGGCCAGGGCTCGCGGACATTGTCTGGGCGTGGCAGGGCGACGTGCCCACCTTGCCGCCGGCCGCCGTCCTTGTCTAATCTCAACATCAAAGCCCTTATGGCATTCGATTTTCTGTGCATACTACGAGCCAAGTTTTAGTACAGTAGCAATTCAGTGTAGAACTTCCACGGACAGCTTTGGGCTGTAATAGTTTCTTCGGGTCAACTGGACAAGAGGAGGGGGGTGTATACGATGAGAGTCGCGGAACATGGCCTTGCCAAGCGATGTGTACATAGTATATACTCCCTCCGTGCAGAAATGTAAGACGCCGGGGGAAATTTCCGACCAGGTGAAAATCGCTAAAAAGACGTTCCTACCCTTGATTCCAAATTACAATCAGATCACGATCCGCGCGATCTCTTCCTCGCCCAGGTGCTCCTCCCACGCGCATGTCGACGACGATCCCTCGCCTAGGAGCCGCTTCTCCTCCGCCCTAGCGACCATCAGGTGCTCCACCTCCGGCAGCAACTGCGCCTCCGGCCTTCGCCTCCGCCCAGTGACTCCACCTCTGGCCTCCAGCTACTTCTCCTCCGCTCAACAAGTCCCAGATCCGATCGGTCCCGGAAGCCGGCCGCCGTCCCCTTAGCCGGTAGCTCATCGCCCCTCGTCAAGGGCTTCACCGAGAACGCCGGGGCTAGGAGTCACCGAGAGATCGAAGCACGCACTCGCCTCCTCATGCGCTTCCTCCTCCACCGACCATCCGGTTGCGCCACCCGGCTCGCCGGCAGCTCCGGATCGACCGACTGCACTTCCCGGAAGACAGCTCGCTCCTCCTAGGTCCATGCACCCGAGCATCCACCCAACGGATCGTCGGCCGAGCACCTCCGGGTCCACGCGCGCCAGGCACAACACTTTCTTCCTCGCTCGGCGACAAAACGGATCACCATGGTTCTTCCGGACCTCAACTTCTCTCCACCTTGAAGAGGAAGGAATCATCCCTGAAGAGGAAGGCAACATGCCTGTATCAGGTCCATTACACTACTGGAAACACTACAACAAGAACTAATGCACTAATATCCCGAAACCAGTGTTATGATTAATTGATTCAGTATTGCACTGGACACTACTAGGAAAAAGGCTTTCAGTGGCGCACCACATATAGCCATCAGTGGCGCACTAGTGGTGCGCCACTGTTATCACGCCACTGCTAACACATAGTAGTGGCGCACTAGGGGTGCGCCACTACTAGCCTAGATACCTATGGCGCACTCGCCCGGTGCGCCATTGACATGCCCACCGGTGCGCCACTACTACTCCAAAGTGGTGCGCCACTCGTTGGTCGAGGCGATGCGCCACCACCGTGCAGAAGAGGTGCGCCACTCGCTACGGTCTTGCGTGCGCCACCGGTCCGGCTAGTAGGTGCGCCACCGCTCGCGTGAGTACGTGCGCCACGCGCCCTCTCCGGGACGTGCGCCACCGCTGCACTTATCCTTGTGCGCCACCGCTAGTCTCGGAGAGGATCACGGGCGGTGCGCCATCGGATCGTAGCGGTGCGCCACCGCTACTTAGTGGTAGTGCGCCACGGATGGTCCACTAGTGCGCCACCTGCTAAGATTTCGAATTTTTTTTTTGTATCTTGGCGAGTATTTATACAGAGTTGTATATGACAAGTACAATAGCACAATACAGGATATATAACGAGCATATAAACAACGAGCACAGCTTATCCATACATAGTTCTTCACATTAGCCCCACATGATTCACAAGCATTCACATTAGAGGTTACAATGCAAGTTACGGTGTTACAAGTCACAAATGAGCTAGTAGTGGCACAAGGTCGATCATCTAAACTAGCATCACATAGAAGAGAGCTAGAGTCACTACTAGCACCGTCCCGATGAAAGTGGTCTTCATCCGGTTCCTCCTCCGCTCCGTCCTCTCTCCCGCCGGATAGCGTGCGTATCCGTCTTCGGCCTCCGCTCTAGTGGTGTACCCTTTGTAGTCATTACCGCTAAAACAGGTGAACCTGTCTCCGACACTCCTCCCGGTCGTTGTAGACTCCGGGAACCTTGCCCTTGTACACGACATACCACGTCATATCCGCGTACATATGCACAAGCCAAAGAAACATTAGTGCACGCTCATAGATGTTTGCAACGAATAAGAGCAAACTCAAAAACGATCCAAGTAGTATGAACTAAAAGGCATGCCTCATACATTGTTGGTCGGAACAAATATTAACATTTAGGGACTGGAGTAAGTGAAACCAAGTAGGATGCACAATAGATTGATACTTGTGTCATCGCACCAGGTTCACTTACCCCTCCCCAAGTGTATAGGTGACCAACATTCTAATCATCGGCATTTTGAGATACCAAAGAAAATAGAAGAATGACAAGGGCCTCATACTTTGTCAGTCCAAACAAATATTAACATTTAGGGAAGGCGTCAGTGAAACCAAGTAGGATGCACAAGAGATTGATACTTGTGTCATCGCACCAGGTTCATCGACCCTCCCCCAAGTGTATAGGTGACCAACATTCTAATCATTGGCATTTTGAGATACCAAAGCAAATGGAAGAATGACAAGGGCCTCATACTTTGTCGGTCAAAACAAATATTAACATTCCGTGATGGCGTTAGCGAGGCCGGTAGGATGCACAAGACATGGATATTTGTGCCATCACACCGGGCTCACTTACGTCACCACGGAGTGTACAAGTGACCAACCATTCTAATCATCGGCCAATGCAATTAAGAAGTGCCAACTCAAATAAGAAACAAGTAGCTAGTATGAACTAAATGGAATGCCTCATACATTGTTGGTCGAAACAAATATGAACATCCCGGGATGGCGTTAGTGAGGCCAGGTAGGATGCACAAGAGATTGATATTTGTGTCATCACACCGGGCTCACTAGCGACACCCCGGAGTGTACAGATTGACCGAACATTCTAATCATCGGCATATGCAAACAAAATTAACGACCAAATCAAGTGCGGAAAACGATAGAGCCATATATATAAGTTCACAAACATAGCCGAACTAGTAATTAAACGGACATGCAAGTAAAGTGCTTGGATAAAGTTTATTACAACGAAGCTCGTCTTTAGTTCACAACTACATAACTAGGCTCGCACATCAAGACTTTTGCGGAGCGTGGATAAAACCGCCGCCTTTCTTCAAGCACATCCATGAGCGGTAGTCGTCACCCCGCATTTGGAGCATTGTGTCTATGTCACCGTTTGACGGGCCGATAGCCGGCGCGAACTCCCCGCGCTTCTAACGACATCTTGATGGATGATTTCACAAAACTCTACTTGGATGCGGAAGAAGTCTTGCTTGATGCCGTCGTCGTGGACCCGCGCCAATTTGTTGGCCCGGTCTCCGAGATGCTCGAGTAGCGTAAGCCGCTGCCGGTCCCGTATGAACTTATCCATGTGATAGAGGGCGTAGTAGGCATCCTTGTTACTAGAAGGCGGCTTCTTGACGCAGGGAAACTTTGTTTGGTGCTTGAACACATGCTTCCCGTACCTAACATTTGGCCTCTCGCATGTTGCCTTTCGCTTTGACGTAGGCATTGAGAGCATCATCAAGTACGGCCTTGACATTCGTGTAGTCCGTGGTTGACTTACCGTCCGCATCGAGGTATGTGGCCACGGAATGCTTCGGGGTTATGGAGATGAGTGTGCGGGTTTTGTCTCGCGTAGAACACATAATGTTTAAGAACATGACGATTGAAATCTAAAAAAATCACGAGTTAAGACCGGTACGGTGAGGGGGTGACTTACTCGGGAAATACGAGCAGGAGGATGTTAGACTTCTTCCGGTTCGCTAGAAAGAAGTCTTTGAGGTATCCACTCGCGATCGCTCGGTCTCCGGCGGTGGCCAAGTGGACGAGCACGCATGTAGAAGGGGTCGGCTATCGCGATGTCCGGATGTTGTTTCTAATGATCCGCATCGCCTTGCCGAGCGAGTATAGGCGAATGAAGGTGTAGTGCAGCGGATAACCGTTCGGCATGGCAAAGATGTCATCATACCGCGAGAAGATCTTCTCCGCGAAGCCACTATCGACAAAGCCATGGCCCGAGGGCACCTTGGCAATATACACCGGGTATCCATTATCTTTCTCCCCGAGACGCCGCTCCTCCATAAACCGAATACCGTCAACCGGAGATCGCATAGGACCGGGTGCGGCATCGTACAATCTTTGAATTAGCATCCGCTCACCCGACACATGCACCCTCGCCTCGATATTCTTGGGCACCGGTGGCCCGTCCCGAGCACCGGATAGGTGCCGGCCGGGCCGGCGGACTTGTCGTCCTTCTTCTTTCTTTTCCGTCCCTTCGGCCTCGTATTTACTCGGGATCGCATTCTCCTCTTCGCAAGCCTTCTTCGGTGTGTTAGGACCGATAACACTTCTCACCTCGGCTATCGGGCCGAGTCTCGGTGAAGTCGGCAGCTGGAGGCGTCTCCCGAGAACGAGATAGGCGCCGCTTGTTGCAAAAGGTTTTCCCTCGGCGGCAGCTTGAGAGGGTTGGCTACCGAGATCGTAGTCCATCAACCCAAAATCGAAGTTGCAGTCCGGAGTTGGCGAACGTACTCGTCCTCGTCCGGACCGTCGTTCGGATCCCGTGCCATCCGCATGTCCACATCGGTCGATGGCGGCACCGTTGGGGTGGTCTTGCCATGGCTTGGCGCCGGCATGGCTTGGGGTGCTCGTCCGTGGGGTGGTGTCGCTCGCCCCCAAACGAATCCGGCTCTTTGGCCAAACCATGGACCAATTGAAGCATTGGTGGAGGGCAAGGACCCGATCATCTTCGTCGGCACCATCGGGTTGAAAGGGAGGTACCACGTCGTCGTAGCCGCTAAGCACCCGAATCGGTTGAATCCTATACACGTCGGGTTGCATGGGTCTACCGTGTAAGCGGCGGTTGCTCGGTTGAACGATTTTGGCCTTGGCAACATCGATCAACTCGCCGTTCACAAAGTGCGGGAGAGTGCATGGGACGTCGACGGCGGAGCTCGCGGAAAACATGTAGGGCGTTAGGGATGGCTAGCTAGTCAAAGGCAAGGATATGGAAGTCATTGGCCGAGGGTTGGTTACCGTGATGGCGTCCGGCTCGGCTAAGGTCGAGGCACCGCCGGCGACGGCGTGCAAGCGATGGAGTGGCCGCTTGTTGGCGCGGTGCTCGGCGGCGTATTATCCGCAGACGACGGGTGCATTGAGTCGAAGTAATGGCGCCGCGGAGACACCAAGGTTGGCGCCGCGGGAGCCACCACGGTTGGCGCCGCGGGAGCCACCAAGGTTGGCGCCGCCGGAGACACCATTGTTGCCGCCTCGCGGACTCACCTGTTTCCGCTATTGTGAAGCCGATATCTTGTCCCGACCAATTAAGGTACTCAACCGTTGGTGGAGGCATTTTCTCTGCCATAAACACCTGTCGTGAGATTACTTTTTGAGCTCTATTGGATGGCCTTCCCTTCGAATCATCGACAACTGCTCCGTTGGAGTTAGGATCAACATAGGGTGGTGGTGCGAGTGCCGCCGCTATTCCGAGCCGGTGTCGATTGTCCTCTCGTAATCGCGGGAGGTGGCGGTAGGTGAACTTCGCTCCTAGGCTCCCGAGGATTTCTCTCGTGCTGCTCGTGCGTGAGCGTTTCTCGCACATCCGAACATTGCTTGAAAATTTCGACAATCTTTCCGCGGTGTCCTGACTGTCTTTTCCCATTGCTATCGAGGAAAAAATGCATCTGGCACGGTCCATTTAACATTTCTTCGGGAGACACAAAAGGTCTTGGAAACCTTGGCCCACTATTTTGCCTGTTGCGGGAGTCGTCCCTATTATCGCTTCGTCGTTCATTGCTTCTCCGATAATCGTCTCGGTGCTTCCTCCCGTATTTGCCCGAAATCCCGCCGAAATTTTCCCCGGAGCGTCGTAGTTCGATACTCGCCGAGGAAATCGTCGCCTCGATTGATAATTTCGACCACGGTCCTCCTCTCGGCGACTCGTGTCGTTTATTGTGGACGGCGTCTTCTCCGTCCGCCCATCTATTTGCTATTTCCATCAACGCGGATATTGTTTTTGGATTGGTCCTTCCCAAATCCTCGACAAAATCTCCACGCCTAATTCCTGCGACAAACGCATCTATTGCTCTCTCGTCGGATATATTTTCTCGCCGAGTTTTTTATGATGTTCCACCTTTGGATATATTTTCTCATTGACTCATCCGGCTTTTGTCGACATGCCCTCGGCTCTTCTAATGACGCGGGTTTTTTGCACGTGGACTCGAAGTTCTTGACGAATACGTCCTCGAAACTTTCCCAAGTTGTCGATGGATCCTGGCGGAAGTTTTTTGATCCAAGATCGTGCGGCTCCACTTAAGTGCACCGAATACTTTGCATGGCCGTTGCTCTAGTTCCTCCAGCTTAGCTTCACCGTCTCGAGGTAATCAATTAGCCGATCCTCCGGATCTTGCGGGCCATCGAACTTTTTGAAGTGATCGGGTAACTTGAATCTCGAGGGGACTCGAGTTTTTCGGACTCTTCTCGTGAAGCACGGTAGACCGCACATATCCTCGTCATTAAGCTCCGGGGACCGCCGATGATCCCTTCGCTTTGCCTCGCTCTATCGACCCTTGCTTGTGCTCCTGTGTCTCTTGCTCCACTTGGTCCTTCCGAGCCGCCGCCGTTGCCGCCGCAGGTCGTGGACTATTTTGCCTTGGCGCTCCTTCGGGAGGCGTTGCTACGAACGCCGTCCCCATAGCTCCAACCCTCGCCAATGCCATGTTGTATAATGTTTCCCTTGGATCTCCCGGAGGTGGCTTGGATGCAAGGATGTAAGCTTGTGTCGCCATATACCCAGCTTCGGTGTCTTAGGGATAATATTTCCTCTTGTATCTATCGACATAAAAGACATGTCGAGGTTTTGAACCAAGTATTCTCTTTCGCTTCGGGTATGTGTTGTAACCTTGATCTTCCTCTGTTCCGAGCCTCCCTATGGCTATCACCCGAAACTCTAGATTGTCCACTTATATCCGCCCTTCTCTCGCTGGATGCGTAAGCCGCCTCCTTTCTCTCGTTCAACTCAGTTCGTCTGTTTTTCTATTTCTCGGGCGGCTCGTGCGAGCATATATTGATAAGCTTGCAGTTCTTGAGTCGTAGCCGTTGTCGTCATTGGTTCCGAACCATCTAGGGCTTTTGCCGCTCTATCCCAGGCCGCTCGTGGAAGTTGAACTCGACGCGTGGTGTGGGCCCGTCATATTTAGTGCCCATACCTCTCCTTAGATCCGAGGGATCGACAAAAGGATTTCCCAACTCGTCGAAAGCCTCCGATGTTTCCTCTTGATTTTCGATAGCATAAATCCGATGATATTTTGTACTCGGATCTATGTTGGGTTTGGTGACATCATTGTTGAGATTGATGAAGACCTTGCCCACTCGTGAGAGATTTGTCGATGAAGTCGCAACCGTCGACATCGCTTGAGCCATCGCTTATATATGAGTCCGCAGATGACTCAAACGATGCGTTGCCGAAGATCTTGGCGAGTTTCTCTCTTGCTACGATGCCGACGTAACGTGTTGCCGAAGTTTCTTCTTCCGACTCGCTTGACGATGCATAGCTTGAAAAATCGGAATCGACCGCCGACGATCCCGACGAAATCGGAATTTCGACACGATACGATCCTTCCTTCTCGACGCGAAAGTGGAACCTTCCGAACGTCATCTCCAAGGGCTCCGCCGATACGCATATGCATCCAAACGGGAGGGTGGGTGAGGAACAAAATCAACAAGACCAAGCGAGCGATCCGTTTACCTCGATCCATAGTGTTGCTTCCGGTTGACGATGTCGAAGATCTTGAACGTGCCATCGAGATCGGATCCTTACGCCTCTAATTCCCACGAGACGGCGCCAATTGACAAGGGATTAACTTATCAATGCCTATGGATTGTAGGCTAGGGTTTAGTTAGAAGTAGAGGGCAAGTAGATCTCGAAGGTTTCAATCGAAAAGTACTCGACGAATATGAAAACTACGGTTTGCGGACAATGATTCGATGATCTCCTCGTCCCTCGACTCCCCTTTATATAAGAGGTGGAGCCGAGGGTTTCGTTTCGTACAAGTTACAGAGTCCGGGACGGTTTCTAACTCATCCCGCCAGATTACAAATAACATCTTCCTATTACAACTCTATCTTTTCCTTAAATACATCTTGGGCTTCCGAATCTTCTTATTCTTCGGGTAGTGGGCCTTCAATAAATCCCGGGTACTATATTCGGCAGGCCCATTTGGGATGCCTATGTCAGATGGCTCCACGTTGTGGGAGTTGCTGCCCGCGAAACTGGGAACCGGGGGTTCCCCCTTTTGTCCTCCCTTATACCACGCGTCCAGACCGGCAACCAAGGTAGGGATGAGGGAGCTAAGCGTCGTGCCCACTTGGTCCTCCACTTGCTCGTCGTTGCGTCCTCTCGTTGGGTCTCCACGATTTGTTGCACTTGTTGCCGCACTTGCTCCTCGACCAATGTCGGGATCCGCGCAACTTGTGCCTTGAGCCGTGCGACCTCCTTCTCATCGATGGTGGCCTTTCTCTCCTTTTTCCCCGACTTATAGTATTCTGACCATTTCATAGAGCATCCTTCGCCGGCCACACGACCAGCCGACGTCGGCTTACTCAATGGATCCCTCTTCTTGTGGGCATTCAACGCCCTATTTAAAGGGTTGTCCCAAGGGGCACACTGCGAGGAGCTCGTGGACCCCGCGCCGCTACTAGCTTCCTTTTCACTTTCCGCGGCGATCTCCTTAGCCTACGGGAGGAACATGCATGAACCATTTAGAAATTTGGATTCATCAATAAGAATGCAACCATAAAGGAGCTAATTAAGCGGGTGCATTCCTTACCGTAAGAGCCTCAAACTCCTTCACATCCGGAGTGGTGGTGAGCTCCTTTGTTTTCGGGTCAAGACGGTACCGGGCCAGGAGAAAGTTCCTGGTTTGCTTGTTTTTGTATTGCGGGAAGAGGGGCTCGAGGCCGTTCTTCACACGCTCCTTATCCGCGGCGTCCCATTTCGGTTGCGCCACCCTAAAACCGCCGGGACCAAGTTTGTGGGTGCCTAAGTTCAGTTTTCGCATGTCCTTCCCCCACTGACTAGAATCCGACGTTGACTCGCTCTCGCACTTGATCTTGAAATCAGCGTAGTCTTTCTCGGTGATCGAGGGATTTGACTCCTTGATCTTCTCGTAACTCTCACCATTATTAATCATTTTCTTCACTCGGTTCCTCCAACTAGCGAGGGCGGTGCTCATCTTCGTGAGGGCGGCATTGTGCACTTTGTTCCGCATGAGACGCTTTTCTGAGCAGTCCACCGGGAACTCGTATCGTTCGTGCGGCTTCCGGAAGAGGAGGGTGCGCAAATTCGCTCCGTCAGGATGCCCGAGGTTCTCGGTGTTGATCGAGACCGTGCTCCGGAGGATGCACCCGAGTTGGGCAGCGTAACCTTTGACTAAATCGGGGGCGCCGTTGGAAGCCCGATGGCGTTCACTTCGGTGAATGCCTTCTTCACTGTGCCGAGCACATTCGGGCGACGCTCCCTCCGTAGCTTCTTCGGTGCGCCGGTGTCATCCTCGCCGGTACCATCCGTGGTGTCATCCTCGGCGGCACAATCGGTGGTGTCGGCCTCGGCGGCATCGTCCGCTCGGTACTCGGATCGGTGCCATCATCCTCGCCGTCGTCGCGGCGAGGTTGTGACTCCATCACCTCCATTTCATCGGTTAGCATCCGGAATGGCTTGCTACCGCCGCCGCCGACCTCTTCGTTGTTGGCCATGTTCGAACTAAGTAGGAAAAAATGCATAAAGTTAGCGCAAGATTTCACGGAAAAATTGGGCATGACCTATGCTAATTTATGGACATATGAGTGCCCCATTTTCGCCGAAACGGAAATGAATCAACATTTAGGCGATAATGGGCAACTCTGTCGATCCCTGCACAAGAAAATGACACCATATACACATGCAAAACAATCCACCAGCTGAGCACCATGGCACATATGTTTTAAACTAAATCATTTAAAGAAAACTAAGCTAAAGTCAAATGTTTTGCATCAATGAATGCCGAGTGCTCAAGTCATTATCAATAATGCTCGTAGCTAACATCAAAATACAGAGTTAACATTCATCTCTCGAAGACACCCAACATTTGGATTCATCTCTTAAGTCATTTCCAATAATGCTCGTTACATTTGCCACAAAACAAATGTGCAAAAAAGAACTACTGCAAGGACAAGCTACATTTGCAACAAAGAAATCCAATGAACTACGGAGAACCACCTTTTGTGAAATCAAACCACTACCGGAAGATCAAACTTCTTTACAACAACGAGAGTTAAATGAGCAATCACTTTAATAAAGCATCAGTTCACCGGCATATCTATTTCAGATCATCTTTGCACCTGGATATAAGTATAAGCATTTACAGTAGCTTGTTTGTGGTAGTTTTTTTAACATCATATGATCATAGCTATGATCAAAGCCTATCTAAATCACTACACAAATACCTGCAGTACCAAATCATGCTAAGCATATTGTTACTCCATGCACACTCTTACGAGGCACCACAGAGGAACATAGATCTAGCATATGGCACAAACAATAACTGTTCTTATTTTAATCTGTGCCTCAACTTATGCATCATTGACTAGGCAACAAATCAAGCACAAGTATCTGTTCTTAGCAAATGCACATCTTATAGTAAAATTATATGCCTGGATGGGGGAATCATCCAAATGGAGGCATCAACCATAGCACAAGACAGATGAATATATGGATCAAAGCATTGTCGCCCCAAGCCACACCTCACAATCACAGGAATAGTCGCAGCCAGCTCACATTAAGCAAACAAATAAGTCCAACAGCAATCCAATAATATGTTCCTGGCCAATCATATGTATGCACATAATCTAGAGATTCCATAACAGTAAAGCCACTACCTTGGAAGGATGCGCGGCGTCGGTCCTCTGCTGCGGCGTCAGCTGTCGAGGGTGTGGCAGTGTGCTCCTCCTGCTCCGGCTCCGCGGCGTGGCGAGGGCGTGGCGGAGTGCTCCTCGTGATCCTGCTCCGCGGCGTGGCGTCGAGGGCGTGGCGGCGTGCCGCTCCCGCTCCGGGCGCGGCGAGTACTGCGGGGGCGTGGCGGTGAGGGCTCGAGGTAGAGGATCCGCGTGGCGTTGCTGCGCGATGAGAATCAGGGGGGAGGCGACCGCCGGCGGGAGGTGAATCGAGGGGACGTACTGCGCGACGGTCGCTCGCGTGAGAAGTGAGATGGCGCCTACTCAGGGGAGGGGTGGCGGCCGCCGGTGGGTGGTGGCGTTGCTCAGGGGGCGCCGGTGGTAGGTGGATTGAGGGAAGGGGCGGCGTCGCGAGGCAGATCGAGGGAAGGGGCGGCGTCGAGAGGCAGAAGGGAAGGTTGCACAGGTGGGATCTGGTCGGGACGAGGAAGAAGGGGAAATTTGGCTAAGTCCCCAGACACACTTAGCAATAGCGCACCTCTAGTGGTGCGCCACTATGAGGCATAACAATAGCGCACCTCTAGGGGTGCGCCACCGCTCACTTTATGATTTGGGTCAAAAGACTAACGCCGGGTGGATTGACATATCCCGAAACGTACCGCACCGGCTCGTCCTCTCGGTTGGTTTGCCAAACTCGGCCGGCCAGTTCGAACCACGGCGGCCCCATTTTTTTCACTTTTTTATTAAATTTATTTAACACTATAATAAACATCCAAAATAGCACAATACACCAACATAAAAGGCATAAATAATTATAATTATGTAGAATATTTAAAATACTATAGAATCTAGAAAATATCCAAAAATATGAATTATATGTCTATTTTGATCGGTACAAGGTGTAGATTAACAATATGACGAGCGCCCGCACTCATCACTCCCACAAGGGGAGCGCGTGCGTACGAGGAGAGCGAGAGGAAAGAGCGGATTTGTGCGGCGGAAAGGGGAGCCGCCTTTTTCCTTGTGGGAGTGATGAGTGCCTGCGGTGCGGGAGGAATCTCCGGGAGATTGCTTCCGGTGGTAGGGGCGGGCGGTGCTCCACCACCGCCGAGCGCGCGTGATGGGTGTGGCGGGCACGCCACGAATGGAACAGGTGGCTCGCTACGGGACTTGGGAGGGAAAAGGTGGAGCCGACCGCGCCGTGGCGGTGACAGGGAGGGAGGAGGCGGAACGGGGTTTGGACGTGCGAACCTCGAGGCCGGCGGCGATGCGATCCGGCGGCGTAGGCCGGGGACGAGGGATGGTGGTGACGCCGCCGCGAGCGAGGGGATGCGCCGCCGATGGCGATGCGAAGGTCGTATCGTTACGGATCTTTTCGCGCTCTTCTTCTCCTTGGCGCCGGTGTGTTTCCCTTGTTCCGTTGGTGGGTAACGTGGCCTTGTTGTGTTCGGTCGGTGATGGACTCTCCGTGGTAGGGTGCGAGCCGGTCCATCTCGTCTCGACGGACGCACTTTTTAGATTCTATAGTAGAATAATTATAATTATGTAGAATATTTAAAATACTATAGAATCTATAGAATCTAGAAAATAATTATAATTATGTAGAATATTTAAAATAATTATAATTATGTAGAATATTTAAAATACTGCTAGGGTGACATAGCAATGGCGCATCGCTGGCGGTGCGCCACCGCTAAGCCTCTCATCTCTAAATGGGCTCGGCCACCCCCTAGCGGTGGCGCACATAACGACATGCGCCATAGGTAACCTATGTAGCGGTGGCGCACCACATAAGTGCGCCATTGCTAAGCCTATCATCTCTAAACGGGCTCGGACACGTCCTAGCGAGTGGCGCACCTCAAGAACGTGCGCCATAGGTAAGGAATGTAGCAGTGGCGCACCACGCAGACGTGCGCCACTACTAGTTTGGGGGAGGAGCCGGACTCCCGTCACCACTTACTTATGGCGCACCACAATCTTGGTGCGCCACTACTACTTTTGTAACAGTGGCCCACCGTTTTGTGGTGCGCCACTGCTAAGTAGTAGTGGCGCACGGCAGTCATGGTGCGCCACTGCTGGCAGTCTTACGGCTAGGCCTTTTCCTAGTAGTGGGAACTTGCCCCAGCCCTAGCAAAATTAATGTCATTTGTTGTTATAGCAAAACAAGTGCTGGAGTATTTTTGTGCAAACAATACGTGCTGGAGAATTCAACAGATTAATTTTCCCTTCCCCAAAATCAAATAGAATAATTTTGAGTCAGGCTTTCTTTTCTACAAACTCTAGATATTCAGGAAGAAAACAAGAACATAGCTTCTGAGCCAGCGACGTAGGTGAAATAATGCAAGAAAAATGAAAAGTGATATTGATACTACTGTCAGCTTGTTGTGCTGTGTTAAGATATGTTCACAAGCTTCTGTCAGTTTCTTCTCTAATAGTACTGTGATATTGATACTACTGTCAAACACCATCTACATTTGCAATGCACTTGCTATAATGCAAGTAGCCAAAATCTTTCTACCATCTACACTTAACATGCACTTGCAAATCACAACAACCATGTATTGTATAGATGGAACAGACCCAAATGTCTACCAAAATATGTCTACCATCTACACTTAAAGTTTGTTAAGAATTAAGTGTTGTTACACACTCCTGCTGTGTTAAGAGTTCAGTATATGCAAGCTCAAACTGCAAACAGAGAGTCTCAAGCCGAGCCAGACTTATCTGAGTTCAGTCAGGAAATTACGCTGCTTATGGGCTCCCTTGATGTAAATTAAAGCTATTCCTACTAGTCTAGTAGGATGTTCCAATCACGTGCAAAGCAGTACAGAAAACATTCATCGAGAAAAGCTTGTTAGAAATCTACCTGCGCCCGCAGAGCTCCTTGGCCTTGGCGATGACGCGCAACGAGCTCTGCATCAGGCCCGCCTCCACCATCGACAGAACATCCGCGGCACCTACTCCAGTAATTTTCCCTGGGCGTGGACATGGTCCTCGGTGGCATGCGGCGAGACGATGTCGTCGAGTTTGGTGAAGGCAAAGGGGAAAATGGGGTCGAGTTGGACGCTGGAGATCCACAGCTCCAGGTAGGTCTTCCGCACCCATTGGTTCATCACACGGACCTCCACCCTCTTCTTTCTGCAAGGCCGACGTCCCTCCTCTTGCCGTCAAGCGCCACCACCCCCTTCCGCCGCCGCCGACCACCACGCCCTCGTTGCATCTGGTCTCGCGGTCACCGGATCCGGCGCGTCCGGACTCACGGCCACCCGACCCAACATCTCCAACGATGGATCCGACGATTCGTCGTCGGATTGGACCAAAACGTCCAATCTTTTGGTGGAGGGGAGCACAGCCAGCCGGGTAAGGTGGAGGCGAGCGCGGTGACGCGAAGGTAGGTAAAGCAGAGCACAGCGGCGACGCGAAGGTAGCTAAAGCACATCGCGGCGGCGAGGCGTTGGGAGCTCGACGGCGACGTGTTGGGAGCTTGACGGCGACGCGAGGGAAGCAGAGAGCGGAGTAGAGAGAGAGCGTCGCCTGTCTAGCGAGTGGAGGGGGCCGGGAGAGGAGTGTTACCCCGACTGACACGGGGGGTAATTTTGGAAACTCGGTAAATTTCCATGCCTAAAAAAATTTGAACGTGAAATGGACAACGTCTTACATTTCTGCACGGAGGGAGTACAAAGTTTTGTCCCTGATCAATTCAGTGTTGGTTCCACATGAAACTAATTAATTCGATGATTAATCTTCAGGCGCTCCGAATTGTTTTTTAGTTTCTTACTTGCAGTAGGAGAAATGAATTGGTAGGGTGTTGATTCAAGAATCAAGCAAATGTTTTTTATGAATCGATCTATGACACCAATGGTTTGTCTTTTTTACTTGGTTATTACACTCATGAACAAGACAAACAGAATATATGTCGTGTTGTATTGATCACCAAAGGGTACATGTATATATAGAAGAGAGGGGTAGAGAAGAGATGGGTAGAGAGAGGCTAAACCCTAATCCTAGCCGAACGAGTATAGGAACCCTAATCCTATACAAATACAACTCTCAAACACCCCCCCCCCCACCCCAATCCAAACTAGGCTTGGAACTAGTTGAGACTGGTTCAAAAGTCCTGGAACACGGTAGTGGGTAATCCTTTGGTGAAGACATCTGCATACTGTGAGCTAGTGGGAACGTGAAGAACACGGGCTTCTCTGAGGGTGACTCGATCACGAACAAAGTGCAGATCAATCTCGACATGCTTGGTTCGTTGATATTGCACAAGATTAGTCGACAGATGGGTGGCAATGATGTTGTCACAGTACGCAAAAGTAGCTTTAGACGCACATTGATGAAGCTCAAGTAACAGTTGACGTAGCTAGACGGATTCGGCCACACAGTTGGCAACAACACGATACTCAGCCTCGGCAATAGAACGAGAGACGGTGGAACCATGTTGGTCCCAAGAAAAAAGCAAAAACCAGAGGTGGATTTGTGTGTGTCAGGGCATCCTGCCCAATCTACGTCAGAGTAAGCTACAAGTTCAGAGGAGGAGCCCGCGTGCAGCTGAAGTTCAAGATGAGCAGTCCCTCGAATATACTTCAGAATTCGTTTAATGAGCTGGAGATGCGCCTCTCATGGATAATGCATAAACAAACGGACCTGCGGCACGGTGTGACACAAATCCAGTCCGGTAAGAGTTAAATACCGAAGTCCTCCTCGCTAAGCTGCGAGAAGGATCGGGTACAGATGGTCCATCATTAGCCGATAATTTGCACTTGGTGTCGGTGGGGGTTGATGTAGGGTTGCACTTGGACATATTGGCACGCTCTAAGAGGCCAAGAGCATACTGATGTTGAGAGAGGAACAACCATGTAGACGTACGATGCACGTTAACACCAAGGAAGTGATGTAGTGCACCCAAATCACTCATAGAGAACTCAAAGTTTATGGATTGGATAAGATGGTGAAGGAGCGAGGTGGTGCTTGGTCTGTAAGAATGATGTCATCCATATAGAAGGAGATATGCGGTGGCAGTGGTGGAGTGGAGAACGAACAAAGAGGTGTGACTCTTAGAGGTCACGAAGCCAAGTGTATGAAGGTAGGTGGTGAAGCCCAAAAACCAAGTGCGAGAAGCTTGTTTGAGACCGTAGAGGGACTTCTTGTGGGCTCTATTGTAATCCTGCCATGTCCTATTTATTTTTCAGTTTCTTACTTGCAATGGGAGAAATGAATTGGTAGGGTGATGATTCAAGAATCAAGCAAATGTTTTATTCTCGAATAAATCTATGACACCAGTGGTTTGTCTTTTTTACTTGGTAATTACACTCATGATATTGTCTTTTTATAAGATAACGTACGATATTATTCTAGAATTTTTTGAATTTTGTTTTGAATTTATTTTTATTGTAAAAGGCATCTATAAGTTCCAGATCACCGTGGCCAACACAAACCAAAAGAGGCACCTCCTCCTACCGCATGGTTCGCCTAGGCTTTCAAGAACTCGCGATGCCTATGGCTAGCCGATGTAGCCCTAGTGCCTCACAAACGAAGCTCCATCGGAAATGCGGCCCCAATGCCTCATAAACGAGCTAGCGTCTAGCGCTGGGGAGTGCGCGTGGAGTTGTGCGCCCAACTGATCGGCTGGAATTCGGTTTGTTTTTCATGTTCGTTCGTCTAGTTTCATGTCAGTCTCTTCCGCTCGACGCTTGTCATCATTAGCGATGGTTGCTGCTCTGGTGCGTTGGTTCTTGGAGCCTTAGCACGACGACCTCTTGTATGTCTACTACAACAGGATCTACTTCGACAAGTTTTGTCTGGCTCCGGTGATGGAGGGACGAGAGCGGCTGTGCGCCTTCGGCTCATGCTAGTGCCTGTAGTCATCGCTAGGTGGTCCGAGAATCTATTGTAATTTTCATTACTTTTTTGGGCTATTTGTACTATTGTTAATGATTATTAATAGATCGGTGAAATTTTTGAAAGAAACATTCTTGTGCCATGTATAAAAAAATGAGTCTCGTCTCTCGATTCCCGTTTTTTAGAGCACCAAAATTTGCCTTTTTCACTCAAGACGCAAAATACTTATTTGTTTATGAAAAATTCTATGTTCATAAAACTATCATCTTACAAACTCACCTCACAGTTCATTTTAGAAGGACAAGCGCCGGGACCGGGAGCCATTTCGCCTCTATTTGGGTCAAAACCCCTAGATTTTTTCAAGTGAGAGCGATTTTTCTGTACTTTTTATGATAACATGGGCTGGCTGAAACTAGTTTTATTTCTCTACCTTGGTCCCTAGGCCCTAGCCTTATTGTTTTTTATTTGATGATGATGATGACTAGCTAACCCTGATTTAAAGAAAACACCCAACCACTGGTAATGTCTTAAATAATTTGCCCTGTTGTCATTTCCAAGTTCATGGTTGTTGTACTTCCTTTATTAGAGGGACCCAGATAATTGTAGTACCTGTGTATTTCTTTCAAAATGAAGATGCGCCATTGTACATCTTATGTTTGATGACCTTTGACCCCTCTTTTTTTTCTTTTGAAATGCAGCCTTGCACTAGAAGATAATAAAATGCACTAGCGTACATATAATCGAGCAGGTGATCGATTATGGAGTAGTATGAGACAATGTGGACGTAAACAAGAAAGTAAAGATTCCATCTAAATCGGTTGAGAAGGGCTGGGGACAAGGTCAGGGCCGCTAATCGAGCAGCTCCTTCTCTGGTTCACGGGAAACGTATCGTCAGCTAATCGAGCAGCACCGGCGAACTCCCAACACCGTCGACAGCGAATGCTGCACCAACACGTAGCTAACAGCACACCAATGTCGTCAAAGCCCCACACAGGACAATTCAGGAAGAGAAGGCCCTCTCCTTGTCTTGTCCCCATGTGTTTTGGTTTTACGGGACTCTTGCTTGCTCGAACGTAGTCGTGCTGTTCAAGCTCTCGAAGCTCCCGTCCTGTCCTCGCCCCCGTGGCTCTGCCGGTGTGGATGACCCCGCACTCTCACAGACTCACAGTCTCCTGCACTCCACGTAGGTGCGCTTCGGAAAGATCTCATTCAGGGTTTACTTTGCGACTCCGATCTCTTTCTTTCGGATAAGCGTTTCCTAATCCTTATAACCAGTCCGAGATCTGCCAAACACCCTGTCCGTATATTCTGGGAAGGAAGGAAAGGCATGTGCGATGCGTTGCCGATCTTGACGTCTTCCTAATTAATGAATTGCAGTTTGGATGGTGCATTGTATATGAGCTAATTAAGTGACATGCACTGCGGATAAGGATCTAACAGTTCGGGCAAGAGATGTGCGGCACTCCGGGAGCTTTTGTCCCGCCGATCCGCAACAGCGGCAGGAGATCGAAGAAGGTTGGCGTTTCTTGTAGAAGAGGAACTGCAGCTTCCGCTTTTCAGACGGAGAGAGAGATGTACCTGAATGAACCCCAATACGGTTACACTGCTAATAATGTTCGATTAACATGGTGTATGGCCATGGCCCCGTTGCTGCATCGAGAATCTTTGCTAGATATGTCTGGCTCGGAGTGAGCCTGAGCCGGACGCAAGGCTTTCATGAGCTTCTGATCGACAAACGGGAAGCAACCGGCGCGACCGACAGGACCAAAGGCAATTAGATCGGGATCAGGTGGCATTGGGCATTATGTTTTGTATTTAATACACTATGCAAGTGGGGTCTTCACTTGAGACATCCTGCCCCTGATACCGTAAGGCTGGTCATAGTGAGGAGTAACTTAGACTAGTAACATATGCCATGTTACTAGTTTAGGTTACTACCTTCATAGTGGGCAGTAACTTATATGTGGTGTCATGCATTGTGTCATTTATTATGTTGTAGACTCAGTAGCTAGTTACTACCTCACTCTTTTTTTTTCATTTATTGGTATGTCATGTCACCAAAATACCTTGAAATGTGTGATGTTACTAGCTATGTTACTCCCACTATGAGCAGTCTTTTTAGACTGCATGCATTAGACGATTATCTCAAAAATCCGAACTGATGTAAAATAACTAAACACTGTATTGATATTCAACGTGGCACACCAATGTCGTCAAAGCCCCACGCAGGAAGAAAAAGGTCCTCTCCTTGTCCCCATGCGTTCTGGTTTTACGGGACTCTTGCTTGGTCTAACGTAGTCGTGCTGTTCTAGCTCTCGAAGCTCCCGTCTGTCCTTCTCACCCCCGTGCCCTTCAGGCTTTGGCGGTGCCGGTGTCTCGGTTCAGGGCATTTCCTGTGGCGCGACGCAAACGGACGCTGAGTGATCGTTTGCGTCGGTCTGGTTCGAAAATGCGTCTGATAAGCGGGCGACGTATAGTGATCGGGTTGTTCGCGGCGACGCAAACCTAGCCCAAATATGCGTCAGGTTTGCGTCTCCGCGGACGCTGCGATCGTCCGCCCGGTCCTCGCACGGGCCCGCCTGGCAGGGACACAGCTGCTTCGTCTTCCGCTATATTACTTACGGGCGACGCGCTGCAGCTTTTCCAAGGCCACGTTAATGGCGTGCCTCGGCTTCCGCGAGGGCGGCATCGCACTGGCAGGACATTGAAGGCGATATGGCTTCCGAGCCTCTTAAAGGGACGCTGCCGCGCCCATTTCTTCGACCACACCATTGCCAGAGCCAATACAATCCACCCCACCGACGCCATGGGAAAGAAATGATGGCCCTTCCGCAAGAGCAAGAACGACCACGAGGCTAGCGGCTCGCGGTCTGGCAAGAAGCCACGGATCGAGCGGTACGTCCGCATCGACTTCGCGCGCCGCCTTTCGGAGGAAAACCGGCCGGTGCCATGGCCGGACGCAAACCTGCCTGGAGGAGGCTGGTACCTCAACTCCAAGCGAGTGCCGGTTACCCCAGTTCCGCGCGAGGGCAGAGAGCGCCGGGACGAGGTGCGCTGCCGCCGAGCCACCTTACCGTCGGATCTCCAACAAGATCCGGCGTACGCGCTCAACTCATACAACTAGATCTCCTTTGGAACGTGGGAGTTCGACGCGCGCCGCCGCGCTGGCTACCTCGGGGACGTCGAGTTCTTCGATCGCGAGATCTCCGCGGAAGAAGAGGAGAACGATCAGGAGGACGAGGACGATGACGCAGACGAGGACAAGCAGATGAAGCGCGCAGATCCGGAGACCCAGCCGCCCGACATTACCGAGGAGGAGGCCATTGCCATGGCACTGTCCAACAGCGAGCGCGGCGAGCTCGCAATCCAGCTCCGTGAGTCCGCGCCGCTGCAGGGTAGGCCCGCGACTTCTCCGGCCACGCCGAGGCGTTCCAGCGACCGCGCTCCGGCCTGGGATCTGTGGCCACCTTCACTACAGCCCCCTGGTCGCAGTTGCTGCAGCCTGCCCTACCTCCTCCATCGCTGGCGTACCAGCTTCCATGGCCGACGCCGGAGTTCATCGACCTTGTCAGCGACGACGACCAGTAGGCAGTACCTAGGTTTTTTATGGCTTTTTTATGTTTTTTATTAATGTAAACTATGACTTTAATGAATGGGGAAAAAAGTATGCGTCGTTCCTCTAGAGCCACCCCCACCGCAAATGGACGCACGAACGATTTCGACCGACGCACACGTCCATTTGTGCGTCCGAAATGCGTCGCCCCACTGAAGATGCCCTCAGTGTCAAGCACTCCAGCTTGGAGCGCTTCAGAGAGATCTCGTTCAGTGTTTACCTTGCCGCTCCCGTCGCCTAATCCTGTTTCGGATAAGCATTTCCTAATCCTGATAACTCCTCCAAGATCTGCTGCCAAACACCCTGTCCGTATATTCTGGGAAGGAAGGAAACGCATGTGCGATGCGTTGCCGATCTTGACGTCTTCCTAATGAATTGCAGTATGGATGGTGCATTGTATACTACCACTATGAGCTAAGTGACATGCACTGCGGATAAGGATCCAACAGTTCGGGCAGGAAATGTGCGACACTCCGGGAGCTTTTGGCCTTTCTTGTAGGAGAGGAACTGCAGCTTCTCCTTTTCAGACGGAGAGAGATAGATACCTGAATGAACCCCAATGCGGTTACTGTTAATGTACGATTATGGTGTATGGCCATGGCCGTTGCTGCATCAAGAATCTTCGCTAGATATGTCTGGCTCGGAGTGAGACTGAACCGGACGCAAGGCTTTCATGTCTGCCGTGTGAACTTCTGACAGACGGGAAGCAACCGGCGCGACCGACAGGACCAAAGCCAATTAGATCGGGATCAGGTGGCATTGGGTATTATGATGGAGAACCATCGCGCGTCGCGGGGAGGGCTGGATTTTGCGAATCCGATCGGATTGGTTTGTTTAGTGAAAGAAGAAGAAAAGGAAGAGATCAAGGTCTTTGTCAGGGCCCGACTGCTTATCCGGTTATCCGGAGATCCTTTGCCCATACGGCCGGAGATATCCGGAATTGTTAACGGGGAGTTGGAGGAAAACGGGACTGGAACAAAAGAGCACGTGTAAGCGTAATGACTAATTACATTGCATCCGGGGAAGATTAAGACTGGCCTGGCCTGTAGTAGTGTAGTCCGAATGGTTATCTCCAAATGAGCGCCTGCATTCGTCCTAATCCAGTCTTTGAGACGATCTACTATCTATCCGTAAACCCTCGTTATCCAACCGACGGTTTACTATACATGTATTCTTGGTGACAGTGCGAGAGCGCGTGCACGAAGACAGGTCTGGCGCAAGAAGACAGATGGATGGATGAACCTGCAAGAGGTCGATACTTTCTGTTAAGACCATCTCGACCGGCAGTTTTCAAATAGACGCCTTATTCATACAATCACACGAATAGAATTAAATTATTCATACAATTAATCAAACAAATAGAATTAAATTATTCATACAATCAATCAAATAAATAGTATTTCAATTATTCATACAACCCAACAAACAAATTAGATGTCACTTTCTCAATAAAATCGTTATACAATGCGATCCTTCATTCTGACATACTAGTTGATAATAATAATAAAAATTGCAGGATGAAAATACCATTAAAAGTTAAATTTTTTTGGATGGTATCTTCGTCGAGGGGTTATCCTCACCAAAGATAATCTTGTTAAGCGAAATTGGCATGGGAGTACTGTTGACGTCAGAAACCCCCTGGCGGGCAGAGGCGGTCAACACGGTAGAGCCGGGAACAACTAGGGCTGCGGCTGGCCCCAGTCCCTCAGAGCGACGGCCCGCAAAGCCTCCTGGTCGCACGTCCGATGCTTATCACAAGGGCGTGCCACCCGACCTATACCCGGTCGGGAAGGTGTGGATGATGCCTCGCTTAGTTTCTCGCATGGCATACACGTAAACATTAAATACGAGCCTCGATCGGCTCTCAGGTTATCCTGTGAATCGGCTCAAAGAGCCGATCCACCCATGATTCGGACGAGGTGTCCGAATATATGGTGGTCCTGCTTGATCAAGATAAAGCTGATTAGATCTACGATTTAGGGTTTTCACCGCATAATCGGATCATCCTACTCACGATTGGGCCTCGCGCTCGCGCACGGTGACCGTAAGCCGATCCTAGACAGGGCCTAAAAACCAACACGAGGTTGATCCCCGGAACATCCTTTTTAGGGCTAGCGAACGTCACCCTACACGCCGCTGGATCCTCCAACCCTTTGTAAGGCCTAACTATTGCGGATGTTAAACTAATCCTTGATGAACAAGGAGCAACCGTAACGGATCAGATCTACTAAACTATGATCAAGCGGGGTGCCGCCCTACACCTAAGATAGGTGTAAGGGCGGCTAGATGTGCAAGGGTCACATAACGAAAGCATGTAATTCGAGGAACAATGCTAACCCTAACACATCTAAGATAACTACGTTGCTCGCCATCAAAAAGGCTTCAGTACGAGCAACGCATGAACAACGTGGGCAGGCTTGTGCTGCCTAGATCGCAAGATGCGATCTAGGCAGCATGGTGCTTACCGGTAGAAACCCTCGAGACGAAGGAGTTGGCAATGCGCCGAGATTTGTTTGTGGTTGAACGTTGGTTGTTCTCTATTCCATAAACCCTAGATACATATTTATAGTCCAGCGGACTTTCTAATGTGGGCGTGCACTAAACCGTGCACGGGTAAGATTCTAACTTCTAAACTAAGATGCGATCTAATATTTTACAGATACACGGGCAATTAAGCCCAACTTGGTATAAAAGGCCGATTCACGTATTTCTTCCATGTATATATCTTCAAGTCAATCTCGATCGCGGCCCACCTCTGACTCGGTCAAATTCTGGTGATAACACATGCCCCCCTGGTTTTGGAAATGACATTTCCAAAATCATTATGCTCTTCTTTCGTCGAGTCATGTCGTGGCAGAGCGAGAACCGCCGCGAATCCTCATCATGATGCCTTGCCCCTTCCACTTCTCCACGTGGCCGCAAAACTCTCCTGTTGGGCAACATCTCCTCGGAAACTGCTGTGGCATTGAATCCCTCTCATATCCCCTTTATTTAACCGTTCTAAACAGCTTGCGTCTCCTTCGTCCTCCTCGCATTAGCACCAAAAAACCCTCTGTGCCGTCATGTCTTCTTCCACCTCCTCCGAGCTTTCCTACGGGTCCGACTCCTCCCGCGAGACGCCGCCGGAAATTCGTGCCCCAGAAGAATGGGACGAGGAGAGCCACGCCTCCTCCATTTGGTCTGAGGACGACAAGTCCTTGACCAGCGGGGATGAAGATCTTCAGTTCCTCGCCGACGGGGAACTGGAGTCAAAAAGCGAGGACAACCAGTTCTCCTGGGACGGCTGCCCCACCTCTGAAGAAGAGGGAGAGGAAGACGACGACGACGACGACTCCCTCGAGGGCTACCCGCCGGCGAAACGCCTCCGCATGTGGTGGGACGACGACAGCAGCGACGATGAAGATGGGGATGAAGCCCCCGTGGAGGGCTACGGGAGTAGCGACGAGGAGCCCATCGGCAGCAGTGCCGATGAGAGTTCTGAGGATGACGATGAGGGCAGTGATGGCCCGTAGATTAGGATCTACTAGTATAGGCCTAGCGGTAGTAGATTGGTCAATAGACCCTTCTTTTGTTCTTCCTTCCTTGAGCAATCGGCTCTCCATTGTAAGAAATCCCAATACTAATGAAGAATTCCCTTAACTTGATTTCGCCGATTTCTTTCATGCTGAGTTTATCGACTGTTGGCCTAATCCATGCTTAGTGACTGATGGCAACACATCAGTTTCACGATAATCTGCGAGACAGGCCAATTTAGCCATCCCTCCAAGCTAGCCAGCTCTGCCGATGACGATGGCACAGCCGATCTTAGTAAGTCGGCGACTTGATCTTTGAGCGAGGCGTCTTTAAAAGAGCCCCGGACCTGTCTTGGATGCTCAAACCGATGACTCGTAACAGAACACCACTCTCCGGACCGGCTTGTGTCGTAGGGCTAGCCGATTCCAACCAGATCGGCTCCCCAGAGCGAAGACCTTTAGAGCGAGCTGCCCCCGAGCCTTAATCAAGGCGAATCAGCCACATGTGCCGACATTAGCCTCAAATCATGACGTAGCCCCAAAGCAGAGAACCTTCAGGGTGAGCTGCCCCCGAGCTTCTTCAATCTACTTCTTGCGCCTTGCGAGTCGGATCGGTTCCCTCCTTACCCCGATTTGCACGTCCAGGCTGCTCTTGGCATTGTTCTTGAAGAGAGGATCCGAGCCCTTAAACTACTCCATTGAGGAGTTCTTCCATTAAAATCTCCCTTCGTGCTCCATTGACCCTCTGAACGTACCAGTTATTCCTCTTGAGTCGATGGCCATGCATCGGCTTTCATATCCTTAAGTCGATGTCTGCTGCATCGGCTGTGCTCAAAATTTTTCGAATTTTTGAATTTTTACCGCCGACTTGTGCATCGGCCCCCATACTTCAATACCCATCACCAAAGGATGAGACACTTCTACTCGCATATCCTCGTGTTTTATCCACTCGGGTGCCCACCGAGCCGATTCTCGTCAAGAGAATTGATGGTATCGGCTCCGTTGGATAACATGTTGAACCCGGGCGAGAATGGATGGAGAGGATAATTTTGTCCGATTGCTGGAATCGGCCTCCACGTTACTTGCTCGGTGAAGGTCTTGTGAGGTCCCTTCATAAATTTTTGGGGCCGATCACAAGGATCAGCCTCGCCACGTTTGCTTATTGACGTGCTCTTACTACTCGTTTAGGCCGGTAGATAAAACCAGCCCAATCTCTGACTTTACCATGTTGGTGCGCTTGCTGTCGTCCACCTTGAGTGCATCGTGTAATCGTGGAGCACTAAGCTTCGTCGGAAGAACGAGCACCATGTTTGTGCCAGCCGATGTTTCATCATCGGCTTTCCTTGCTTGGGGCGCCACTCCATTTTCCGTGGACGACCCTCTTCATCCAGGGCTCGCCGAATCTTCGCGGCCGGATCGGGCCTTGCCTTCCTCAATGTATGCAAGTATAACCTCTCGGCTTCCTCCAGGCCGCGCAATCGCCGAACCCTGCGTTTCGAGAACGGCTGAGTCCATCGAGGCACCACCTTGGCCGGTGGTACCTGTCTTCTTCTTCTTCTTCTTGTCCCTCGTTTTCTGAATCCTCGAGATCTTCCCATCGAGGGGACTCAACGCGTTTGCTTTGTGGCGGGAGAGGCCCTAAGCGCTCGAACACGGACACGTTGGCTGCCTTCTTCTTCTTCCGGTTGCATTCTGGGCAATTGTCGATTGTTGGCAATCGGCTCATTCCTGAATCCCAGCAGTGCCTGAAGAAGGGACAATCCCAGTGCCTGTCCTCGTCGTCTCGCTCCCTTGCCTTTTCCTTGGCACAACGCTCGTGCTCCTCCTTATCGCGATTATGCCGACGATGTCTTCTGGCTTCTCTAGCCAGACGATCTCTTTCATCATCATCGCTGGACCGTCGGCGTTGGTCGTACTGACTCATATACTTGTTGAGGAGGTGATCAGAGAGAGGTCGCTGATATCTTATGTTCTTCACTTCTCCTCTCGTTATGTAGCGCTTGCCATCTTGGCGGAGCCGATCGCGTGGAGCGGCTTCCTCTCGTATCTTTGCTATGAGAGCAGCTGCCCTCATCTCCATCCTTGCCGGCGTGGTGTCCAGATCCTACCATGTTGATGCTGAACGAAGACCACCGGCTGGCCACCTTCATGGTAAGAATACTCCACCATGTTAACGGCGGGGAAGGGTGTGTGTCGACCTTCATGGCGTACTCGGTTGAAAATTAACCGTCCGTTTTCTATCGCCATTTGGATCTGCTGCCGCCACACCCTGCGGTCGTTGGTGGTGTGGGTGAACGTGTTATGCCACTTGCGGTATGGCTTTCCGTTCAGCTCTTGCACCGTGGGGAACTTGTGGCCTTCGGGTACCTTTATATGCTTCTCCGTGAGTAAGAGATCAAAAATACGCTCCGTCTTGGTCACGTCGAAGTCGAACCCTTTTGGAGGGCCTTGTGGCTTCACCCATTTGCGGGTCACGGGGCTCGTCGCTCGAGTCCATTCAGCCACTGCTATCTCTCGATCTCCCGCAGCACCTTCATCCTCGTCCGCCTCAACCGGGGTCACCGCACGCTTGAATTTGTCCTGGTAAACATCCGGGTGGCGCCGCTCATATGCCGACAGCCTCGCACCATGTGCGCCAATGAAGGGTAGTCCGCTTGGGAGGCCACGTCCTTAATCGATGATGAGAGACCCACCACCGCCAACTCGATCGCTTCTTTTTCACTTATATGAGCCGAAAAGCATCGGTTCCTAATGGTCTCGAAGCGGCTGGACGTATTCCGACACTGTCTCCCCGCGCTTCGTCGTACTTGCGCTAGATCGGCAATACCAACATCGGAAGCCTCCGAGTGATACTTGCTCATGGAACTGTTCTTCCAAGCTGCTTCCAAGTCCGAATGGAGTTCGGTGGCAGCGATGTGTACCACCCGAAAGCCGATCCTGTGAGGGACTCGTGCAAAGAACCTCACACGCAACTCGTCCGATGCTTGAGATCGTGCCCGAGCTGCGCCAAATATCGGCTCACATGCTCGATGGAGCTGGAACCATCCGATCCACTAAACTTTGTGAAGTCCGGGAGCCGATATTTGGGTGGTAGCGGGATCGGTTCGTAGTCGTTGGGGTACGGCTTGGTGTAGCCGAACGTCTTCCTTTTCGGCATCATGCCAAGCCGATCTTTCGAGATTGCACAAATCTGATCCGCTGTGATGGCTGAAGGTGTCGAACCCCGAAGATTCGCCGGGGTGGCGTACTTAACCAGCCATGCTTGCTTTTCCGGTTCCGAGCCAACCTGCAGGAGCTGGGCTCGGAGGTTTGTCGGAGTGGCGTACTTAGCTAGCCACGATTGCTTCTCGAGATCGGCTCCGACGTTCCTCCCGCCGTTCCGAGAGGCCCCTGATATTGCAGCCTGGTTCGAGAGTGCCCAGGTGTTGCGATCCGGTACGTACGCGCACGCGTATCCGTGCGGGATCTCCTTGGGTGCCTCGGTAGGAATTGGTAGTCACTAGGATCACCACCAATCTTGTAAACGACGTATGCCGATGAGTTCGGCAGCTTCGGTGCTGCCCATGCGAACGGCCGGGGCCGGAGCGGCATCTCTCCCTTGAAAGTCCCCGAGCTGGTCCCGATGGAGAATACCGGTGGCTCATGATTTCCCGGACGACGCGCGAGCGACACGCTCCAAAGTGTTCACCAGGCTCTCGAGTGGCGGTGCGGCGAATGAGCCACCATGTAGTTGATCTCCTGCCGCGAGCGACCTGGTGCGTTCTTCTCGACGGGGCGGACAGGTCCACTCCATCGAGTGCGCCTTCGGGTGTGAAACCCTTCCACCGACGCCATGGGAGCGGGTTCGGTGGAAAGAGCCGATGAGTTCGGCTTCGAGGACCGCCTTGATTTCGTCATGCTTCTTCTTCGAGCTCATCGGGCGGATCCTCGTACTTGACCGGAGTGCTTTCCGCCATCTCGGATGCAGACGGCGATGTCGTGGATGTCGAAGGTTGTCCCACCGAGCGTGCCAGAATGTGTTGACGTCAGAAACCCCCTGGCGGGCAGAGACGGTCAACACGGTAGAGCCGGGAACAACTAGGGCCGCGGCTGGCCCCGGTCCCTCGGAGCGACGGCCCGCAAAGCCTCCTCGGTCGCACGTCCGATGCTTATCACAAGGGCGTGCCACCTGACCTATACACGGTCGGGAAGGTGTGGATGATGCCTCGCTTAGTTTCCTGCATGGCATACACGTAAACATTAAATACGAGCCTCGATCGGCTCTCGGGTTATCCCGTGAATCGGCTCAAAGAGCCGATCCACCCATGATTCGGACGAGGTGTCCGAATATATGGTGGTCCCGCTTGATCAAGATAAAGCTGATTAGATCTACGACGATTTAGGGTTTTCACCGCATAATCGGATCATCCTACTCACGATTGGGCCTCGCGCTCGCGCACGGTGACCGTAAGCCGATCCTAGACAGGACCTAAAAACCAACACGAGGTTGATCCCCGGAACATCCTTTCTAGGGCTAGCGAACGTCACCCTACACGCCGCTGGATCCTCCAACCCTTTGTAAGGCCTAACTATTGCGGATGTTAAACTAATCCTTGATGAACAAGGAGCAACCGTAACGGATCAGATCTACTAAACTATGATCAAGCGGGTGCCGCCCCTACACCTAAGATAGGTGTAAGGGCGGCTAGATGTGCAAGGGTCGCATAACGAAAGCATGTAATTCGAGGAACAATGCTAACCCTAACACATCTAAGATAACTACGTTGCTCGCCATCAAAAAGGCTTCGATACGAGCAACGCATGAACAACGTGGGCGAGGCTTGTCTGCCTAGATCGCAAGATGCGATCTAGGCAGCATGGTGCTTACCGGTAGAAACCCTCGAGACGAAGGAGTTGGCGATGCGCCGAGATTTGTTTGTGGTTGAACGTTGGTTGTTCTCTATTCCATAAACCCTAGATACATATTTATAGTCGAGCGGACTTTCTAATGTGGGCGTGCACTAAACCGTGCACGGGTAAGATTCTAACTTCTAAACTAAGATGCGATCTAATATTTTACAGATACACGGGCAATTAAGCCCAACTTGGTATAAAAGGCCGATTCAGGTATTTCTTCCATGTATATATCTTCAAGTCAATCTCGATCGCGGCCCACCTCTGACTCGGTCAAATTCTGGTGATAACAAGTACACGGTGTATTTTCTGTCATCATGATGAAACTATTAAACACCTATTCTTCCAATGCCAAGTTGCGAGATCTATATGGTCGATCATCCAAGTAGCGTCTAGCCTGTATCCTCCGATTAGTGTAGCCAATGTCTTTGGCAATTGGTTTCATGGTATTGATTCAAGGTTTAAGTTGCTCCTTAGGGTGGAGGCGCTATCAGTTATCTGGGCGCTTTGGCTATGTAGAAATGACAAGATTTTTAATGATAAAAATTGTTCAATTTTGCAGGTCATCTACAGATGTACATGTATTCTCCGTTCGTGGTTACCTCTTCAGCGAGTGGAGAACCGAGAGCTGTTTACGGAGGTCTGTACACGGTTGGAGGCTACGACGAGGGATACTTTTTCCCTACATGGGTGGCAGCATAGTTTACGGATTACAGCACCACCCACATCCTAGGCGTTATATGATTCATCGCTCCGATATGTATTTCGCCTTTTATTTTATCTGTTGACTCGAGACATATAAACGGCTGTGTGCATCCTGGTTATGCAGAGGCTGGATGTAATTGCTTTTTCAAAGTAATAAAGCATCCTTTATCGAAAAAAAAACAAACAAATAGTACTTAAATTATTCATACATGCAAATAAATAGAACTAAAATCATCCATTGTTGGCTGCTCCTCTCCTCGCCCACAAATACGCAGCTAGATCCGTCTTCAGCTGTGCATGGACACCTGCATCTCGAATTTCTTTGCGCATACGAAGAAAAGCAGCAAATTCTTGGGGTACAGGTTCTACCTCAGCTAGTGGCCCTTGATAATCAAATGGATGATCATCCTGCACAGGTGCGTTGCGCTCGCTCTCAATGATCATGTTGTGGATGATCACACATGCGTTTATCACCTCCCACATCTGTGCCTCAGACCAAGTGAGAGCAGGGTACCTGACAATGACGAAACGCTACTGAAGCACCCCAAAAGCACGCTCAACATCCTTGTGTGCTACTTCCTGACATGTTGCAAAATAGCCTTTCATCTCGTTTGATGGAGAGGGAATTGTCTTATGTAGCATACGTCGGGTATGTAGGATAACGTTGCATAGAAAACAAAAAATTTCCTACCGCGAACACGCAATCCAAGCCAAGATGCAATCTAGAAGACGATAGCAACGAGGGGATTATCGAGTCTCACTCTTAAGATTCCAAAGACTACAAGATGAGGCTCTTGTTGCTGCGGTAGACGTTCACTTGCCGCTTGCAAAAGCGCGTAGAAGATCTTGATCACGGCGCCACGAACGGGCAGCACCTCCGTACTCGGTCACACGTTCGGTTGTTGATGAAGACGACGTCCACCTCCCCGTTCCGGCGGGCAGCGGAAGTAGTAGCTCCTCTTGAATCCGACAGCACGACGGCGTGGTGTCGGTGGTGGTGGAGAATCCCGGCGGAG
The DNA here is from genome assembly GCF_022539505.1 of Lolium rigidum. Lineage (NCBI taxonomy): Eukaryota > Viridiplantae > Streptophyta > Magnoliopsida > Poales > Poaceae > Lolium > Lolium rigidum. The sequence continues at coordinate 190,679,040 of NC_061512.1, read as the reverse complement.
CTTCGCTAAGCGTGCGGGGAAGAAGGAGGAGTGGGGCGGCTAGGGTTTGGGGAGAGGGGCGCCGGCCATCTAGGGGTGCGGCCAGCTTGTGGTCTTGGGGTGGCCGGACCCCTCCCCTTGGCCCCTCATTATATAGGTGGAAGCCCCAAGTGTTGGACTACAAGTCTCCAAATAAGACCCGAACCCAAAACCTTCCATGTGATAGGGAAACCTACCCAAGGTGGGAATCCCACTTCGGGTGGGATTCCCCCCTTCCATGCGGGGTGGCCGGCCCCCTTAGGGGAGTCCACTTGGGACTCCTCCCCCTTAGGGTTGGCCGTCCATGGGAGGTGGAGTCCCTCCGGGACTCCGCCTTCCTTAGTGGTTTCTTCCGGACTTTTCTAGAACCTTCTAGAACCTTCCATAGAACCTTCCGGATCATTTTAAATCTTATAAAATGACTTCCTATATATGAATCTTATTCTCCGGACCATTCCGGAACTCCTCGTGATGTCCGGGATCTCATCCGGGACTCCGAACAAATATTCGAACTCCATTCCATATTCAAGTTCTACCATTTCAACATCCAACTTTAAGTGTGTCACCCTACGGTTCGCGAACTATGCGGACATGGTTGAGTACTCACTCCGACCAATAACCAATAGCGGGATCCGGAGATCCATAATAGCTCCCACATATTCAACGATGACTTTAGTGATCGAATGAACCATTCACATACGATACCAATTCCCTTTGTCACGCGATATTTTACTTGTCCGAGGTTTGATCATCGGTATCACTCTATACTTTGTTCAACCTCGTCTCCTGACAAGTACTATTTACTCGTACCGTGGTATGTGGTCTCTTATGAACTTATTCATATGCTTGCAAGACATTAGACGACATTCCACCGAGAGGGCCCGGAGTATATCTATCCGTCATCGGGATGGACAAATCCCACTGTTGATCCATATGCCTCAACTCATACTTTCCGGATACTTAATCCCACCTTTATAACCACCCATTTACGCAGTGGCGTTTGATGTAATCAAAGTACCTTTCCGGTATAAGTGATTTACATGATCGCATGGTCATAAGGACTAGGTAACTCTGTATCGAAAGCTTATAGAAAATAACTTAATGACGTGATCTTATGCTACGCTTAATTGGGTGTGTCCATCACATCATTCGTATAATGATATAACCTTGTTATTAATAACATCCAATGTTCATGATTATGAAACTAATCATCTATTAATCAACAAGCTAGTTAAGAGGCATACTAGGGACTCTTTGTTGTTTACATATCACACATGTATCAATGTTTCGGTTAATACAATTATAGCATGGTATATAAACATTTATCATAAACATAAAGATATATAATAACTACTTTTATTATTGCCTCTTGGGCATATCTCCAACAGATCTCCCACTTGCACTAGAGTCAATAATCTAGATTACATTGTAAGGTACCTAACACCCATGGCATTACGGTGTTGGTCATGCTTTGCCCTAGGGAGAGCTTTAGTCAACGGATCCGCTACATTCGGATCGGTGTGTACTTTGCAAATCTTTACTTCTCCATCTTCGATGTACTCGCGAATCGAGTGGTAACGCAGCTTGATATGCTTCAGACTCTTGTGTGACCTTGGTTCTTGTGCATTGGCGATGGCACCCATGTTGTCACAATAGATGACTAATGGGTCCAATGCACTAGGAACCATACCGAGCTCTACAATGAACCTCTTCATCCGTACCGCTTCTGATGAAGCCTCTGAAGCCGCTATGTACTCCGATTCTGTTGAGGATTTCGCCACCGTGCACCTGCTCGAGCTTGCCCGGCTCTATGCAGCACCATTCAATATAAACACGTACCCGGATTGTGACTTAGAGTCATCGGGATCGGTGTTCCAACTTGCATCGGTGTAACTTGTTACAACGAGCTCTTGGTCACCTCCATAACAAAGAAACATATCCTTAGTTCTTTTCAAGTACTTCGGGATATTCTTGACCGCTGTCCGGTGTTCCATTCCTGGATCACTTTGATATCTGCTAGTCAAACTAACGGCATGTGCTATATCCGGTCTAGTACATAGCATGGCATACATAATAGAGCCTCATTGCCCGAAGCATAGGGGATCCGACTCATCCTTTCTCTTTCTTCCGCCGTAGCCGGTCCATGAGTCTTACTCAAGACCTTGCCTGGTAACATAGGTAAAAACCCTTTCTTACTTTCGTCCATTCTAAACTTCTTTAGAATCTTGTCCAGGTATGTACTCTGTGATAGCCCTATTAGGAGTCTTGATCTATCTCTATAAATCTTGATGCCTAATATATACGATGCTTCACCAAGGTCTTTCATTGAAAAACTGTTATTTAAATAACCTTTTACACTGCTTAATAGTTCTATATCATTCCCAATCAATAATATGTCATCTACATATAATATCAGGAATGCTACTGAGCTCCCACTCACTTTCTTGTAAATACGAGGCCTCTCCATGGCCTTGTATAAACCCGAAGTCTTTGATCACCTTATCAAAGCGTCGGTTCCAACTTCTCGATGCTTGCTTCGGTCCATAAATTGAACGCTAAAGTTTGCATACTTTGTCGAGCATTTTTAGGATCGACAAAACCTTTGGGTTGTACCATATACAACTCTTCCTCAATATCTCCATTAAGGAACGCCGTTTTGACATCCATCTGCCAAATCTCATAATCGAAAAATGCAGCTATTGCTATTTAGCTTCACTACAGGTGAGAAAGTCTCATCGTAGTCAACACCTTGAATTTGTCGGAAACCCTTTGCGACAAGTCGAGCTTTATAGACAGTAATATTACCATCAGCATCTGTTTTTCTCTTGAAGATCCATTTATTCTCGACAACCTTGCGGCTATCAAGTAAGTCTACCAAAGTCCATACTTTGTTATCATACATGGATCCCATTTCGGATTTCATGGCTTCTTGCCATTTGTTGGAATCCGGGTCATCATCGCTTCTTCATACGTCGCGGGGTCTTCATCATTGTTGTCCACAATCATGACATTTAGACAAGGATCATACCAATCAGGAGTGGCACGTTCCCTTGTCGATCTGCGAGGTTCAGTAGCTATCTCATTTGAAGTTTCATGATCATTATCATTAGCTTCCTCTGTTGCCGGTGTAGGCGGCACAGGAACAACTTCCGGTACTGCGCTACTCTGATCAACAAGTGAAGATTCATCAATCTCATCGAGTTCTACTTTTCTTCCAGTCACTTCTTTAGTGAGAAATTCTTTCTCAAGAAAGGTTCCGTTCTTAGCAACAAAGATCTTGCCTTCGGATCTGTGATAGAAAGTGTACCCTATAGTTTCCTTAGGGTATCCTATGAAGACGCATTTCTCCGCTTTGGGTTCTAGCTTGTCCAGGTTGTAACTTCTTTACATAGGCTTCGCAACCCCAAACTTTTAGGAACGACGACTTAGGTTTCTTATTAAACCATAATTCATACGGTGTCGTTTCAACGGATTTTGATGGTGCTCTATTTAAAGTGAATGCGGTCTGTCTCTAATGCATAACTCCAAAATGATAAAGGTAAATCGAGTAAGAGACATCATAGAACGAACCATATCTAAGAGAGTTCGATTACGATGTTCGGACACACCGTTTCGTTGAGGTGTTCCCGGCGGTGTCAATTGTGAAAGTATTCCGCATTTCTTTAAATGCATGCCAAACTCATAACTCAGATATTCACCTCCACGATCTGATCGTAGAAATTTAATCTTCTTGTTACGTTGATTTTCTACTTCACTTTGAATTCCTTGAACTTCTCGAAAGTTTCGGATTTATGTTTCATGAAATAGATATACCCATATCTACTCAGATCATCTGTGAAGGTTAGAACATAACGATAACCACCGCGCGAGGCTACACTCATAGGTCCGCATACATCGGTATGTATGATTTCCAATAAGTCTGTAGCTCGCTCCATAATACCAGAAAATGGAGTCTTAGTCATTTTTCCCATCAGACATGCTTCGCATCTATCAAGTGACTCAAAGTCAAGTGATTCAAGTAATCCATCGGTATGGAGTTTCTTCATGCGTTTCACTCCAATATGACCAAGACGACGATTGCCACATATAAGTAGAATTATCATTCAATTTAATTCGCTTAGCATCAATGTTATGTATATGTGTATCACTACTATCGAGATCTAACAGAAATAAGCCATTCTTTTCTGGTGCTCGACCATAAAAGATATTATTCATAAAAATAGAACAACCATTATTCTCGAGACTTGAATGAATAACCGTCTTGCATTAAACAAGATCCAGATATAATGTTCATGCTCAACGCGGGTACAAAATAACAATTATTGAGGCTTAAAACTAATCCCGAAGGTAGATGTAGAGGAAGTATGCCGACAACGATCACATCGACTTTGGATCCATTTCCAACGCGCATCGTCACTTCATCCTTTAGTAGTCTTCGTTTATTCTTTAGTTCCTGTTTCGAGTTACAAATATGAGCAACCGAACCGGTATCAAATACCCAGGTACTAGTGCGAGAACCGATAAGATAAACATCTATAACATGTATATCAGATATACCTTCTTTCTTTTTCTTGACAAGGCCGCTCTTCGGATCCGCCAAATACTTGGAGAAATTACGCTTCCGGTGTCCCTTCTCCTTGCGGTAATAGCACTCGAGCATCGGGCTTAGGGCCGGTCTTAGGTTTCACGGGAGGCGTGGCAGCTTTCTTGCCACCCTTCTTGAATTTTCCCTTAGACTTGCCCTGTTTCTTGAGCTGGTGGTCTTGTTGACCATCAACACTTGGTGCTCTTTCTTGATCTCAATCTCGGCAGATTTCAGCATGGAGAAGAGTTCGAGGTAACTCTTTGTTCATGTTCGCATATTGTAGTTCATCACAAAGTTCTTGTAACTAGGTGGCAGTAATTGAAGGACACGATTAATCCCCAGTCTATTAGGAATCACTATTCCCAAGTCACTGAGTTTCTTCGCATGCCCGGTCATAGCGAGCATGTGCTCACTAACGGAGCTGCCTTCTTTCATCATGCAACTGAAGAAGTGTTTCGATGCTTCATAGCATTAATTCCACGGCCGCATGAGTTTCAAAGATAGTTTTCAACTCATTGACTAACTCATGTGGATCGTGGTGCTCAAAACGTTTTTGAAGATCGGCTTCCAGACTGCACAGGATGGCACATTGAACTTGAGAGTACCGAGTTTTCCGAGTCGCGTAAACATTCTTTACTTCATCGGTTTCATTTTCTGCAGGAGGGTCACCTAGCGGTGCATGCAGCACATATTGCAGATTTCCGCCATTGAGGAAGATCCTCACATGACGGAACCAGTCGGTGAAGTTGCTACCGTTGTTCTTAAGCTTTTCTTTCTCTAGGAACTGGTTAAAATTGATTGAGGACGCCATATCTACAACATATATTTGCAATAGTTTAGACTAAGTTTATGACAAATTGAGTTCAAATTTTAATTCAACATAATTAAAAATCTAGGTGAACTCCCACTCAAAACAATATCCCTCGCATTGTCTTAGTGATCACACGAACCAAATCCACTACACCAAAGTCCGGTCATCACGAGACAAGGTGTAATTTCAATGGCGAACACTCAAAGTGTTCATCATATCAATCATATGATTCATGCTCTACCTTTCGGTATCACGTGTTCCGAGACCATGTACTGTACATGCTAGGCTCGTCAAGGCCACCTTTGTATCCGCATGTGCAAAGCGGCTTGCACCCGTTGTATGCACTTGTTGATTCTATCACACCCGATCATCACGAGATGCTTCGAAACGACAAGTCTTGGCAACGGTGCTACTAAGGATGAACACTTTATTATCTTGATATTTTAGTGAGAGGGATCATCTTATAATGCTACCGTCGCGATCTAAGCAAAATAAGATGCATAAAGGATTAACATCACATGCAGTTCATATGTGATATGATATGGCCCTTTTGTCTTTGCGCCTTTGATCTTCATCTCCAAAGCACGGACATGATCTCCATCATCAACGGGCATGATCTCCATCATCGTTGGCGTAGCGTCAAGGTCCATGGCGCCGTCTTCATGATTGTTCTCCCATGTAGCAACTATTACAACTTCTTTGAAATACTACTCAACATGAAATTTAAAGACAACCATAAGGCTCCTGCCGGTTGCCATAATACAATAATGATCATCTCATACATATTCGTCATCACATTATGGCCATATCACATCACCAAACCTTGCAAAAACAAGTTAGACGTCTCTAATTTGGTTTGCATATTTTACGTGGTTTAGGGTTTTCGAGTAAGATCTAATCTACCTACGAACATGAACCACAACGGTGATACTAGTGTTGTCAATAGAAGAGTAAATTGAATCTTCACTATAGTAGGAGAGACAGACAACCGCAAAGCCACTTATGCAATACAAGTTGCATGTCGAGCGTGGAGCAAATCTCATGAACGCGGTCATGTAAAGTTAGCCCGAACCGCTTCATCCCACTATGCCACAAAGATGAAAAGTACTCAAACTAAAGATAACAAAAGCATCAACGCCCACAAAACCATTGTGTTCTACTCGTGCAACCATCTATGCATAGACACGGCTACGATACCACTTGTAGGATAACGTTGCATAGAAAACAAAAATTTCCTACCGCGAACACGCAATCCAAGCCAAGATGCAATCTAGAAGACGGTAGCAACGAGGGGATTATCGAGTCTCACCCTTGAAGAGATTCCAAAGCCTACAAGATGAGGCTCTTGTTGCTGCGGTAGACGTTCACTTGCCGCTTGCAAAGCGCGTAGAAGATCTTGATCACGGCGCCACGAACGGGCAGCACCTCCGTGCTCGGTCACACGTTCGGTTGTTGATGAAGACGACGTCCACCTCCCCGTTCCAGCTGGCAGCGGAAGTAGTAGCTCCTCTTGAATCCGACAGCACGACGGCGTGGTGTCGGTGGTGGTGGAGAATCCCGGCGGAGCTTCGCTAAGCGTGCGGGGAAGAAGGAGGAGTGGGGCGGCTAGGGTTTGGGGAGAGGGGGGCGCCGGCCATCTAGGGGGTGCGGCCAGCTTGTGGTCTTGGGGTGGCCGGCCCCCTCCCCTTGGCCCCTCATTATATAGGTGGAAGCCCCAAGTGTTGGACTACAAGTCTCCGAATAAGACCCGAACCCAAAACCTTCCATGTGAGGCCTCGTTTGGTTCTAGAGTATCAGCGGGGTTCAGCGAGTATTATCCCGGCCCATATTTTAATCCCCAGTTTTCCCCGAAAGCCCGTTTGGCTCTGGAGTTTTGGGCCGGTTCCATCCCCGCCCATCCCCGCCTATCCCCGGGCCGAACAGTTTTTCTCGAGCGAGGCAATCCCGGACCCAACACTAGCGTATTATCCCCGTCCCCGACCCCGTCGTCGTCCCCGAGAGCTCACAGCGAGGGAGGCGGCGCTCATAGCCAGGGAGGCGGCCGTCGAGATCGGCGGCGAGCAGCATCTGCGAGAGGACCGGTGAGAGCAGCGGGAGGGGTGGAGAAAGGACAGAGAAGTGGCAGATTGGTCCCCAGCATCTCACGGAGATGACAAGCATGGATCCCGCCTCGCCGCTCCACCTCGCCGCCGCCGTTCTTGGAATCTGACCGGCGACGCCGCCACCCGCCGTTCCCCTTCTCTCTCTCCCTCTCTAGTAACCCCCTTCTTTCTCTCCCTTTATTGCAATGCTAGCTAGGAGTGACCAGTGCTGGGATCTCGTCGGCGCGTTGCTCTTAGCTGCTGCGGGTTTGTGGTGCAAGATTGGTCCCAGTAGATTGTTATGCAAATTGTTCAAGTGTACCAACATGATAATAATACTACTACTAGTACTCCACAGGGATTAGAAGATTTTAGGGCTTAGCAGATTAGTAGTAGTATACTGTTTTTTGCATGCCACCATTGTTACTTAAAACATTCAGAAAGCGCAGGCTCTGCACCCCATTTGGCTTGGTCTGAATTTGCATGTTAAGAGCAGCATAGCTAGTTTCAATTTGTTCCCCTTTTGCCTGTTGCAATTTCTACCTTGTGTCCGTGTTGGTTACTAAGGAACTAAAACCAAAAATCCCCTGCTTGTATCTGTGTTCTCTTGTGAAAACTATTGGATACAGTGTTATACTAGTTGGATACATTCAGCCTGGTATGTGGATTTTCTTATGCATATGGCTTGTATCTGTGTTGCTTACTGACCAATTAAAACCTATATGCCCCTGACAGTAAAGTAGAGGTCTCGATGTATCTGTGGTGAAAAGGTTGCCTTTTATTTTGTCACTGCTGAGCTATTTTCTGTAAATTTGCTGGTGTTGCTGGAAGTTGTGCAAGTTGGATGCAGCCATCATAGTTGGTTATTAAGCTGATTGTTATTGACAGGAACAATCTGGCATTCTCTCCGATAAATTCATTCAGTAACGACTCCCACCTTCTTGGGATTTTCCTCGGCACCGTCGATGACAAAGATGGAAGTGCGCTTAGTTGGCTTCGCAGTGAGATGGCCAAGCTAGCTTGTGGTAAGTTCAGTTTTAGTTAACTCTACATTTTTAGAACTGCTTAATCTCGTGCAACAAAAGTTCAAAATAGAGTAAGATATACAGTCTGCATCTAGTGTATTAGCCAGCCAGTGAATAATATGCTCAAAATGCATAGCCTGACCAATTGCTCCTGTTTGCACACTACTAATGCATAGCCAGCCAGTGTATATAGTTCCTCCTTGGATCTTGTTTCTTTCTGTTGCTTGAAACGTTGAAAGCAGTCTGTTGGTTGTGTATATTGGACCTACCATGCTGGATTAAGCTGTATATAGTTCCTCCTTGGACTAAGCTCAATCGGACACAGTGAGAAGATAGACTGATATAGCATGGGAATGGGAGTAGGAACACTGGTTGCTGTCGCTTGTTGCAATCAAAAGGGCTTGCATGTGTATACAATGGATATCAATATGCTTTCAGTCATCCATCACCTGAACATGATTATGCACGAACATCTAACATCGATCTTTGCATATGATTACAGGCAATCCCTGACTTGTGTTTGTTGAAGATCGCATGGACTAAATCAACATAGTTTCCAAGATTCGTCTTTTGTGATAGAAACTATTTTGTCGGGAATGGTTGTATGGAATTTGTAATTTATGCCAAACTGTGACTGAAACTCTTGTGTTTTTGAATGTTGATAACTGTTGGACGTTGACTTCACTGGCTTATTTTCGTTTGCTGCCATAAAAATTGAATCTTTTTCGCAATTTATGCAAATTGTCTTCACTATTGCTTGTTGTTGGTTTTATCCCCACTAAACCCTGTCTACCAAATGCGTTGGTTTGGAAGGAGGGGATTAGGGATTAGCAAGGGAGAATATTAGTGGGGATTGGGTGAAGGTAGGGGTTTCACCCAATCCGCTAGCGGATTATCCCCACTAATCCCCACTAATACTCCACTACCAAACAAGGCCTGATAGGGAAACCTACCCAAGGTGGGAATCCCACTTGGGGTGGGATTCCCCCCTTCCATGCGGGGTGGCCGGCCCCCTTAGGGGAGTCCACTTGGGACTCCTCCCCCTTAGGGTTGGCCAGCCATGGGAGGTGGAGTCCCTCCGGGACTCCGCCTTCCTTAGTGGTTTCTTCCGGACTTTTCTAGAACCTTCTAGAACCTTCCATAGAACCTTCCGGATCATTTTAAATCTTATAAAATGACTTCCCATATATGAATCTTATTCTCCGGACCATTCCGGAACTCCTCGTGATGTCCGGGATCTCATCCGGGACTCCGAACAAATATTCGAACTCCATTCCATATTCAAGTTCTACCATTTCAACATCCAACTTTAAGTGTGTCACCCTACGGTTCGCGAACTATGCGGACATGGTTGAGTACTCACTCCGACCAATAACCAATAGCGGGATCTGGAGATCCATAATGGCTCCCACATATTCAACGATGACTTTAGTGATCGAATGAACCATTCACATACGATACCAATTCCCTTTGTCACGCGATATTTTACTTGTCCGAGGTTTGATCATCGGTATCACTCTATACTTTGTTCAACCTCGTCTCCTGACAAGTACTCTTTACTCGTACCGTGGTATGTGGTCTCTTATGAACTTATTCATATGCTTGCAAGACATTAGCCGACATTCCACCGAGAGGGCCCGGAGTATATCTATCCGTCATCGGGATGGACAAATCCCATTGTTGATCCATATGCCTCAACTCATACTTTCCGGATACTTAATCCCACCTTTATAACCACCCATTTACGCAGTGGCGTTTGATGTAATCAAAGTACCTTTCCGGTATAAGTGATTTACATGATCTCATGGTCATAAGGACTGGTAACTATGTATCGAAAGCTTATAGCAAATAACTTAATGACGTGATCATATGCTACGCTTAATTGGGTGTGTCCATTACATCATTCATATAATGATATATCCTTGTTATTAATAAGATCCAATGTTCATGATTATGAAACTAATCATCTATTAATCAACAAGCTAGTTAAGAGGCATACTAGGGACTCTTTGTTGTTTACATATCACACATGTATCAATGTTTCGGTTAATACAATTATAGCATGGTATATAAACATTTATCATAAACATAAAGATATATAATAACTACTTTTATTATTGCCTCTTGGGCATATCTCCAACAGGGTAGATACCATCAGCTAGATAGTACCCTTTGTTGTATGCGTGGCCGTTTACCTCAAAGTTCACGGTAGGAGCTTGTCCCTTAACTAGCCTGGCAAACACCGGAGAGCGCTGCAGCACGTTGATATCAGCTGCTGCTGTTGCCGCCGAACAACCTGAGCGTTATGCTCCTCCGTGAACAGGTGCACCATCATCTCGTCATCGATGTCCATCGCGGAAATCGAACGAACACCTTGCGGGCGGGGCGATACTATCGCGGTGGCGGCGAGCTCTGTTCCGGGAAAAACAACGGCCGCCGTTCGAGGGAGTGGTGGCCGTGTCGATGGACGGCGGTTCCTAGACAGTCGGCGGTGTCTATTGCAAGCAGGGGGGCCGCGGAGGCGACGGCGACGGTGGCGATCTAGAGGTGTGGGAGTCGGCTCGGGCGTGTGTAGAAGGTGGGAAATCGGTATGTCTGGCTACCAGGTGGAGCCCACGCTTGTTTTCAGATGTGCCGCGAGGTGCCGGCGCGCCCGATTCGCGCTCTTAGCGAAGGGCCGACACGGGATTGCCGGCGATTCTATTGGGCTCCAAAATTGCGCCGCCGTTTGGGGCGCACCGGTGCGAGCCCATTTTCACTGTCGGCCCCCAAAATGCTATCGGGGCAGCTATCGAGAACGACGGTGGAGATGCTCTAAACAAACGGCAGCTGCAGATGCTTCCAACCCTGAATAATAAGATACATGCAGGTGCCGCGGAAAATATCTGAACCTCCAACAGTTTTAATAAAGCTGAATGCTGACGCGAGCACTGACCGGCTGAAGCTTGGAATGTTGCCAACTTGGATGGTTGATGAAGGTAGGTTAGGCTAGAACTCGTTTTCATTAATCTTCCTGGGCACGCAGCGCAGCCTGATTCCATTTCGCCTGGGACTACATGATGTTCGAGTAAAACTTTCTTGTTATTTCGCTGGTTGACTACATCTTATGGGCCCATGAATTGCAAAATTGAACCTACGAATCTCTGAATAATGAAATAGATAGTTGTATGCATCGTTTCGATGCACAAGATAGGGCTTCGCTCTCCATTTCGAAAAAAAAGTTGATTCCCTCTACGAACGCACGACTGTCCGAAGCGGCCTTTGCGCCACATTCTTCGTTTTGTTAGGTGACATGAGTCACATTTGCGATATGTTTGGTTGCCTGTAAATTGAGTTTCAGCTGACCAGAGTCATATCATAGGTGTTTGATTGCCACTTATTGCATCTGCTTACCAATTTTAATTAATATGGTTACGTTATTATAGCAGAGGTCTTAGTGACTTGGCTAAATATTTCTATTTTGCTGATTGCATTAGGGACTATAGTTTGGATTTTTCTGGCTATTTCCGAAACTGGTAAACATGATTTCTCGCAAAGTCTTTTGAACCGCATTTCGGGCGGCATGGACTTTACGTGGTTTTCTTGTCCACCACGTGGACCATCCGGCGGTAGCTTACTTGGCGTTAGGACATATTCTATGGATGTGTTGGCTTGTTCTTATGGGGAGTTTCACGTTAAACTCCATATTCGTAAGAAAGCTGACAATTTCTTATGGAGTCTTGTCGCCGTGTATGGTGTGGCTCAGGAGGATTCCAAGGCTACTTTTCTTCTTGAATTGGTGAATCTTACAAAAGATAATCCATATCCTATTCTCATGGGGGTGGGGGGGGGGGGTTTCAATTTGCTTCAGTTCCCATTTGAGAAAACTAGAAGCGGGTTTGACAATCATTGGCCTTTCTTATTCAATGCGGTCATTTACAGCTTGAACCTTAGAGAGGTTTCGATGGTCGGGAGACAATTCACTTGGGAGAATAACTTCCGGAACCTACATATGAAAAACTAGATCGTGTAGTGATGGATACCGATTAAGAATCTAAATTCCCCATGGTGCCAGTACGTGGTTATTGTAGGTTTGTCAGCCCATGCCCCCCATTTTGTTGACTATTGGATTGCCTAGACCAGTGACCAGCCAAAAGTTCAAATTTGAACTTGGTTGGCTACAGCGGGAATGATTTCAGCATATGATCAAGAGAATATGGGATAGGTCTGTTGTTGGTGATTCTCCGTTATAGAGGTGGAATAACGAAGTGCGTGCCTTACGCAAACATCTGTCTTGATGGGCTCGTCACACAACATGCTTACTTAAAAAAGAGAAACAACGTCTTTCATCTATTATAGATGACCTCGAGGCTCTATCGGAAGTTCGGTCATTGAATGCATTTGAGATTGACCTCAAGAACCAATCAAATGAGGATATAGAGAAACTTTTACGTGAAGAGGAGCGTAAATGGTGTCAAAGGTCTAAAGACCAATTCATTCTTGAAGGGGATTCGAATACTAGATACTTCCATAGTATTGCCAATGGCAGACATATGAAGAAATGTTTTTGTTCTGTTATTCAGGATGAAGGTACAATTGAGGGCCATGAGCACCTGAAGTCATATATCACTAATTACTACAAAGGGTTGTTCAGTGAACTTGAAGAAGGTAACTTCTCCATGGATGAGTCCCGAACACATGATATCCCGTAGGTTTCAGTGGAAAACAGTTTGCTTACAGCTCAAGCAAGTTGTTTTTCAAATGAAACATAATAAGGCTCCTAGCCCTGATGAGTTCTATTAGCGTTTTTGGGAAATCATTAAGTCAGATCTGCTTGCTTTATTTGGCTCTCTCCATGCTAACTTGAATTGTTTCGCCTAAATTTTGGTGAGCTAATTTTATTGCCTAAGGTTAATGAATAAGAAAGGATCCAATAATATAGGGCTATCTATCTTCTTAATGTTATCTTTAAAATTTTCACTAAAGTTGCTACAATTAGGATGTACTCGGTGGCCGACCAAGTGGTTCGTCCCTCTTAGAATGCTTTCATGCAAGGGCGTAACATCCTAGATGGGGTGGTTATCATTCATGAAACAGTTCATGAACTACATAGGAAAAAAGCTAAATGGGGTGATATGAAAAATCGATATTGAAAAAGCATATAATAAAGTTAAGTGATATTTTCTTTAACAGACTCTCAGAATGAAAGGTTTTTCTGATGAGTGGCGTTCTTTAATCCATAGCTTTGTCTTGGGCGGAAGTGTTGCCATTAAATTTAATGATGACGTTTGCAAGTATTTCCATACCAAAAAGATACTTAGACAAGGCAACCCGCTATCACTAATGTTATTTAACATAGTGGCTGATATGTTGGCCGTCATAATTGAACGTGCTAAGGCAGATGGTCAAATTGAAGGAGTAATTCCTCATCTAGTTGATGGTGGTTTATCCATTCTTCAATATGCCGATGATAGAATCTTTTTTATGGATCATGACATTGAGAAAGCAAAAAAACCTGAAGTTGATACTTCCAGCGTCCGAGCAATTATCGGGTATAAAAATTAACTTCCATAAGAGCGAGTTGTTTTGTTCGGTGAGGCTCAAACCAATGTTGACCAGTATGTCGAGTTGTTCAGCTGCGGGCAAGGCCAGTTTCCTATTAGATATTTGGCTATTTTGATCCATTATCGAAGACTTACGAATGTTGAATGGAAAATGGTGGAGGAACGATTGCAACTTAGGCTAATTAGTTGTAATTTGGAAAGGAAAATTGATATCCCTGGTGGAAGATTGATTCTCATTTATTCAGTACTAGGAAATATGGTGTTGTATATGATTTCCTTCTTCAAATTGCCTAAAGGAGTCTTGAAGAGATTGGATTATTTCCAATCTAGATTCTTCTGGCAAGGAGATAGTGAGATTGGTTAAATGGAGTGTGGTCCGCGAACCAAAAGACCGGGGAGGACTTGGAATTCAAGACCTAGAAGTAAAAAAACAGGGCCCTTCTTTGTAAATGGTTGTTCAAACTGTTTACCGAGAATGGGATTTGGCAGACCCTCCTTAGGATAAAGTATGTTGGCTTCAAGCTGTTTACCGAGAATGGGATTTGGCAGACCCTCCTTAGAAGAAAGTATGTTAGGTCAAATGCATTGTCTCATGTTTATTGGAAACCCGGAGATTGTCATTTCTGGGTTGGCATTATGGTGGCGAAGCAGGTACTTTTCCCATATGGATCTTTCTGTATTAGGGATGGATCGGAAACTAGATTCTAAGAGGATACATGGCTTGGTAATACCACCCTCCGTGAACAATATCCGCCTTTATATAATATTGTGCGACACAAAGGTGATAAACTTGCAAAAGTAATTGAAACATCCCCACCAAATGTGTCATTCAGAAGAAGTCTCATTGGTCTGAGATAGGCATCTTGGAATGCCTTGTTACAGCTTCTAGACTCGGTTCATTTGACGCAAGGATCTGATGTATTTTATTGGAACCTAACTGAGAATATTACGTTTTCGGTGGCATCTGTGTATAAAGCTTTAACCAACTTGATATTCCAGTTGATAATAAAAAAAAATTGGAAGATGAAGACTCCGTTAAAAACTAAGGTTTTTGCTGGCATCTTCGTCGAGGGGTAATCCTCAAAAAGATAACCTTGCAAAGCGCAATTGGAAGGGAAGTAAAATGTGTGTTTTTTGTCATCAGGATGACACTATAAAACACGTTTTCTTCCGGTGTAAATTTGGCAGGTCTATATGGTCAGCCATCCAGATAGGTTCAACCTTATACCCTCCATGTAGCATTGCGAATATTTTCGGCAATTGACTTGATAGTGTGGATCATAGGTTTAAACTACTTATTATGGTGGGAGTGATTGTTGTTATTTGGTCGCGCTAACTATGTAGAAATGATAATGTTTTTAATAGATGCGCCGCTACGCTCCGTTTGTGGTCACCTCTACAGCGTGTGGAGTATCGAGAGCTCTATGGAGGTGTCTACACAATTGGAGGACGCGGCGAGGGATATTTCATGGATGGCTGCGTGATCTTCGGATAGGATCGGCTCCACCTTAGCTTTGTTCTTCTTTGATGTTTACATCTCATATTTTTAGTTATCTTATGGTGTTCTATCTGGGATTTGTGAGACTGTGTGCATCCTTGTTATGCAGAGGCCAGGTGTAGTTCTTAAATTTGTGTAATAAAAGCGCTCATTATAAAAAAAATTATTATATCACACAACACACTAGTTAGCCCGTGCATGGTTGAGTTCGAAACCTGTCAACCCAATCCGCACCGGACCATGCAAGGAGTTTAGCATGCAGGCTAGCAGATGTAAAGTTGCACACATCACCTCAAAGAGGTGACTGGATGTCTTGGGAGAAAATGACCAAACCGAAAAGTCATGGTGGTATTGGCTTTAGAGACTTAAGAGTATTCAACCAAGCTCTTCTAGCCAAACAGGCTTGGCGCCTAATTGAGTTCCCAGATAGCCTATGTGCAAGACTCCTCAAAGCTAGATACTACCCGGCTGGGCACCTCATCGACATTGTTTTCAACCAAAATGTTTCCCCTTCCTGGCAAGGTATCTCTTATGGATTTGAACTGCTCAAGAAAGGCTTAATTTGGAGAATGTACTTTGGCTCCAAGGTGCAAATATGACGGGATAATTGGCTTCCTAGGGGGAATCTAATAGTCATGGGTAAAGCAAACCGGACGAGGTCTCGCTGGGTCTCTGACCTCATTGATCAAAGCACAAAAAAATGGAAAGAAGAGGAGGTAAGATCTTTATTCTACCCACCAGACGCAGAGGTCATCATGCAAATAAAAATCCCTTGTGCTGATGGGGAAGATTTCTTGGCTTGGCACCCTGAGAAGAATGACATCTTCACTGTTCGAAGTGCCTATAGGCTTGGCATGGAGATTAAGAGCAAAGGCCTCCAAGTATCAACGAGCAGCAATCCTGGAGGAGAAAGAAGCTTGTGGAAACTGATTTGGAATGCTATTGTGCCACCTAAAGTAAAAGTGTTTTCATGGAAACTAGCCACTGACTCTCTATGTGTGCAAGCTCACCGATGTAGAAGAAACATGGACATGTTACCTACTTGCCAAATCTGCGGGATTCCGGAAACTGATTTGGAATGCTATTGTGCCACCTAAAGTAAAAGTGTTTTCATGGAAACTAGCCACTGACTCTCTATGTGTGCAAGCTCACCGATGTAGAAGAAACATGGACATGTTACCTACTTGCCAAATCTGCGGGATGGAATCGGAATGAGCTCACCATGCGATGGTAACATGCCCAAAAGCTAAGGCACTTAGAATGCGCCTAAAAAATCCGTGGTCATTGCCCTCAGACAGTAATTTTTATTTCTCAGGTTCTAATTGGGTTCTGTTCTTCTAAGCCAACGTAGTGAAGACATGATTGCAAAATTGCTCTTTCTTTGGTGGAGAACCTGGCACATTCAGAATAACTCTATATTTGGGGATGGCAAATGTTCGATTGAGCAATCTGCTTTTTTTTTACAAGCTTACTTAATCTCGTTTCAGCAAAATGGTGCACTTCTCACTTATGATGGTGACAAAGGTAAGAGTGCTATTGTATCCCTTGACAAAGGGAAGCATTTGCAAAAGAAAGAAACGTATGTACCTTGGATAAAACCAGATTTAGGTTGGGCCAAGCTAAATGTGGATGCAAGTTTCTCGACTGATGAAAATAGCCGGACTTGGGGAGCCATGCTTCCTGATGACCACGGCTATCGTGATCATGTGTGCCTGGGGTGTGATTGAAAGATGTGCTTCTGCAGAAATTGCGGAAGCGTTTGCCTATCTCGAGGGAGTCAAAGCAGCTTTACCTTTGTCTGCCAAACCAATTCACCTGGAAACAGATTGTTCTGCTGTTCTACATGAGTTGTCTACCAGAGAAAAGACAAAATCCCAGATTGCTTGCATCATCCAAGAAGTTAAAAACATATGTTAGGATCTACATGGTGTACTTTTCTGCAAGGTCAACAGAATAGCGAATCCTGTGGCTCATTCTATTGCTAGTTTCAGTAGATCTTCTAGTTGTGGAGGTGTTTTACTAGGTTCGGTTCCACCCTGTGTGGAGGAACCAGTCCGGGTAGATTGTATGAACTATTATAACTCTCTTTCTTAAGTAATATACACCCAATTTTAAAAAAAGATTCATTATGTACTATGTTTTTGTGTTAAACATACTTATGAAAACAGTTTGCTGCGACAGTACAATTAGACATCTGCTGCACAAATAATATCTTAACTACACATTGGCATCCTCGTTCGTACTACTACTGTCAAAATGTGGGTGATTAGTTACACAACCTAATACACGAAACTGAATGAATCTGCAGACGGCAATCAGCCTAATATTCCATATGAAAAACAAGATTGCAAATCGAATAAGAAAGTAAACTCACAAAACAAGGATCAGCTCCCACAAGGTCACTCCCCGACAAACTGTGCATTGGCGCAAATCTTGTTCAGGTTCCACCTCCCAAACGGAAGGGAGCCACCGAGGAGGCGAGATGTGCTGGAGGACATTACATAACCGGAGGGGAGGAAGTGATGTCAACAAGTGGAGTCGGCTGGTATATCTTTTGTGCATACAAGGGCAAAGAAGCGAGCAAGGCCTACCTTTTCGCTGGAAATCCTATACTGAGTGCTATTTGATCAAAGTGAGTTGTAATTGAGCTTGATTTATTTGCTCTTCTATTTGCATTTTTATTAAATATGTGGGTGACTTATCGTCGTGAGATCAGTTGGTCGAGAGCTCTTTCTTTTCAAGTAGTCTCAGTCAGTGAACTCAAAGAACTCTTACATGTAATCAGTGACTAGGGATCGATCAATCGGATGCAACCGAGCCATACAAAAAGAATTGGAAAAGGGATGGCACAAGATTAGGTTGCAGGAGCAGCAGCTGCTCTGGTCGAGAGCACGAGGGGCCTCCCAGCTCCGTGCTAGGTGGTGCTAGAAAGTTGAGCTCCAGCTGCATCGCTCTCCCTAACTGTAGAGGCGATTTGAGAATGATTCGAACTATGTGAGCGGTGAGACAGACAATGGAGATTATGGATCATGTGCCATAAATTCGAAAATAATCAGGGATTAGTGTGCATATATTCCATGGTGGACCAAACAGGCAAAGTCATATTGGAAATTTTGACATAAACAACCACCTACCCTAACGAATTGTCAAAAAGTACCACCTGTTAACATAATTCCTAGAAAATATAAAATACAAACATCCATTTGCAAACTTTTCCTGACGGCGTTGGCATGCAGGATGGACCATTCCGCCGTCTCAAGAGGCGGCAGGGTGGCATGGGTCCTTGCCTCCATCGGCCGTGGTGGCTGGGTTTCTCTTGCGGGAGAGTTGATTGCAATTCATGAGAGATTCTCGTCTGCGATTATTTTGGCTTTGTCAGATCCTTGTTTTAGGTGAAAGTTGTACACGAAAAAGACCAGCAAAGTTGCAGATTCTTGTATAATTTCTATGTTGATACTACAAATAGACCACCGGGAGTTTTTGCTATTTTTCTGCAGTTATTTTTTTATATTGTTCATCCTAATTGAAGGCTATATAAGGTAGACTTACACAACTGCAAATTAAAACACCAGGGTCAAGTTCGCCTTCTCCGCCTCTCTCTTCCTTCTCAAAAAAATTATGTGACTGTGAGTGTGCCTTGCTAGGACAAAGATTTTAGGCCGAATAAGATGAAGGATAAAAGCTTGCCTCCGAGGGTGAGAGTGGAGGGTGTTGGTGCGGCCATCTTGTGAAGGTGAAGGTGGTGGAGCATTTTTCTAATCGGTTCGGCATGAAATTTTCATGTGTGCCAACCATGATCATGATCCATCCCGAAATGCAAGTCCATCGTCCATGAGGCCTCCTAGTATGTTCTAACAACATGATGAATAGGTATATTTGTATGTCATTATTTTTCTATATTAACGTTCTTATTTCTGTTGCAGTCTCCCCGGCCCATGTGCAAGTGATACCATTAAATTGACATGGAGCAGCCGTCTTGGGCGTGTCGTGAGATTGAGAAAAAATATCGCCATGCCTGGAGAAACTTCTTCGCGGAGGAGCATGAGAAAAGGTGAGGAAAGGGCTGCTACTAATGCTAAAACGGAAAGAGAGATATATACAAGGATTAAGGATGGAGCAAACTCGAAATCGTGAGGTGAACGACAAGAGGATGGAGCAAGAGGCTGCACAAAGGCACGCAGAGGAAGGGCTGCGTAGTGAGGCCCGTGAGGCAGAAAAGCAGAGATTAAGAGAAATGGTTGCTGAGGCGCGTGCAACAGACTGGAAAATATCCACACTGGACCCAGGGCAACCAGAGTAATTTATGTATCTTAATTTCAGTTTGAGTGCGCCATTATATCTTAATTTCAGTTGTAGCGTAGAGTTGTACACTAATTTTAGATGTATTGTATCTTAAGTTAATGTTTTAAAGAATATTGATTTCCCATTAATTTATTTGCTTCCAAAAAAATTCCGCCTAATTTATCCCACCAAATTTCAACCACCAATATTATCCGGCCATATTTATCCCGCCAAAAGTTATCTCACCAAATTTATCCCGCCAATTTTTTCCTGCCAATGAGTTCCCACCATTTCTTCTCTACTCGTCCTACAAAAGCCTCCATTGTTCCTTTCTAGCCTAGTGTACTTTCTCGAAGATGTCGAGTGATCCTTCCGATCGTAGTTTTTCCAAGGGTTTCTCACACACTCTATGTTTGTGTGTCACGAGGAGAGTCAATGAAATATTTCCATTTGAGAAACTACTTAATAGTGAGAGCCTCCTCACGGCGATGGATAAGAAATTAAGTAGGCTAAGGTTCCTGCGAGGACTCCTGAGGAAATAGGGCAAGAACTTCTCAGGTTGAAATCAAGTTGGGGGAAACAAACACATCATAGTGATGCCTCAATGAGAAAGACAACAACGCTTCGTTGCACGTGGCATAAGGAGAGAAAGGACGACAATGATATCTTCATGCAGATCAGTAAGGGGAAGAGACCCGCCTCATCAAAAGGCAAGAGAGCTACATCGTCGAAGGGTAATAGTTCTGCATCGTCTATGGGAAAGAGTGTTCCATGATCCACAGAACAATGATGATGATTTAATGTAGCTAGGTTATCTTAATTTAGATCGTAGTTTTTAATTTTATCGTATTATTTATTTCAAGTTCTAGTGTTTGTATCTTCATTTGAGTTGTATCTTAATTCTATGTCACAATTTATTTCGAAATTTATTTTATTTTGTACTATTTGTTGAATAACTGCACAAACTAATAGTAGTATGTCTCTCACAAACGTAGATAGATATATGTCTAGTACGTAGGTTATACATGTTTGATGTGAACATTTTCATACAAATAAGTTCCATCTGTATCACTCTTGTTGACGGCAATGTTGGTTTTGCATCGACCTTGGACCGAAAACCGACAACCATTGATGAGAGGGATTAGGTGGACACGTACTGATGTTCCTTATCCTCTGTGTGTGCCTCATCTATAGGTGATGGAGTCTGTAATACTGAGATTCCAATTGTGAAAGAGTCAGACTCCCTTGTGCACTCATAATATCACCTTCAAATAAATCTTCAACTATTCCGGTAACATCATCGTGAGGTTGATGGGATGTTCATGCGTAATATTCTCACTACATCTAATCACGACCCTGTGGTCGGGGTATATTGTGGCCTAGACCTGATTCCATATCCGCAGACGTGCATTTAAAAGATTCCTACAGAGTGGAACGACTTGGTAAATAACATGCATGTAATAGGCATGCGTGAGTAGCTAATTCTTAAACATGAGCATACTTGACTGGTGTATTTTGGCTGCATCTGGTCACGACCCTGAAGACATGACATATTATGGCCTAAACGAGCTTCCATTCCGGGCCACATAGGTTCAAAAGATTCCTACGGAAGAAAACATAACTTGTCATTAATAGAAATGTAAATAATCATGTGTAATAAATAATTGTTAAATATGTTATTTCGATCCGTTTAGCTTTTACTTGAGACATGGTTTTGCGATGGAGATTTATTCTGTAACTGCCACACTCCATTGAGTAATTTAAACAATCATTTGCGGAGTTAACACCTTTTTAATCTCAAGTACCCCGGTACCTAAACCGTCATGATCCCTGGGGCGACAGATAGGATTTCACTTAGTTAGGTGATACTTCTTGTTACGATGATCGCTTTGACAAAACCAATGGAGATCCATAAAGTTTAATATTGTCCGTACCCTTTTAGGTATTTCAAAGAAGAACAAAAGGTAGATTGGTAGGCTTGTAAGAACCGAATTAATTAGAAAATACGTTCTCCAAATTAGAACATATTCCCTCGAGGAGGCTAGTTTTTTATCAAAATGGTCCTCAACCGGTTTCCATTCTTTGTTAAGGAATTCCCTATAGTGATTAGGAATGCCTAGATACTTGAAGGGAAGCGACCCAACCTCACATCTAAAAAATAAGTTTGTACTCCACCTCAATCCCTTAGCTCTGCCGAAGCAATAAATTTTGCTCTTATGAAAATTAGTCTCCACCCCGTGAGTTGTTCAAAGATACAAAGAACTAGTTTTATGTTTACGGCTTTCTCTAAGTCGTGTTCCATGAACAAAATTACATCCTCTGCATATTGTAGAATGGGGACTTCTTCTACTAGATGTGAAATAAAGCTGCCAACCTGACTATCCTCCTTAGCTCTAGCTATGAGAATAATCAACATATCCGCAACAAGGTTAAAATGTAACAAGGTTAAAAACTATGGATCCCTTGCCTCAAGCCCTTTAAAGTCTAAAAGTAATACCCAGTGTCATCATTAACGGTACCAATGTTGCCACTCATTCACAACACTGTGGTGGGAATCCTTTCATTTGCAGTATGTGCTGTAAAAAGGACTAGTTGACTTTATGGTATGTCTTTTCAAAATCTATTTAAAAAAGTACACCATCTAATTTCTTTCTACGTAACTGATGAATCATTTCATGCAAGACAACAACTCTTTCATGAATGATTCTGCCAAGCATGAAAGCTGCCTTGGTCGGTCGCACAACACTATGTGCAATACCCATGATACAATTAGTCCTAACCTTCGCAGATATTTTAAAACTAACATTCAACAAGCACATGGGTATATACTGTTCCATGATACAGGCATACTCTTTTTTAGCAATAAAGTTATGACGTCAAAGTTTAGCTTGAACAAAGGAAAATCACCAGATTGCAATTGTTGAAACATAGCCATGAGATCAACTTTGATAACATCCCAAAATCGCTCATAGAATTTCGCCGGGAAACCATCTGGCCCGGGGGCTTTATTATGCTCCATTTGCAAAATAGCTTCAAACAGTCGGTGATCAAAATGTTATTTTCATCCTCCAATAACTTCGGAATATCTCCATCGTATTCCTCAATTGTCAAGAAATTATTCGTTGATGATGCTCCTAATAATTTCTTGTAGAATTCAGTACCTGAATCGATTAAAGATTTAGGTAGGAAGCTCACCATCTTAGGCACTTTTCTCTCAATAATAACATTAACGATAAAAGGCCAACTTGCATTCAAATTATGGTTGTTCTTCTCCTCCTATCTCCGAATAATTTGAAGTCACCACCTACCCGCATAGGTAGCACCTCATGATCGCAAATCCGATCCAACTCCACTAAAAAATCCGGTTTCTATGCGTCTTGTGCGCAGCCCCAACAAAACAATTCTTATTATTGACGTGCTTATAAAATGAACGTGACCCTAATGTGTTATGCCTCTCTCCATGCTTCTCCGAAAGCATCATCACCCACTCCCAGCCGGAAAACAAAAACGGCCATGGAAACCCCCGAGCGAAGAAGACAACAAAGCGTCAGCACGACGGAGACGTACGGGCGTTCGATCGGTATCCAACAGGTCGCCGCTCCCGTATGGCCGTCACGTTGCCACCCGTGGCTCCGGCCGGTGCAGCGCACCGTGACCAGCACGGCGGTCGACCCGAGGAAATTAACAGGAACGCGGCGCTGGTTCGTCTCCTCTAAATAATTGAGCAAGGTCACAGCGACCTCTCCTGATTCCTCCCCGGCTGCGACGTCGCCGTTTGGAGGTTGGAGCCTTGGAGAAAGACGTGCATTATTGCCGCGCATTATTTCTGGTCCCAGCTAGCTGGTCTGGCCACACGGCATACTCCTACGTTTGTTTCTCCGATAGCCCTCTAGAACTTGTCCAAGTCGTGCCACTTGCTGACTCCTGGTTTCTCCAATACCATGGTCCACTCCATGTATCTGGACTAGGGTTTGTGTGTGGTGCGTGTGAGCTTTCGGTAGGACATCGGGTCATCTAGCTACAGCAGTGCAGTATGATTTTGCCGCTTTGGCCCCATCCGGAATCTGAATCTCCAAGGAGCCAGCGCAACGGATGTGGCGCCAATCGGAAAGGAACTGATGGCTGCATTAGTTTCGAAATGACACACTGATGGCTGCATTGTTACAACGGATTTTTGTGTTTGTTTCTGTGTGGGCGAATTTTCGTGGTTTTTGGCCCGTAGTAGGTGCTTCGATTTTAAGCACTTGTCAGCGAGTTTCCTGGTGATGCAAGGAGGATGTATTTGTATTGGAGTATGTGATTAATGGAAAAGGGTTAAACCATTTGGAAAAAAATAGATAGATATACAAGGAGTAAGCACCATTG
Source organism: Lolium rigidum (assembly GCF_022539505.1). Classification (NCBI taxonomy): domain Eukaryota; kingdom Viridiplantae; phylum Streptophyta; class Magnoliopsida; order Poales; family Poaceae; genus Lolium; species Lolium rigidum. The sequence continues at coordinate 190,654,833 of NC_061512.1, read as the reverse complement.
GATTCAAAAAATCAATGCACTGTCTATCTTCTAGGAACCCACGTGCGACAACTGGGAGATCTAGTGTCCGACGGCCGACGAATACCAGGCGCCGTTGTCATGTCCTCTACCCTCAGCACCATTAGAGGCGGTCTCTACCCTACTCTTGGTGGTGAGGCCGCTCCTCCATTGACGTGAAAATACGTGATTTCAAAAGAGGTTGTTAGTTTTTAGGAAGCTAAATGACGGTTCTGAGATGACTTGACATTCTCGAGCAGCAGGAGGACACACCGGGGAGGAAGGGTTTCCTTTTGGGGTCTTTTACGGTAGGGATAGAGAACCACTAACCGTCCAACCACCAAGATCCAAGGGCTGAGATTGACCAATACTTGTTAGACAAAGGAGTAGTATATTTCCACCAAAGAGTAAAATAGGCAAGTTTCTGGAGATCTAAAATTATCCATCCGGCTAGGCTGCTCCCCCAATCCCATTCCACTTATGTGGACAACAGTTTCCTTTTTTATAGGCTGCCGCATAATAGATTATTTTTCGGTCCATTTGTATTTGGATGCGGCATCACACAGATGCGAGTCCGTTTGCGGCCGGAGGTAGCCCAATGGGGTCATAACCGCAAAAATAATATAGGCCACCAAATACAGTTACTTTCTTTGATCTAAATTAATTGACTCAACTTTAACTAGATAAAGATGTACCTAGAGTTAAGTAACTTAATTTACATATATTTGAGCCTCAAAAGAACCCAGCTTTTTCACCCTAAAAAAAAGAAAAATAGAAACATAGGATAATCCCGCTGCGGGGATGCTGGCCGGCCGCCTCCCTGCCCTAGCGCTAAGGTCAATGAAGACATGCGGCGATGGCCACACATTGGCTGTCGGAGGAGGCGGAGACAGGTACTCCGGTCCTGGCAGTGGTGCCGGCGCCACCCCGTCCTCCTCGGAGGCCTGGATGACCTCGTCGAGGAGGGGCCATTTAGCGTGTTCCTCCGCAAAGGAGATGGCCTGTACGCATGTGATGGCCTCCTTCTCCGTCAGCTCCGTGGCATCCTCCTCCATTGGCTGGTAGTCGAGGTCGCCGTCGTCTTCAGGCGTGTCCTCCACTGCTGCCTCCTGGTACACGGTCCTCGAAAGCGATGGCACCCACGTGAGGAGCTCGATGTACTGGGTGTACGACCCCTAGTACTGGGACCAGCCGGTGTGGCCCACTCGCGGCGTGGGGAAGGTGTACCCCAATGGCGGGAGCGTGTCCTCCTCCTCCTTCACAGGCGACGGTGGTGGAGGCGCCTGCCTCGGTGGTGGCGTAGGTGTCTACTGCGGTGGTGGTGGTGCTTGTGGGTGCTTGAAGGCCGCCTTGGCCTCCTCATAGTCAAAGTCGTTGTCGTCGAGGCCCTTGAGGTGGGCCTCGACCATATCGCACCAAGCATCATGCTCGGTGATGTCTACGGGAGCTTCTATTCTTGTAGACAGTGTTGGGCCTCCAAGAGCAGAGGTTTGTAGAACAGCAGCAAGTTTCCCTTAAGTGGATTACCCAAGGTTTATCGAACTCAGGGAGGAAGAGGTCAAAGATATCCCTCTCATGCAACCCCGCAACCACAAAGCAAGAAGTCTCTTGTGTCCCCAACACACCTAATAGGTGCACTAGTTCGGCGAAGAGATAGTGAAATACAGGTGGTATGAATAAGTAGTAGCAACGGCACCAGAAAAGTGCTTTGCCCAGGACAAGTAAACAAGCAAGTAGTAACGCAGTAGAAACAAGAAACAAGCAGACAACAGCGAGTATTTAGGAACAAGGCCTAGGGATTACACTTTCACTAGTGGACACTCTCAACATTGATCACATAACGTAATAGATAAATGCATACTCTACACTTTTGTTGGATGATGAACACATTGCGTAGGATTACACGAACCCTCAATGCCGGAGTTAACAAGCTCCACAATAATGCTCATATTTTAGTAACCTTTAGTGTAAGATAGATCAAAAGACTAAACTAAGTACTAGCATAGCATGCACACTGGTCACCTTCATGCATATGTAGGAGGAATAGATCACATCAATATTATCATAGCAATAGTTAACTTCGCAATCTACAAGAGATCATGATCATAGCATAAACCAAGTACTAACACGGATGCACACACTCGTCACCATTACATCGTGCGTGGAGGAATAGAACTACTTTAATAACATTGCTAGAGTAGCACATAGATAAATTGTGATACAAACACATTGCAATCATAAAGAGATATAAATAAGCACCTCACTATGCCATTCAACAGTGAATAAGTATTCTGTGAAATATAGCCTAAGAGACCCACACGGTGCACACACTGTCACTTTTACACACGTGGGACAAGGAGTCTCCGGAGATCACATAAGTAAAACTCACTTGACTAGCATAATGACATCTAGATTACAAGCATCATCATATGAATCTCAATCATGTAAGGCAGCTCATGAGATTATTGTATTGAAGTACATAGGAGAGAGATGAACCACATAGCTACCGGTACAGCCCCGAGCCTCGATGGAGAACTACTCCCCCTCATGGGAGCATCGGCGGTGATGAAGATGGCGGTGGAGATGGCAGCGGTGTCGATGGAGAAGCCTTCCGGGGCACTTCCCCGCTCCGGCGAGGTGCCGGAACGAGACTCCTGTCCCCCGGATCTTGGCTTCGCGATGGCGGCGGCTCCGGAACGTTTTCCGTATCGTGGTTTTTCGCCTCGGGGTTTTCGCGACGGAGGCTTTATATAGGCGAAGAGGCGGCGCGGAGGGTCGAAGGGGTGGCCACACCATAGGCTGGCGCGGCCAGGGCCCAGGCCGCGCCACCCTATCATCTAGGGCCCACAGGGCCCCCCTCTGGCGGCTCTCGGGTGTTCTGGATGCTTCCGGTGAAAATAGGAACCTGGGTCTTGATTTCGTCCGATTCCGAGAATATTTCGTTACTAGGATTTCTGAAACCAAAAACAGCAGAAAACAGCAACTGGCTCTTCGGCATCTTGTTAATAGGTTAGTTCCAGAAAATGCACGAATATGACATAAAGTGTGCATAAAACATGTAGGTATCATCAATAATATGGCATAGAACATAAGAAATTATCGATACGTCGGAGACGTATCAAGCATCCCCAAGCTTAGTTCTGCTCGTCCCGAGCAGTAAAACGATAACAAAGATAATTTCTGAAGTGATATGCCATCATAACCTTGATCATACTATTTGTAAACATATGTAGTGAATGCAGCGATCAAAACAATGGTAATGACATGAGTAAACAAGTGAATCATAAAGCAAAGACTTTTCATGAATAGTACTTCAAGAGAAGTATTAATAAGTCTTGCATAAGAGTTAACTCATAAAGCAATAAATCAAAGTAAAGGTATTGAAGCAACACAAAGGAAGATTAAGTTTCAGCGGTTGCTTTCAACTTGTAACATGTATATCTCATGGATAATTGTCAACATAGAGTAATATAACAAGTACAATATGCAAGTATGTAAGAATCAATGCACAGTTCACACAAGTGTTTGCTTCTTGAGGTGGAGAGAGATAGGTGAACTGACTCAACATAAAAGTAAAAAGAATGGTCCTTCAAAGAGGAAAGCATCGATTGCTATATTTGTGCTAGAGCTTTTATTTTGAAAACATGAAACAATTTTGTCAACGGTAGTAATAAAGCATATGAGTTATGTACATTATATCTTACAAGTTGCAAGTCTCATGCATAGTATACTAATAGTGCCCGCACCTTGTCCTAATTAACTTGGACTACCGGATCTTTGCAATGCACATGTTTTGACCAAGTGTCACAATGTGGTACCTCCATGCCGCCCTGTACAAAGGTCTAAGGAGAAAGCTCGCATTTTGGATTTCTCGCTTTTGATTATTCTCAACTTAGACATCCATACCGGGACAACATGGACAACAGATAATGGACTCCTCTTTAATGCATAAGCATGTGGCAACAATTATTATTCTCATATGAGATTGAGGATATGTGTCCAAAACTCGAAACTTCCACCATGAATCATGGCTTTAGTTAGTGGCCCAAAGTTCTTCTCTAACAATATGCATGCTCCAACCATAAAGGTGGTAGATCTCTCTTACTTCGGACAAGACGGACATGCATAGCAACTCACATGATATTCAACAAAGAATAGTTGATGGCGTCCCCGTAAGCATGGTTATCGCACAACAAGCAACTTAATAAGAGATAAAGTGCATAAGTACATATTCAATACTACAATAGTTTTTAAGCTATTTGTCCCATGAGCTATATATTGCAAAGGTGAATGATGGAATTTTAAAGGTAGCACTCAAGCAATTTACTTTGGAATGGCGGATAAATACCATGTAGTAGGTAGGTATGGTGGACACAAATGGCATAGTGGTTGGCTCAAGTATTTTGGATGCATGAGAAGTATTCCCTCTCGATACAAGGTTTAGGCTAGCAAGGTTATTTGAAACAAACACAAGGATGAACGGTACAGCAAAACTCACATAAAAGACATATGGTAAACATTATAAGACTCCATACCGTCTTCCTTGTTGTTCCAAACTCAATACTAGATGTTATCTAGACTCTAGAGAAACCAAATATGCAAACCAAATTAGCAAGCTCTAAGTATTTCTTCATTAATGGGTGCAAAGTATATGATGCAAGAGCTTAAACATGAGCACAACAATTGCCAAGTATCACATTATCCAAGACATTATAGCAATTTACTACATGTATCATTTTCCAATTCCAACCATATAACAAATTAACGAAGAAGAAACTTCGCCATGAAAATTAGAAGCTAAGAACACATGTGTTCATATGAACCAGCGGAGCGTGTCTCTCTCCCACATAAGCATTTATTCAAACAAAAACAAAAACAAAATCACACAGACGCTCCAAGTAAAGTACATAAGATGTGGCCGAATAAAAATATAGTTTCAAGAGAAGGAACCTGATAATTTTGTCGATGAAGAAGGGGGTGCCTTGGGCATCCCCAAGCTTAGACGCTTGAGTCTTCTTAGAATATGCAGGGGTGAACCACCGGGGCATCCCCAAGCTTAGAGCTTTCACTCTCCTTGATCATAGTATATCATCCTCGTCTCTTGACCCTTGAAAACTTCCTCCACACCAAACTCAAAACAAACTCATTAGAGGGTTAGTGCATAATCAAAAACTCACATGTTCAGAGGTGACACAATCATTCTTAACACTTCTGGACATTGCCCAAAGCTACTGGAAGTCAATGGAACAAAGAAATCCATCCCACATAGCAAAAGAAGCAATGCGAAATAAAAGGCAGAATCTGTCAAAACGAACAGTCCGTAAAGACGAATTTTAAAAGGGCACCAGACTTGCTCAAATGAAAATGCTCAAATTGAATGAAAGTTGCGTACATATCTGAGGATCACTCACGTAAATTGGCATAATTTTCTGAGTTACCTACAGAGAATTAGGCCCAGATTCGTGACAGCAAAGAAATCTGTTTCTGCGCAGTAATCCAAATCTAGTATTCACTTTACTATCAAAGACTTTACTTGGCACAACAAAACACAAAACTAAGATAAGGAGAGGTTGCTACAGTAGTAAACAACTTCCAAGACACAAATATAAAAGAAAGTACTGTAGCAAAATAACACATGGGTTATCTCCCAAGAAGTTCTTTCTTTATAGCCATTAAGATGGGCTCAAGCAGTTTTAATGTTGCGCTCGCAAGAAATAGTATCTGGAGCAAAAGAGAGAATCAAGAAGCAAATCCAAAACACATTTAAGTCTAACATGCTTCCTATGAAGAGGAGTCTTGTACACAAATGAATTCATGAAGAACAAAGTGACAAGCATAAGAGGATAAAACACGAGTAACTTCAAGATTCTCAACATAAAGAGGGGAAACTTAATATTATTGAAATGCATATAACCATATTTCCCTCTCTCATAATAACTTTCAGTAGCATCATTGATGAAATCCACAATATACCCATCACTTAAAACATTCTTATCATGGTTCATATGGATAGATGTATCATTAAATTTGGCATAAGAAGAGTTATTCTCATTAATAGTAATTGGAGTAAGATTATTATCAAGAATTTGAACATGGTAAACAAATTGCATATTAAGGGAATTTTTTTTGGTAATCCAATCATGACTATGACAAGTTTCATAAGGATAGTTAGAACCTATATCATAGCATTCTTTATAATAATCATCAGAGATCGGGGGCACAGTGTTATCATAGGAAATAGAATAGTTATCTTTCACAGCCGGTTTATATGTGTCCAAACCATCATTGTTATTAGAAGGAGATGTATCAAGAACATAATGACCAGTAGCTAAAGGATTTTCAAACACCTCTTCCCCAAGCTTAGAGCTTTCTATATCATTATGGGAGGAAGCATGGTTAGCACTGACACTATGGCAATTATTATCATCATTTTCGAATTAGTTTCCCGGAGATTTGTAATATCAAAAGTAGTGTGCTCATTCAAATCATGATCGCTAATGTATGTAAAGGGCATAGGAAGATCATCGTATTCAGATTCATTATAATAATAATCATTAGGAGCAACATACTTACGGTTACCTAGCGTTATCTCATTCACGCGGGGATACGCCGTTACCTCTTTCTTTTTATTCTCCTTCTCCTTCTTCTTCTTTTTCTTTTTCGTTCCCTTCTTCTTCTTCTCTTCCTTCTCCTCGTTCCCTTCTTTAGGAGGAAGAGGCTCGAAGGGTGGCTTGTCCGCATAACCTGATTTACTTTCAGAAACAATAGAAGAAACTTGGGAGGATCCCTCCTTTTCATTAATTAGTTGAAAACACACAGCGGTCCTATCATATTTTGGCAAGGTGTCATCTTCTAAAATATTTTGTATGTAAGTATTTGTATGGCTATTATCAATGCAATAAGAAAAACACCCATGCAGGACATCATCAATATCAAGATCACTCATATGTAACAAAGAGATTTTTCTCGACAGTTCTTCACACCCCAAAAATAAAGTAAGTTCATCATGCTTATTAGGAGTAATTTCATCATCACAATACAAATTTGCAGCACTCATTGGGTTCAAATTATCATTGGAGGAGCATTGAAAATTAAAATGACCCACTTCATGGCAAACTTCACAAATAAAAGGATAGAGGGCACAAACTTTTTTACCAAGATCATCTAGAGCCCTAAACCACTTTCTAGTTTTTTCGTTAGCATGATGGATACAATATTCATCTTTGATTTGATTAATTCCACAAGGTCTATGTATTCCACAAAAATTAACATGCTTATAGGAAATAGCATTCTTAGGAGTTTGAGCATGCTTATTGCAATAATTAACAACAATTTCATTCTTCATGCAAGCCTCTTTAAAAGGTTCATGATACTTATCAAAATTCTTTTTAGGCAATTAAAAATGAGAAGCAAAGGCTTTATAAAGATTTGCAGCAACTTGAGAGTCAAGACCATAAGTAGCACTCATATTTCGAAATTTATCGGTATCCATAAAAGCTTCAATGCATTCATAATCATAATTTATACCTGACTCTTTACCTTCATTGTTCTCCCATCCTTCAGCGTTGTCCTCAATCCGATCAAGAAGATCCCACCTAGCTTCAACCTCCTTGCTTGTGAAAGATCCCTCCGAACAGGCATCCAGATAGTCCTTGTGTTGTCCTGAAAGTCTCGCATAAAAATTGTTAACAATAACATTACGGGGAAGCTCATGAATGGGACATTTGAGCATTAGTGACTTCAATCTCCCCCACGCTTGAGAAATACTCTCTCCATCACGAGGATAAAAGTTATAAATATAATTCCTATCAATATGCACTTCATGAGGAGGATAAAATTTAGAATAAAAGAGAGGTACAATTTTCTCCCAACCAAGAGAATGACTATTCTCCAACAATTTATACCAATGCGCTGCTTTACCAGACAGCGGAATAGAGAATAGCTTCTTCTTCACTTCATCCATAGCGATACCTGCACACTTGAATAACCCGCATAATTCATGCAAAAATAGTAAATGATCTCCAGGATGGACAGTTCCATCCCCTTCATAGCGGTTATCCATAACACGTTCAATAATTTTCATAGGTATTTTATATGGAATACTTTCAGTAGGTGCATTTAAAATATCACAAGCATCATTAGAGTTATCGCATACGGGAGATAAAGTATTATCAGAGCAAATTTTCTCACCTAAAGATGGGAAGCTAAAAAGATCACAAAAACTAGCTTCCCCAAGCTTAGACTTCTCCATAGCATTAGCAGTAATTGCATTCATACTAATAACATCGCTACTAGCATGTGAATAAAGTTCCATTGGTTTTTTAATGTTCGCACCAAACAATTCTAAATCAGGAAAAAGATTAAAAAGCTCACCAATTTTTTTGTTGTTTTCCATTATGCCTAACTAGTGAAAATAAAAACAAGAAACAAAAAGATGCAATTGCAGGATCTAAAGGAAATAGCTTCGAGCACAAACACAATGGTGCCAGAAGAGTACTGTTACCTGGAACCGGAGTATGAGTGCCTTTTTACCTTTCCTCCCCGGCAACGGCGCCAGAAAAGTGCTTGATGTCTACGGGAGCTTCTATTCTTTTAGACAGTGTTGGGCCTCCAAGAGCAGAGGTTTGTAGAACAGCAGCAAGTTTCCCTTAAGTGGATCACCCAAGGTTTATCGAACTCAGGGAGGAAGAGGTCAAAGATATCCCTCTCATGCAACCCTGCAACCACAAAGCAAGAAGTCTCTTGTGTCCCCAACACACCTAATAGGTGCACTAGTTCGGCGAAGAGATAGTGAAATACAGGTGGTATGAATAAGTAGTAGCAACGGCACCGGAAAAGTGCTTTGCCCGGGACGATAAACAAGTAGTAGTAACGCAGCGAGTAGTAACGCGATAGAAACAGTAAACAAGCAAGCAACAGCAGTATTTAGGAACAAGGCCTAGGGATTACACTTTCACTAGTGGACACTCTCAACATTGATCACATAACGAGAATAGATAAATGCATACTCTACACTTTTGTTGGATGATGAACACATTGCGTAGAATTACACGAACCCTCAATGCCGGAGTTAACAAGCTCCACAATAATGCTCATATTTTAGTAACCTTTAGTGTAAGATAGATCAAAAGACTAAACCAAGTACTAGCATAGCATGCACACTCGTCACCTTCATGCATATGTAGGAGGAATAGATCACATCAATATTATCATAGCAATAGTTAACTTCGCAATCTACAAGAGATCATGATCATAGCATAAACCAAGTACTAACACGGATGCACACACTCGTCACCATTACATCGTGCGGGAGGAATAGAACTACTTTAATAACATTGCTAGAGTAGCACATAGATAAATTGTGATACAAACACATTGCAATCATAAAGAGATATAAATAAGCACCTCACTATGCCATTCAACGGTGAATAAGTATTCCGTGAAATATAGCCTAAGAGACCCACACGGTGCACACACTCGTCACCTTTACACACGTGGGACAAGGAGTCTCCGGAGATCACATAAGTAAAACTCACTTGACTAGCATAATGACATCTAGATTACAAGCATCATCATATGAATCTCAATCATGTAAGGCAGCTCATGAGATTATTGTATTGAAGTACATTGGAGAGAGATGAACCACATAGCTACCGGTACGACCCCGAGCCTCGATGGAGAACTACTCCCTCTCATGGGAGCGAGCGGCGGTGATGAAGATGGCGGTGGAGATGGCAGCGGTGTCGATGGAGAAGCCTTCCGGGGGCACTTCCCCGCTCCGGCAGGGTGCCGGAACGAGACTCCTGTCCCCCGGATCTTGGCTTCGCGATGGCGGCGGCTCCGGAAGGTTTTCCGTATCGTGGTTTTTCGCCTCGGGGTTTTCGCGACGGAGGCTTTATATAGGCGAAGAGGCGGCGCGAGGAGGGTCGAAGGGGTGGCCACACCATAGGCTGGCGCGGCCGGGGCCCGGGCCGCGCCACCCTATCATCCGGGGCCCACGGGGCCCCTCCGGCGGCTCTCGGGTGTTCTGGATGCTTCCGGTGAAAATAGGAACCTGGGTCTTGATTTCGTCCGATTCGAGAATATTTCGTTACTAGGATTTCTGAAACCAAAAACGGCGAGAAAACAACAAGCTGGCTCTTCGGCATCTTGTTAATAGGTTAGTTCCAGAAAATGCACGAATATGACATAAAGTGTGCATAAAACATGTAGGTATCATCAATGATATGGCATAGAACATAAGAAATTATCGATACGTCGGAGACGTATCACTCGGCCTCAAACCACAGCGCCCATAGCGGGGAATCAATGGCATATGCCGGATCCTGAAGTAGATCCGACGGCAGGTGGGCACAGTGGCGAAGGATTTCGCGGCGACACGCCGGGCCGCTCCTCGGGATCACGGGCACTGACACCCATGACTGGTTGAGGTGACATCCGTGCGGCATGTGCACGTTTGTCTATGGGTGCGGGGTGCCGATGTCGACGTAGAGGCGCGTCATCGCCGTGTCGATGTTCAAGTGTGTCTCGGACGCGGAATGGGAGGAGGGCACGGTGGCCTTCGTGTTTCCAGGGGCCTCCTAGCGGGCGCGCAGGTGTTCTGGCGGCCGCTATTGTCGCCACACTGGCCGCCGGAACGTGATCCAAGGCTCGTGGTCGTTCCTGCTAAGAAGAAACCAGTCGCCCCTTCTTCGCCATGGCCTCGAGGTGGCTATGGTTTGGGAGCTCGGGGTGCCTAGGGTTTGGAAGCTTCGTGGATAGTGGGGAATGGAGAGAGAGGGACCAATGGTCTCCATTTAAGAAGACATGCACATCCACGTCCATGTGGGCCCGCGCCTCCTCGCCTTCATCGGCCGCTCGCGTGGGCTTGTGGGTATTTCAGGAGGATGGGCGCATAGTCATGTGCCATCCGCGGCCATAGTAAATCAAGCACATCTCAAAATGGGGCGCATGCGGAACCAAACGACCATGCTGTCTGTATGTGGTTGGTTGTTGGGCCTCGTGGACCGTGACGGACATATCATGTCTGGATGCGGGGAGCCGTTGGAGTTGGCCTTGTCTCTTCACTGGTGATGTATTTCATGTTTAATAGAAAAATCAGAAATACCATCGTGATACAATTTATTCGTATTCTTTCCACTTTGCACCCAGCTTTTTCCACCGTCGACACCGTTGCTTCTCATTTCACTTTGCACCCAGATTATTTCCGTGAAGGTTTGCGACCTTGTCCGCCACCACGTACGAGTTGATAGGCAGGTCTCGCGGCCCAGCAAGAGTGCCTCGCTGGAGACTGAGATGAAGAAGAGCAACTATAGGTAGCCCTCGGAACACATTGTACATGTTTATAGTTGAGGCAGTTGTGTGCGCTGGTTCACCTATCACTAGTAGAAAAACGCTCATCTGTACCGGTTCCATAGGGGCATTAGTACCGGTTGAGCAACCGGTACTAATTATCCGGCACTAAAGGCCCCCCCCCCCCTTTCGTACCGGTTGCTTACGAACCGGTACTAAAGGTGCCTCCACGTGGGCACGGAGGAACCCGTGGGGCAGGAGACCTTTGGTACCGGTTCGTAACACGAACCGGTATTAAAGCCTATTTCGTTTAAATTTTTTTTTTCCATTTTTTCTAATTATTTTTCACACCCTTTTTTTCACGGCCTCTTTTTTTTTATTTTTTCAGAATTACTAGTATTTCCGTTAGTCTCTAACTACACTTAATCTCTAGTCAAATTACTTACCCGTAGTCAAACTTCCCGGTCGGTCACCCATCCTCACACTACTCCCGCACTAGCACGCTTAACTTCCAAGTTCCATCCCGTTCCACTTCCAAGTGCTTCGCGCGCATGTATGTGATAATAGTATCATATCAATCCTATTAACATGTTGGTCGATGTCACACTTTTTATCGTTTGAATTCCAAATAATTGTTTTAATAAATAAAAGTAATGATGTAATAATAATGTTGAATAAATAAATAAAATTAACTTTTTTAATTTTTATTATTTTTAATTATTTTTTAAAAATTTAATATTTTTTGCAAAACCTAAAACTTGAAAAATTGAAAATCTTATAATTTTATAAAAGTAATAGTAATATGTTAGGACTCAAAAAATCTTACAATTAATATTTTAATTTAAAAAAAATAAAAATATATAAAATTTTAAATTTCTGGAAAAAAACTAAAATCTTCCTGCTTTCATATTTTCATTTGGAATTTTGAGAATCTAAAAATTGGCTAACCGGGTAAACCCAGGTGAATTCGGATGTAACTTTTTTCCCAGGATTTTTTTGATATATTATACGTATTTTTTCGACGTCGTATGCAAAAGTTATTGCGGTTTTACCATTTTTCAAAACTTTTTTGCAAAAAAAGTGAAAATTCAAATTTGTTAATTTTTCCTAATAGTAGGTTGCATAACATAGAAGAATCTGAAAACATTTTATTTTTTGAATTTTCTATCATTTTCTTTTTTTTTTACGGTGTCAAAAAGGCGATCCACGGGGGGGGGGGGTGGAGCTGCGTGGGGGAGCAGAAAAACCTTTAGTACCGGTTCGTGACACGAACCGGTACTAAAGGTCTACCCTTTAGTACCGGTTCGTGTCACGAACCGGTACTAAAGGTTTTTCTGCTGACGCGAACCCTTTAGTACCGGTTCGTGTCACGAACCGGTATTAAAGGTCCTTACGAACCGGTACTAAAGGTACGAGCGAGTGCAACCGGTACTAATACACCCTTTAGTACCGGTTCGTAAGGGAACTGATATTTATGGCTTAGATGGATGAGAGGTTTTCTACTAGTGTATGGCAAGTGCAAGGATGTGAGCAGATGGGCGGATATTGTGGACGGATTGATCCTTACCTGTAAATCTTGGAAACAAGCTGCCTTTACATGGAATAAAAATATACCGAAACATTACCTTCCTAAACTATTCCTGCTCAATACTATTCATCTATGAGACTAGTAATTTGTACCGTAAAAAACCTCTTTCTTTTGCATGCAGTGCGCTACAAAGCTTGTATGCAAATGAGTATCTATTTTTTTTCGGCTGATTGGACGATGAACCCAAAACAACAGGACGAAAAGATGAGCATTTTCTGTGTATGTGTATGTGTGTGTGCGGGGGTGGGGGTGGGGGAGGTGGTCGGTGGTGGGATTAAGAATAGTGTGTCTGGATATATATGAATTTAACCTTCATTTGTAGGATCATGCAATGAGGATATTGTACCAGCTCCAGCAACCTATTCGTGCTCTCGGGAATGAAATAACTCATCGTCCAACCTTCATTGATAGATATAGCGCCTTAGGAGAAATCATCTGCTCTTTTATACTTATATCTTTTTGAATTCCAACATGGTAAAAGATTCAATGAAGGGATTTCGTTTTGTAGGGAATCCATCTTAGAATCCTTTAGAAACCATGATCTTATAAATATTAAAACATTATGGTCATGTTCGACTTTCTTTTTCTCATGCGAAAAGAAATCTTCATCGGTCACCTACTCCCTCACGACACGCCATGACCAACACTCTTCGAAAATTCAGCAGCAACTCGACACATCTGCTAAGGTTGCTGGTTGCTTCTAACCTACAAAAGCACAAAACAACGATTAACTGCTGAGAAGAAGCAACAAGAACATCACTTCCTCCCATGGCTTAGAAGCTAGATCATGTCAGCTACAAGTTCCACGCGATCAAAGCAAAGGTTCTAACGTATAGGCCCCTGCTTTGTACCTTGACTAGCTAAGCGAGCGTGTAAGTCATCTGAAGTTACATTGCTCATAATTTGATGCGCATTTTCTCATCATGGTACATCACCATCTAAAGTTACTTTCGTTGTAAGACGACGTGACAAATGGCTAGGATTGCAACCCGACATGACCCCGTCACAGTCGGTCACGAGGTGCTGGGCCTGAGATGGCGAGATGGCGAGCTTCCGCAACACCTGTTCATGGCCCATTTGGTACGCATGGGCGGCTGCGAAAAAAGAGAGGCAACGGCGGTCGCCATCTACTTTGCCACATCAGGCCAAACTACAGTCATAATGCTAGTTAATTAATCAAAAGATTCAAGATACAGTGAGCCAGCACACATTCTCGCCGTGTGGTGATGCAGACTGCGCTCTTAGTTCTGGAGTACACATCGCTGTTCCTCGATCATAAGGAGGAGCTCTGAAGAGTGAAGGCCGAGGACTCTGTGCTAATGACGATTCAGCGTCAAGATCGCCGGCCCCGTCAAAGGTCTCCAACCTCTGCATAGTGCATCGCGGATGCAGCTCGTCACCTGCATGCGGATGCGGCGGTGTCGACGCGCGATCCGCGACGTCGACTAGACGGTTGAGACGTCAGCAGCAGCGGCCAGTTCTACCGTTGAATAATGTGAAGGTGAGGAGAGTGGTATTCTTTCTCACTGCGGGCTCGCCCATCGCATCTCAAACGCCATTGCTGGCACCTCGTGTAGCCCTCAGGTTCATTAATCTGTCAGCACTTTTTCTCCGAGACGCCAATTAGTTTTCGGGCGGATTTGGTAGTTCGCAGGGCTTTTGCCCAGCATGTATAGAGACGGAATTAGGCTGATTGGTTATCTAGGTTTCCTCCGAGTTATGTGTTGATCGGTTTCAAAAGCACCGTTGGACCTGGCCCGAGAGCTACTGCTGAATCTGCCGTTTCTCAGGAACCTAGCCCGTTGTGACCGCTGGGTTGCAAGAGTGGCGAAAGAGAGGGCCACGCCGCTTCCCTTCGGGGACACGCACCATAAACCTCTTACCTCCCCCGCTCCTCCCTCTCACTCTCCCTCTCCACTCTCACCCCCATCTGTCATATCAAATGTCGGCGGCTGAAACACTGTCGTTGAATCCACAACATTGTCGCGACGAGGAAGAGCGGGACCGAACACGGAGAAGAAGGCGACATAGACCGTGGGTGTGACCGCGACCTATACGGCGACCTAGACCTCCGCGCGATCGTGACCTGCACGACAACCTCGACCTTGACCTCGACCTCGCCGCGAGCGTCTCTAACACTAATTTTGCGCGGATCTCCAAGGATACACCCACTGCTATAGATATGAATGACATGCACACTAGATATGTTAGGGTAACTGATTGGGTATGGTTAGATTTTGCAGGTTTTCTCGATTTACGACAATCTGTTGTAACGATTTTGACCATTGCGCCAACGCATTGCTTCGATCTGCATTACACGTTCCCATATGTAGTGGGATGATTATCATTTATCTAGTGATGTGGTCTTCACTATGTGGTTGTGCTTAGCATTTGCTAAATGTTCGACTATCTCATACAATGTTGAGTGCAGATTTGATATGGATCTTGCAATGCAAACAATTGGCCGATTATCAGAAACAGGACAAAGAACCAAAGGGAAGGAGCGAGCGAACCATATCCATTGTACTAAGGCTCATGGTTAGATGGTTAGCAATGTTCACCACCACCACGTACACGAATGCTGCATCAGCATGTATCTGACCATTACGCCAATGTCGTCAAAGCCCCACACGCAGGACATGGGGAAATACCCCAAGATATGGTCTTCTCCTTGCCCCCATGTGTTCTAGTTTTACAGGACTCTGCTCGAACGCAGGCTCCTGGAGCTCCCGTCCTGTCATTTTCGCCTCCGTGGCTATGGCGGTGTAGGTGACTCTGCACTCCCATTGTCCAGCTAGCTGCGCTTCAGAAAGATCTCATTCAGGGTTTACTTTGCCACTAGTCTTCAGTAGCTCTGTTGTGGATAGGCGTTAATCCTGATCTGCAAACCGAGATCGGCCAAACACGTCTAATACCCTAAAATCTACCCTGTGTACTCTGGGAAGGAAACGCATGTGCAGTCCGTTGTTGATCTCGACGTTTTCCTAATAAATTGCAGTGTGGTTGGTGCATTGTATACGATGAGCTAAGTGACATGCATCTGCTCAGCTACCAGCCGCGCGCAGCCGTGTTCCGCGGATAAGGATCGAACAGTTCGGGGAAAAGATGTGCGCCACTCCGGGAGCTTTTGACCTACCGAGCCGCAACCGCAACAGGGTCAGTAGAGAAACTGTAGTTAGCGGCTCCTTTTCAGACGGAGTGGGAGGGATACCTGAATCAGCCACAATGCGGTTACGGTTGTATGGCCGTTACTGCATGCATCAGAATTTAGGAACCTGTTGTTGCTAGGCAAGTCTGACCGAGAGTGAGCCTAAACCGGATGCCGAGGTAGCTTTCATGTGTGTCTGTTGTGAGTTGTGAGCTTCAGATACTGAAGAATCTCGCGAGCTACGACAGGACCAAAGGTAGCCAAGTTGAGATCAGGTGGCATTGGGCATTCTGATGGAGAACCGTCGAGCAATCGCGGGTATGGGTGGCTTTTCGGGGATCCGATCAGATGGGTTTGTTTAGGGAAAGAAACCAAGAAAAAGATCTTATCCGGTTATCCTCAGATCCTCTGCCCATGCTGTCCCGGACATAATGCCACTAGATTAATTTATTTACTAACTTGATTGAGAAAATGCTCTTTGCAAGTTATAAATGTCCGTAACATCATCTTCCTTGGGGAAATTTGGTTAGGGAAATGTCTAAAAGAGAATCATGAAACCGGTGGGCTGGTTGCTCCAACCGGCCGAAGTTTGTTTAGAAAACCCTATCGCATAGGTCTTGTGCGGTGGGCCAGAGTGCCAGACCATTAACGACGTTTTTTCTTTTGATTTTGTTGCTGTTTCTTTGTTGGTTTTCGTGGTTTTTTCTGGGTTTTTTTATGTTTTCCTTTTTCAGATTTAGAAACTGTTAAGGTTAGAGAATTGTTCATTTTTACACTTTGTTCAGTTTTCTAAATTATTTAGCTTATAAAAATGTTTAGATTATGAAAATGTTCAGATTTAAAATTTATCGAGAATAAAAAATCTAGATTGGAAAAGAAATTGAAAAATAATTGTAACTTCTATTGAGCCACGATTTTGAAGGCGTGTGTTACTAACGCACGAGCTGGGCGTGCGATAAGGGATCTTGGTTTCTTCTCGTGAATCGTAACGGATGACTAAAGGGCAAAACCTATATATCGCCCATTAGCGTGCAGTACTACGCCCCGCACGCTAATGGTGGTGGCATGGGCCGTGGCCCAGTAACTCTCAGTCCTAGTTTTTCCGGTTTTGTGCAGCGTCTAGAACCTTCCTGTTCGGATATTTTGGTCTACTAGTTTTTTCTTTTCCCTTCGATTTTTCTGCTGGTTCTACAGGTTTTTCGATTTTTCATTTCGGTCATTTTCTGTTTCTGTTTATTTGTTTACATTCAAATAAAGAATTTAACTTTGAAATTTGCTTGAATTTAAAATATGCTGAACTTTAAAATTTGCTCCAATTTAAAATCCGCTTAACTTTGAAATTTTCTTGAGTTTAAAATTTGTTCACAAATATAAAGAAAGAAAAGGAAAATATAGAAAAAGGCAATAAATCGAAATTAGAATCAAAATAAAAATTGCTCCGCTTCAGAATTTTTTAAATTCAAATTTTATAGTTTCAAAATTTGTTATGTTTAGAAAAAATGGTGAGCTCGAAACTCGGGTCAAACAGGCGGTGCACCTAAGCTGCACCATTGGGCTAGTGTTTAGATGTTGGACATGAATAGGGAAACATCTTTTTGCTTTAGCCAAGTGGACGAATTAATGGGCCCAAACACACTATAGGGAACGACGTATAGGCTCTTGGAATCATGGCATGGGAATTTGCTTGCATAAGACGGATGGGCTAAAATTGATGTGCCAGTAAAACTCGTATGCGATCCATTTTAGAAAATGGGCCAGTTGTATGTTCGATGCTGCGCCACCGTCCTCGTCCCTCGGCGAGATCCTGTTGGCCTTTCCGTCTGTCCTGGGTCTCCGGCGCCGTGCTGCTACTCTGACAGTCACAGCTCATAACCGGCCTTTATCCACTTGCAAAATCTTGTCGAGAAATAAATGCATCGAGAGAAAGCTCAGGAGCTGTACTTCACGACTTGCCAGAGGACTTTTTAAACATATGGCTCAAAAACCCAGCTTGGAATTAATAAAGCCATCAACCGGTCAGGAGTTACAACAGAACACCGCACCACGCACATCACATCAAGAAAGATACAAGGGTATACACAGAACGAATTACAACACTGCACTAAGAGCGAGGACAAGCTTGCAGAAGTGCAGACCGCCGTTGTTCGGCGCCAAGGACACCAGCCGGAGGCACGGCGAGGCACTGCCCAGAGCAGAGTTGTAGTCTTGAATCCAAGGAGAACGGCCAGGACTACGAGCACCAGATGCACCAACATGTTCTCATGCCGAAGAGGGCCCCTGCCCTCTCGCCTAGCTCGAAGGCGTCGAACCATCGAACATGAGAGAAGCTCACCCGAGAGCTGCAGAGGTGTTGGGCTCCGGACCCGGCGCCGCTCTGGGGAAAGATTACCTTGATGAAGATCACACCATACCGGCCACACTGCCGAGCACTTGGACACCCACCAACGACGAGAAATCCGCCAGGAGCATCTGCAGAGGACGAGGCAGACTGCCGTCGACGCACGCATACGGGCCAGAGATCACCGCAGCTGCTCACGGACCGGCATTGCCCAAAAGCTTCAACCTTCAGCTCTGCCACCCTACCCAAACCTCCCAAGGCAGCGCCTCCAAGAAGATCACGGCGCAGCAGCGCGTCACCACCGCCCAATCAGCGAGGTTTGAGGAAATTGCACATACCAGTAAGTCTTGGGGTGAATGTTGCACAAACCAGCAACTTTAATATTTCGTTGCACAGACCAGCAACTTCAGAGCTAATCGGTTGCAAAGAGATCAACTCCCTATTTTACAGTGTATTAGAGCATCTCCAACCGACGCACTAAAATTCGCGCCCTATATATCGCTGCGACCGCGCTGTAAATGCATAACGCGCGTTGCGCTTAATTTTCCCCCGCAGGATGCTCTATTATGCAGCGCGTGCTCGGGCGCTTAAAAAATTTCTTCGCCGGATGCTCCATTATGCAGCGCGCATCATGGCGCGGCGCAGCCAACACTTTGATCATATTTTGTGTACGGAATAGATCAAACAAAACATGAAAAGATAACTAGAAATACGAAATATATTGCAAACTTCGACGCTACAACCACATTTATTGCGAAACTGTCCTAAACTACTCGAATCCTAGTCGAAATCCGACGAGCGAGTGGTGTCTGACACCGGAATGGATGTCCACTCGAAGGAGGAGCAGGAGGAGAGGACGATCATCGACGGGCCGGCGCCGTTTTTCTTCTCCTCCGCCCTACTCCCAGCCTTCTCCCTCTCCTTCTTCCTCGCCGCCGAATTCGCCCTCCGCTCCTCGCGATCCGCCTTCTTCGCCGATGTCGCCGCCGCCTTCTCCTCTTCCTTCTTCACGTAGAAGGCCTCCATCACGGCGATGTCCTCCGGGAACTGGCGCGCCCACTCAAGGCGGAGGCGCTGGTCGCGCTCCGCGATGACGAGCCACTACTTGAGCTCGTGTTGGCGCTGCTGCTGCTGCTCGCGCGTGACGGCCGGAGGCGGCGGCGCAAGCGCTTCCGCCTGCTCCCGCGTCCACACATCGTGGATGTTCATCGTCCGGCGGGAGCGGCCGAGGCGCCAGGCTACCGCGTCGTAGGCGCGCGCCGCCTTGTGCGCCGTCTCGAACGTCCCGAGCCCAATGCGCTAGTCGCCGCTGCAGCTCTCGGCGTAGACCGTGCCGCTCGGCTGCACCGCCGACGCCACGGTAGCCGGAGGTCGAGCGGCGGCGGGGCGGCATCTCGTCGTGAGGCGGAGCGGCGGCGCTGAGCGAGGTAGGAGGCGGAGCGAGGCGGGGGCGGTGAAACGACATGCGGCGGATGTGAAACTTTCGGACGGTTGGGGTTCGCGCGTGGCGTTTATAGCGCGCGGCAGTCGATGCTGCAACTTTGGCGTGCAGGATGGCGCAAAAGCGCGCGCGCGGCATTTTCGCGCGCCCGTTGGATATGATCTTAGTTAATTAGGGGCGCTCACCTGGCGCTCACGTAACGGAGGCCAAGACGGAAATCGCCGACGTCAGGGCCGAGCTCGCCGACGCTAGGGCAGCGCTCACAGAAGCGCGGGCGGCGATGGCGGCCCCACCCACAGACGTCGTCATCCACGCAATCGCCGCCGCCGCCGACGACTTACCCTGCCGCTAGGGACAGGCCCCACTACCACGCCCAGATGACGGCGTTGCATGAGGCGGCCCAGGCGGCGGCGGCGGCGAAGGCGACGGTGGTGGCGGAGGCCAGGAGAGTCCTGTGGGACTCCTCTCTGGCCGAGGCCCTCAAACGCCGCATGCGGCAGAACGAGGTGTCCCATGTGCGGCGTGCGCGGCGCGCGGAGTCTTGATGCCGAGAATGAGCAAGAAGAAGAATGGTGTGTAATGCTAGGCTTAGTGACCAAGCATATTCCTTTTTTGGATGCATGTGCGAAGAGATGCAATTTTTTAAATATTTCTATGAACCATGATGGTGATCATATTATTGCTGTCATCTTTTATGTTATAATGCTCCATTGTTCATGTTGTTTTCCTTATAAATGCTCCTACTGCTACTGTCATTATTTGTGCTAGAATACATCTATTTTATCATCAAAACTAATGCATGATGTTGATCACTGTTACAGCTAGTTCTGGCAATTTTGGAGGGAAAAGAGTGGCTTGGCATGTTGCGGAGGTGCCATGGTGGCTGGCACTGTTAAACAACAAAATGAAGTCATTAGAGCTCCTTGCAACAAGCTACCCCTAGAGTGACTGGTCTGTGCAAAACAAAGTTTAAGTCACTGGTTTGTGCAACATTCTCCTAAAGAGTTGCTGGTTTGTGCAATTTCCTCGCGAGATTTTGGACTTTCGTCCGGAAAGTGGGGAAAAGGTGAGCAGGAGCCAAGGACATCAGCTACTACATCTGAAACCGACGTGAACCGTAGATCCACGCCGCAGACACCGCCCGCCGCCGCCTCACATCCCGAGGAGACGAGGACGCCGGACCGAGGCACCCACCACAACGCCCACCGCAGGACATCGGGGGAGACGAACCAGCGCCCTCGCCGCTCGTCAACCAGACGCATCGGGGCCGCCCACCCGAGGCAGCCCAGACCTAGGCCCGCTGGCCTAGATCTGGGCTCGCCGTCACCACCCCTGGCCACGAGCACGCCGTCGCAGAGCCGCGCCAGCAAGTAGAAGCCGCGCCGCCACCCCGCCGGAGCTGCGTCTTCACCACGCCGTGGTCAGGCCGCCGCGCCGCCGCGCCAGACATCGAGCACGGCGCCCCCGTCGATCGCGTCAGCCCGCGCCACCACAACCACGCGGGGGAAAGAAGCCCCGCCGCCGCCGGCACCCCGGGGCTTTGCCCGGTGACGCCCTCTGGCGGCTGCGAGGGAGGGACCGGGGGAGGAGGGGCTGGAAGTTGGGGGAAGCTAGGTTTCGCCCTGCGCTCGCGGGAGCGACGGAGGAAACTTGCCAAAGTACTTGAAGTCGTCCGTCCAGAAAAATGGAAGCTCAGCGAGAGAAAAGAAACGTACACCTGGTTTCAGTTCGCAGCATCTTTTGTGTAATTAAGACGACTCCATCATCACTGTTCCGCGCGTGCAGACGGGCAAAACCTCCTACGCCATAGCCGTCGTTCACAGTCAATAAATCTAGTGTAGTAAGAGCATCTCCACTCGTCCCCCCGAACAGGCCCCCGGCGAGCGTTTTTTCCATCCGGACGGCGTAATTCGGCCCAGTCGCGCCCCCGGTTCCTCGTTTTCGTCCGGATTTGGGCCTAAATCCATCCGGCGATCCCACGCCATCCCCGGCCCCCCGGGGAGCGCTCGGGGACTCCGGACGAGTGAAAAGCGGGCGTGGCCCCAACTTGTCGGCGACAATGGCCTCCGATCTACGGCAAAACCCTCGTCTTCCCGATCTACGGCAAAACCCTCGTCTTCCCGATCTACGGCAATACCCTCGTCGAACGAAAGCTTTGAACTCTCAAGTGGTGCAACATAGATAGATTATATATATATTTCGAATATAATTCGAATAAACATAGAAATTACATATAAAAACTTTAAAACTAAACTACTTCTTCTTCTTCTTAGAAGGCCCCGCCTCATCGTCGTCGCGGCGACGCTTCCGGCTCGTCACCTCCTCGTCGGAGGAAGTTGAGTCCTCCTCGTCGTCGTCCTCATCAGCCTCTTCGTCCTCCTCCTCCCCGCTCCTCCTCCTCGCTCCTGCTCCTCCTCCTCTTCCTCGGCCTCTTCCTCGGCCTGCTCCTCGGCCTGCTCCACGGCCTCTTCGTCCTCCTCCTCGTCGTCCCACTCGTCCCCGGCCGGCCGGCGGGGGGAATCGTCGCTGGCTGGACGATGCGGCTGGATCCCACCAATGGCGCCATCCGAGGCGGCTTCCCTCGCTCGTCGGTGTCCGATGGCCAAGAGATATCGCTCATGGTTGACGGAGGATGGTGACGAGAGAACGGATGAATGGCTCAGCCCGTCGAAAACCGTTTATGTAGGTCTCTCGACGAAAGAGAGCGCCGGTTGCTCTTCCGCGGAGTTCGTGCTCCATTACGGCGGTTCTCGCATCGAGGCCACTTCGACCGTTCCCGACGAGTCGTTTCGGCTCTCCGGTCCACTTCGCGACGGTTCAATGCGGCGAGGGAACTCCGACGATTGCCCTTCCCGGTGACTGCGCCGTCGCTATGCACGCGGTGGGTGCGCGTCCATGGGCTCGCGGCTGGAAAAATGGGCCTCCCCAGGCCAAAAACTACATCCATCCGACGCTAAATTTCGCCGGATTTGGGCGTGGGGAGCCCAAACGAGTGGGGATGCTCTAAGTTCTTTCCCTCGACCACCGCACAAAAGAGCAGCTTCGACCGACCGTATATTGAGTTTAGCTGCTACTGTACATTGGAAGTCTTGGTCGACGTAAGCAGGATAACGTTATCAGGGGCGTCGTACATGTGTAGATATACATTCCACGTTTTGAGCACCTGCATGCAATAGACACCATGTGTAGCACTTCTGTCCACGCGTCACTACAAACACATGCACCACTACGGGTGGCACATCCATCACAACACCTCTCAAAACATGCCCTGCATGCACGAGCCTTAGAGCATCTCCAGCCGCGTCCCCCAAACCGTCCCCCAAACCGCGCCGGATTGAGCGTTTGGGGGACGTGTTTTGCTCGTGCCGCGTTTGGGGGACGTCGCTCCCCAGCCGCGTCCCCCAAACGCCGCCCCCAAATGAATATTTGTGCAGGAAAATAAAGGTTTTCATTCAATTTTGATTATATATTACAAAGTTTGAATGAAAACGGCTAGATTTCATCTAAACCTAGGCTACTGACCGCTCGGCGGCGCGTTCGACGGCCCCGCCCCGTCGTCGCCTCCCCTACGCCGCAGCTCCTCCTGCGCGCGCCTCCTCTCCTTGCGTTCGGCGGTGGCCGGACGGTGCCGCTCCCGCCGATAGTCCTCCTCCGCCCTCCCTGCTCGGGCCGGCGGGAGGGAGAGCTCGACGGCGCGACGAATCCGCGCCTCTTCGCGGGCACGGGCGTCGTCCCGGAGCTTCTTCTCCGACTCGAAGGACTCGACGAGGGCGCGTTGCTGATCGGCCGTCTCGTCCGGGTGCGGGGCGTCGTCGTCGGACCGGTCCGAACTCGTCGTCGTCGTCGTCGTCCTCCACCTCGGTCTCCTCCGCCTCGGCCTCCTCCTCCATTGGCGCCTCCTCCTCCACATCCGTTGGCGCCTCCATCATCGCCGCCGCATACGCGTCGGCCGCCGCCAACTGCTCCGCCCGCCTCCCCCATAGCGCCGTAAGCGCCGACTCCCGCCGTCGACGCTCCTCCGCCGTCGCCCTGCTGCCGGAGCTCGATCGACTCACGCCGCCGGCGCTCGGTCGAGTCACGCCGTTCGCGGAACAGCGCCCGCCGCTCATCGCGGCCGGCGCCGGCGCTCGTCGGCCCATCGCTGCTCCATCTCCTCCCGGTACCGGCGCCGTCGCGCCTCTTGTCCCGTCGAGGCGTCGAACGCCGCAACGGTGTCGCACCTGCTGCTCCTGCCACGCTGCTGCCGCCGCGGCCTCCTCGGTCTGCGGAGGCGGGGGCGGAGAACGCCGCTAGATCCGCCGCCTGCTGCGCCTCACGCCGCCGGCGGGCCTCCTCCTCGAGTGCCTCCTCGAGTGCCGCACGCCGCTGCCGGCTCGTCAATGGAGGAGACGGCGGTGGAGGGAAGTGGCCATCGCCGGGCGGTTCGCCATTGCCACTGGTGATGGAGGAGACGGCTGTGGAGCGACGAGGGCTGTGTTTGTTACCGGCGGGGTGTGGTGGCTACCATTGATGAGCCGGGAGACCTTTTATAGACGCCGGCGTCGGGAAGAAAGCGCGGGAACAGACGAGAAGAGGCGGGAAGATCGCGCGGGAACGGGCGGTGGCGTGCGAACGCCGGCGACGCGTGGAGGCCGCGCAGCACCGACGAGACGTCTCGCCTGCCCCTCCGTCGCCATTAAGGCAAAGATGCCGCCGTGTGTCACCGCGCGCGAATAACTTCCGTCGCGAGGTAGGCGACGGTTAGGTTAGAATTAGCCGTGCCGGCCGACGCGTCGGCCCCGCCACTCCCCGCCTCGCTTTTCGTTGTGTCCGGCGTCCCCGGAGCGTCCCCTGTGGGACGGGGACGGGCTCGGGCGCCGGACACCGTATCGGGCCGCGCCGGACAAAAAAGGGCTTTGGGGGACGCGGCTGGAACGCTTTTTTTGTCCGGCGCGCCCCAAATCCCTTTGGGGGACGGTTTGGGGGACGCGACTGGAGATGCTCTTACATCGTCTATAAAACACGGATTCAGCCCGGCCGGCTTCATAACACACTCTCACATACAATCAAATCACTAGCACAATGAGAGCCAACCAACTGGTATAGTGTCTATATTCATACCTTATTTTCATTTCTAGGTATCCCAATTCAAAATAATCATCACATACGCTTTATGCATGATTTCTTTTTTTCTTAACAGGTCACTATGCTGAACAGCCGGAGAATTCTACGAGGCATACCTGAAGCTGCAAGCTTAGTAATTCACTCATAAGGATCAAACACGCCATCTCTAGGAAATACACTGTCTGGATTAACTTCGAGACCTCAATTTCCGTTCACCATCTACATCTAGTAACAACGATGGTAACCACTGACTCTCTAATTAGTGAAGAACATGCTTCAAAAAAAACTACTGATAAGGCAATTAGACTCATAATGAAAAATTGCAACGTTGTTGTCAGTGATGTTAATTACAGCTCACGAAATGACAGTAGCATAAAACTCTGTTGTGTCGGCTTGAGTGCATGCTACAATGATGCATAATTAACAAGGATTTTCTATGAAAATAATAGACTCATTCACGAGAAGGAGCAAATTCTTACACATCTGGCACATGCATATACCTCCTTCGATGATATTATGCCCATAGAAGTCATCCATCCACTAACTAACCCAACATATCTCTCTACTAACATCGTTAGATATACTAGTAACATGACTCTAGAAACACATCTCGAACAACTGACCTCTTTTATTCTGCACAATCTTATTGAACCAGAGTACACCAAAATTAAACCAAGAAGTGAAATGGATGAGCTGGACTAAGAAATATATGCAAGAAGCTATGGCGGTAAGTACAAAAAATATAGTTTGTACACAACATTAATATAGGGTTCTGATATATTTACATAAATTCTTTTCCTACAAGCACCATTTATCAATTCAATAAAACCATCCATTGTGGTCAAAGAGTGAAACTCATTGAATCAGCATCTAGTCTGACAAGACCAACGATATACGATGGAAATGCACCTATGTAATCAGCCTAGATATGTACCATCTGTTGTGTTATAAAAAAAAATGAATTGTGCCTTTCATTTTCTTTTCTATCGACAACATACTATATTACCAAACACAAATAACGTTCCCATGAATATGTCATATAAAAATACTACTAACAAATATACCAGTATGCCAAGAAAACCCAAATCACTGACGAAATAATCATTCGCCACTCATAGAACCACTTGTCAAATATGCAAATCATCACATCATATTTGGCAGCCTATCAACTAATCTGAACGCCGGATCAGTAAAATGTGTCGATAAAAGTACATGAAAGATGCAAAAAAATAAATATAAAACGTGTCCATGCATGCAAGAATCCTCATAGCACCACCAAGACCAAGTATATAAATAAATACTCCATGCAATGAGATGACCAAGTCAATAAAATATCAAAAAAAACTCTGCTAAATACCGTTAATCCTACATAGACCACATATTTTTTTTCCATCAACACAAAGAATATAGCATAAGATCTGGGTTAAAGATCATAATTACCAAAATATAAAACATAGACATGTCATCTTATTGCTACAGCACACCGGCCAAAATAATTGACAAGATGAAGTCACATGCAAAACATAGACAATACAGCCCATTTCCAACAACTACACATGACACCAAGCATGCAAAATCTTATACATGCTATACCAACCCTATTACCTGCATGCAGCCCACGATCACCAGACAACCAATATAGCCAAACTCCAGACATTGGCATTAATAAGCATGTGACCATCTGGCACACTATTCAATGAATCACAAGCCCTCAGCCTTATCAATTACTCCACGGCGACACCGCCTCAAGTACATAACACTTAGACACTCCCATTTGGATCGCATGCTATATACCTAATTTCATCACAACTTCATGTATAAATACTCATACCAACGCAACTCTAACAATCATAAAGTTGTATTGCTATGAGTATTCATACACGGAGCTGATCTGGTCCAATAAGGTTATGCAGAATAAAAGAGGCTAGTTGTTCGAGACGTGTTACTGGAGGCATGTTACCTATATGTCTAAGAATGCCAGTAGAGAGATCGGTTGGGTTAGCTGGTGGCTGGATGACTTCTATAGGCAGAATATCATCGAAGGATGTACCTGCATATGTCAGATGTGTGAGAATTTGCTCCTTCTTGTGAAGGAATCTATTACATTCACAGGAAATTTTGGTTACTTGTGCATCATTGTAGCATGCACTCAAATCGACATAACGGAGTTTTATGCTATTGTTATACAGTGAGTTAACATCATTGGCAATAATGTTGTATTTTTTATTATCAGTCTAATTGACTTGTCAGTAGCTTTTTCTGATGCATGTTCTTCACTAATCAGAGACTCAGTTGTTACCGTTGTTTTTTGCTAGATGTGGATAGTGGCAGGGGATTGGGATCTCGAGGTTGATCCATGCAGTGTGTATTCCCGGAGATGATGTATTTGATCCTACTGAGTGAATTGCTTATTGATATTGCTATTGTGTCTGCAGATTATAGATATTAATATGAAAACATGCTATTTTTAGGGGCAATTTGACAAAGTGTGGCTAAAAATGTATATATGCAATTTTCCAAAATGTGGCTAAAAACATATAGAGGCAACATGACATGCGGCTAAAAATATATAGAGGTAACATGCCAAAGTGATGTACAGAAGGAACATGTCAAAGTGGCTAAAGTGCGGCTAAAATTATACAGGGGCATTTTTCAAATTGCGGCTAGAAATATTTGGGGCATTTATAGAAGTGGCTCTAAAAATATATAGGGGTATTTTTCAAAGTGCGTCTAAATACGTATTGGAGCAACTCGGAAAGTGCGGTGGAATATACTATTTTTAGAGGCATTTTTTTCAAATTGCGGCTATAATTTTAGCAACATGCTTAAGTCTCTAAAAATAATTAGAGACACTTTTGTTATTTTTAGGCGCACTTTAAAGTACCTCTAAGAGCATCTCCAACAGACGCGCCAAATTTTGGCGCTGCAAAACTATTTTGCAGCGCGCTCCATCTGTGTTTCGGTGAGACCATATTTTCCTTCAACAGAAGCTCTAAATTTTGGAGCTGTAAAACTGGTTAGTTGTTTCTATGCGCGCTCTTACCGGCACGGTTGATATAGCGCATAGGATAGCGCTTTTGCAGCCCGCTCCACTTTACATCGCCGGTTGCAGCATCTGTTGAAGCATCAATTTGGGTCTCGCGCGCTAAACTAGTCATTTTTTCGGATACAGCGCTGAATACAGCCCCTGTTGGAGATGCACTAATAATCTACTCTCCCGTTGTGTCCACAGAGGTTGCCGTGCATTAGTTTGATAAACGTCTAGCAGCGCATATTTCAAGAAAGGGGGATTTTAAAATACATTGTACTACCTATTTAGGTGTAGATCTAACGGTAATCCACACCGTATTTCGCATATACATTCTCTAATTTTACAAAATTAATCAGCGATTCAATTATCTCTATCCTTATGACGTGCAGCTCCCCAACCACAGTTGGATGCTCGCATCCTCCACAAAGGCATGTCCCGTCTCCGGCCTCCTGATCTCACAGGTTTTTGACGGGTCGTCTATATCCATCCAATGTGGTTGGAGAGGGATTAACGTGATTCGATTTGTTTTATTGTGCTCAACGAGACCTTAAGTCTATATAAGTACTAGTTGCGTCTATAAATAGATATCTGAGGTTAGCCTATATTTCTTCTTATAAAGGTTGCAACACTATTCGGCCAGCCAGGGCCTTGCCGGGGGCACATCCATCCTGTGCGTCCATTGGATGAGCTGCAGTAAAAATCCACACCCACTTTTCATCTTAACCGTTAGATCTGTGAATTTTTTCGACACTTCCCCAGCCTTTTGTTGAGTTCATGACTCCTGGGACCGGTTCCGTGCGGGGTCCGGTGGTCAGAGACAGCCACGGGCGCTAATTTCCGTCGGCTTCCATGTCCATCCGCGAGCGGTGAAAACCTAGATCTCGTGGGCATCCCAATCCACTCCCCAATCGCCTCCCCTCCTCCCAATCCCCGTCTCCCCTCCTGCCCAATCGCCCGCCGGCATCTCTCCTCCGCTCCAGCCCCACGTGAGGCCAGAGAGGGCACCCCCAGGCCCTGGAGGAACGCATCCCGGACCACCTCTGCCCTGAGATGAATGCAGACGGAAACGAGCACCGCATAGCAAGTCCATGGTGGGTTGTGTCCTGCGCTTGGCCAGACGGCTCTCACGTTACGTCGCCACACATTACGTACACTAGGCCGTGTGCACGGCTCGAGCAGGTGTGGCACTGGCACTAAGTGTGATGCGCCTCCCCTCAGCCGTAGGTCACCGACCGGGCCGAGCGCTGGATCCGAAGAGCCGCATAGGAGTTGCTTCTTTCAACAGCCGCGGCGGCTGGTGGCGAGGACGTAACGCCGCCTGCTGCAACGGCCAATGACCAATGACAAGAGGACAGTTGCCCCCGGGCAAGAAGAGGACTAGACCAGATCCCACCCGGTTGTCGTCTCAGGTCATCCTTGCCACCATGCTCCGCCATGTCCGACGCAACTGTGTACGAGGTGTGGGAACTACAATATTAAATTTTGACCTTACACTGTTTATTTTTTTTGGTTTTGAGAGAACCTCACCGTGAGATTTTAACATCAGTAAATCGCCTAAAATATCCTTGGTGGGTAAATATAATATGACAAACTTATTGTAGAATTATAAATCGGAACCATTAGATCACAGAAAATGAACGATCCAGAATGATTTGATGTACCATAAAATAACTCGAAAAAAAGCTTCAAGTATTGGTGGAGATTGCTAATAGGTTCAGGAAATGCATACTAATAATTCTTTGAGATAGTTCAAACTAATAAAAAGAGTTGGCAGAGGGGTTAGAGTGAGCGAACCCGAGCACAACACGAGCAGGACCTTGTGGCACCCGCAGGTTAGCTCGGCCCTTCTCGGTGGAAACCACAGACAGTGTTACATTAGGCTTTCTCGGCTGGGTTTTATTGCCCCAAGCCACGCAAGAGCGAGGTGTTCCCGCAGGATACTGCCTGTGGCAGAAGACGAGCTCGACGCGAGCAAACCCACACGCGAGGCGATTTCCCTTCCCGCGCAGGCAAAGTTGGGGCCCCATTCAGGCCCTTCGTCTCTGACTCGGGCTCAAGCCCACTAACCCCAGCCGCCAACTCCTAGCCCTCCGAATATACTGGAGTGACAGGCGCGCGCCACCACACCCGGCTGCCACTGCCACTCACTGCTGCGTATTTAAGCTGGTGTTTCTACCATTCCGCAACCGAGGTGGGACTATTAATCGAAGCCAGGAGTTGCTCACTCGAGTGGAAACCTTCGCAGGCCTATATGGGCCGCTCACTTCTCTGCCAGCATCTCTCTCTGGTGGGCCTCATCAGTGCACTGCTCATGGAAATGTCATTTATTTTGAGCCTAGGCAACTCGCTTACTCGCGCCACACAAATCCTACGCTGATTTTTTAAAAGTTTGTTTTTGTACGTAGTTGATAACTGTCGGAAATGGTGTGGTTTTGTTTATACTTGGTCGATCGTTGCTAATTTTGGAACCATCGACCATTTCGATCCATGGCAACGACTGATGCCTCTCGTTAGTGTCAGACTTACACAGCTGGGTTATCAGCCTTTGTTAACCCGCCTGTTGTTTAGCTCTCCTGTTCAAACTTCCACGTTAAACCTTAGAGCATCTTCAGCCGCGTTTCCCAAATCAACTCCCAAACAACATCGGATTTAACGTTTAGGGGACGCGTTTTCTTCGTGTCGCGTTTAGGGACGTCGCTCACCAGCCGCGTCCCCAAACAGAATTTGAGATTTTTAAATTTTAATCGTAAATACTTGAATTTATTCAAACTTGCTATATATTACATAGATTCAAACGAAATTCGATGAAATTTAAACCTAAACCCTAATCTAGTAGTACTTGCAGCGGCCAGAGGGGTCGTAGTACTAGCGGAAGTTGTACATGTCTTCAACGACGTCATCCTGCTTGCCACGCTCGTCGGGCTCGTCCGTCACCGCGCCGTTTGGCCCAGCTTCGCCGTCGTTCGTGAGGTCGACGAGCGACATCCCAGCGTCACAGATGGACATTGCGATCGCCGCATCGAGGTTTCCCCTCCAGGCATCCTTGTCGTTCAACGACGCCACGAACGCCGCGTGCAACCCTGGACAGTCCTCGGGGTCGTCGATGCTGGTGATGAGGCGCTACTGCCGCTCGTACTCCATCACTCGTGCGGTCATCGCGGCTTCCTCGTCGTCCTGCTCCTCCTTCACCCCCGGCTTCGAAACGAGGAGGGCGTCGCCGGCGCGCCTATTCTGCTGCCGCGCTAGCTCGCGGATGTTGACGCTGCTGCCGCCGCGCCTACGACTCGCCAGCGGCGTCGCGTACTCTGGCTCTTCCTTCACCTCGCGCTTCAGCACGCTGTACGGCGTGGGGTGGTGCGAGGAAGGCGTCGATCGCGCTGGCTCCGAAGAAGAAGATTTCGAGGAGGACGAGTACGTCCTCCTCGGTTGCCAGCGCGATGCGGCCGAAGGAGATGGGGGCAGGGAAGGTGGCATCTCCAGCCTTGCGGCGCCCCTGTGGATGCCGTCTACGATGTTCAAGAGGGTGTGTCCGGGAACGCCCCAGAAACAGATGCACCCCTCCTTGTTCCAAGTGTTCCTCCGGCCGACGAGGTCGTTGGTGATGTTCATCTCGGTACCGTGTTGCGCTTGGAAGAAGTCCACCCACCAGTCGTCGTTACCGGTGGGGGCCCAGGTGGGATCGGCTCGCTCCTCGGCGCTGAGGCGAACACGCTGGGTCCTAATCGCCTCCCTCCAGCATTCGGTTCCCGGCGGTGGCGGCGGCGGGACGCCGACACCGTTGACGGCCATCCTCCAGCCGCCGCTGCTTGGCAGGCGCATGTCCGGCGAGACAGGGTACCGCGCGCGGTACAACGCCAACGCCTCCGCCACCGTGAGGCTGCTGCGACCGAAGCCGTTCGCCGCAAGGATGCTCTTGCGGGGGGACGACATTGACGCCGAGAAAGGAGGTGCGGCGAGAAAAAGGAGGAGCGGCGAGATTGGAATGGGGAACGTGGCGAGAGGAATGAGTTGCGCTCTTTAAGGTACAGCGGCGGCAGGCGAGGCGGCAGCGGGGCATTGGCCGCAATAAATGCCGGCGTGGATGGTCACGCAGCCATGCACGACGAGACGCTTTACTGCGTCGCCTGGAAAAGTTGGGCGCCATTAACATCGCTTGACCAGAGGTAGGCGACGGGGTTTTGGACTTCCATGTCACTGACGTGTCGGGCCCGCGTCTCCTCGCCTCACTTCTCGTTGTGTCTGGCGCGTCCGGAGTGTCTCATGTGGACCGAGGACGGGCTCGGGGCGCCGGACACTGTATTGGGGCTACCAAACGAAAGAGCCTTTGGCGCGCGGCTGGTAACGAAAAAATGTCTAACTATAAGGGTATTTTACCCTTGTCCATTTATTTTGGTAACAATGACACCATGCTAGAGTACTTGGCCTAATATGTTTATAAGGATAATCTCAGGTATTAGGCAAAGAGGCATAAATGGTGTATCAAAGGAACAAGAAGGTTAAAGGAGACCCCCCACTTCAACAACAATCAAAAAGGGGTCTACAGCAGAAATCCGGTCTGCAGCCCGGTCCAACCGGCCCACCAACCGGCCAGTCCGGCGTGCTGGCCGGTCAACCGGTCACCAACCGGGGCGAGTCCGGCGCGTGGCCCGGTCGACCGGTCGGCAACCGGGTTCCAAACGAGGACTCAACAGTTCCGGTTGCCGACCGGTCAGCCGGCCTACCAACCGGAGAGTCCGGCGTGCGGCCCGGTCGACCGGTCGCCAACCGGCCGCCAACCGGAGGAGCTCCAGGACGACGCGAAGTGAATCCGGTCTCTGGTCCGGTCCGACCGGACTCTGCACCGGGCAATCCGGTCTGTGGTCCGGTTGACCGGGTTTGTCGAGAGAAAAGCTGAGGTGGCAAGTGACCAACGGCCATATTTCGAAGAACACTATAAATAGGCCTTCTCCTACCTCTCAACAGTTAGGCACTACACTACAAGCTGTTCTTGAGCTCTCTCTCTCTTACTCCATTGCTAGAAACACCAAAAGCCTCAGATCTACCTCCTCCTCCACCCAAACTCAAATCCCTCCGGGAAATCGTTAGAGGAGGACCCGATCTACTGTTCTACCAACCCAAATCTCGTTCCCACTTGTATTCATCGAGAAGCTTGCTTCCTAGGGTTCTTTGGAAACCCTAAGTGGGCAAGAGGAGTCCGGAAGCATCCGGGCTGTGGATTTTCTCCGGGCAAGATTGTGAAGGTTTGGAGGCTACCTCAAAGTCTACCACAAGTGAGTGAGCTATTCCTTCATGGGATAGGCTCCGGAGAATAGGGTGAGCCTTCGTGGCGTGGGGAATCCTTCGTGGGACCTCCACCCCTCCAAACGTGACGTACCTTGTTGCAAAGCAAGGGAACACGGGAATACATCCTCGTCTCCGCGTGCTATCGGTTATCTCTAACCGAACTCCTTACTTGTGATTTAATCGCTCGTGAGAGCCTTCGTGCTCGAGTTAGTTGTATCCTCATATAGGTTGCTTCACCTAGTTTGCATTAGGCTCACCTTTATATTCCGCAAAGCCTAATATTGCAAAGAAAGAATTAAAATCTGTAGAAACCTATTCACCCCCCTCTAGGTTTACCATCTCTATACTTTCAATTGGTATCAGAGCTTGGACTCTTATTAAGGGCTTCACCTCCTTAAGAGTGAGATGGATAAACTCTTCGAGGGTCTAGATGACGACTCTAACCTTTCGGTTAAAGAAATGAAATCTAGACTCTTGGCATATGATGCCGAGAAGAAGAAAAAGGAGGATGAGCTACAAAACCAAATGACGAAATGTTCGCCATTGGATGCAACTAACAACGACTAACGCTGTTTTCAAAGCAGAATCGAAGCCTGGGTGTCTCGTTGTGCGCAAACCAACTTTCGGTAAAAACCCCTTAATTTATGCGTAAGGCCCTATTTTC
>NC_061512.1:190604197-190620848 GCF_022539505.1 Lolium rigidum | reverse complement strand
GTGGAAACATTTAGGATCATCACATATGATCCCAAGTTTCTCTCCGGTTCAACTCCGAGGGAGTTCCCCCTATACACGCGGAATCCGCCTAAGTGTAGGAACCCCTGTCCGAGAAGCCGGACACACCGGGGGTAGCCTTGGATATAGAACCATCTCAAATCACTTTTGTGCATTCCATGTGGACACACACAAGTTTTGGGGCCATTCCCTTGATCTGATGCTCGATTTCCGATGAAACCCTTGTTCTGTTGACCGCGCGGTCTACCCCTTTGACTGCATCCCATCGGGGGTCCCCCGTGGGCATATGCCTCCATTTGAGCTTGGTTAGGTCATAGGTACATGGTAGAAACAAGGATCATCCCATATGATCTCAAGTTTCTCTCCAGGTTCAACTCCGAGGGAGTTCCCCCTATACATGCGAATCCGCCTAAGTGTAGGAACCCCTGTCCGAGAAGCCGGACACACACAGGGGGTAGCCTTGGATATAGAACCATCTCAAATCACTTTTGTGCATTCCATGTGGACACACACAAGTTTTGGGACCATTCCCTAGATCCGATGCTCGATTTCCGACGAAACCCTAGTTCTGTTGACCGCGCGGTCTACCCCTTTGACTGCATCCCATCGGGGGTCCCCCGGTGGGCATATGGCTCCATTTGAGCTTGGTTAGGTCATACGTACATGTGGAAACAAGGATCATCACATATGATCTCAAGTTTCTCTCCGGTTCAACTCCGAGGAGTTCCCCCTATACATGCGAGATCCGCCTAAGTGTAGTAACCCCCTGTCCGAGAAGCCGGACACACCTGGGGGGGTAGCCTTGGATATAAAACCATCTCAAATCACTTTTGTGCATTCCATGTGGACACACACAAGTTTTGGGGCCATTCCCTAGATCCGATGCTCGACATGGGGGGAGGATGATGAACGGTGGTCGTGGATCTTCACAACCACCGCTTCAGAGGACACCCCCAGCGAGGACGAAGATTTTGACTTCTCTGATTAATATGTGTGTGTGTCGAGTCCGTGTGTCTAGCGTTAAGTGCTTTGTTCGTGTGTGGGTGTAGTTCTTTAAATGTTTTGGTTTGTGTGTGGGTCTAGTTCTTTAAGTGCTTTGGTCCCCTGTGTGGGTGTAGTTCTTTAAGTGTTTTGGTTCCTGTGTGTGGGTGTAGTTCTTTAAGTGTTTCGGTTCGTGTGTGGGTGCTAAGTTCTTAAATGTATCACTTTTGTGCATGCCATGCCATGTGGACATACACAAGTTTTGGGGCCATTCCACATACAGATCCTGGATTTTACCAAGTGCTAGCCCATGCATGCGGAAATCATCAACGCCGGGTACATGCAAGGTTAGCCAAACCTTACATCACAATTGTACACATATGTTATGGGCATATGCAAGTTTTCCAGCGATTCCGACGCTCCGATGGTCTGTATCTTGGAAAACCCTAGGGCGGGGACCCCGCGAGATCTACCCCTATAGCTTTCTCCGTGCGAGGGTTTACCAATGGACTTTTTTACTTGTTTTCTTTGTTTAGGACATATGTACATGTAAACCATAGGTTGGGCATACTTTACCATAAAATAGGCTCCGTTTGAGCCGTGGCGGGAGTTTCCACATACAGATCCTAGGGCGGGACCCCGCAGATCTACCCCTAGGGTAAGGGCTAGGGTTATAGTTAGGGTTAGCAATGTATATGGAAACCCTAGGGTTAGGGTTAGGGTTAGAGTTAGAGTTAGGGTTAGAGTTAGCGTTAGCAATGTATGTGGAAACCCTAGGGTTAGGGTTAGGGTTAGGGCTAGAGTTAGGGTTAGGGTTAGAGTTAGGGTTAGAGTTAGGGTTAGGGAATTCTTAAAAAATAGAACCATTTTTTACATAATGCATACTAGTAAATAAATAATAGAAACATAATATAAAGTAATATGAGAGAGAGAAAAAAGAAAAAATAAAAAAAAAAGTCTATATGCCGAGGGTGGCCGTCGGCATAGGGTGGCCATGCCCTATGCCGAGGGTAGCCCTCGGCGTCTGTCTGACGCCGTGAGAGGGCGGTGACGGTGCGGGTGCGAGGGGAGGTGATGGAGACCTCTACGCCGAGGGCCAGCTAGACGCCGACGGCGGCCCTCGGCGTAGGAGCCTATACGTCGACGGTACCTAGACGCCGACGGTCGGCTTCCGGCGCTGCCCTGGCGAGGCCGTACGCCGACGGCCCCGATAAAATGCCCTCGGCGTAGGGTTTGGCCGTCGGCGTATAGGACCATTCCTGTAGTGTCACGTAGCCCCAAAGATTCTTCATCGTACGTACCAGAAGGATTGGAAAGGGCGGTTATGGAGACTAAACTAGAAACCAGGGATGACGGACCCTGCGATACAATTGCTTACGTAACCAAGGTGATGGTGAAATCTAGTGAGAAAGCTGAACAAGTCTCAGATGGCCAGATGGGCTATATACAAATGTAAGTCACGCCCGGGTCATGATCTAGTCAAGCTTAATTAAGCAATTCTCGCACATGCATGATCGCCGCAAATTTGCATTTGGCTCTTGGGAAATTAATGACTCCATTTTCCTGAATAGAAAATGAGGAATGCACGCCCTTAGTTTCAAAAGAAAGAAAAAAAACCCACAGAAAAGGGAAGAAAGTACACCATTGGTGAAGGGTAGTTTCTAAAGATGCCACCACATACTAATACCTGTTAAGCTTCATGCACTAGCCACTTGAACCAAAAGTCCGAACTGATGGAAAGGGCTAGGCAATCTACTTGTACACTTCACAACACCCCCACTCGCGTGTGACGGGAGAAGAGAAAGTCAACACGTGAAAGAAGAAGAGCACACCGAAACAGCGGTGGCTAAAGAGGGGGGCAACAGCAATTTTTAGGCTTAATTGCGAAAACCATGTAAGAGGGGGGCAATAGCAATTTTTAGGCTTAATTGCGAAAACCATGTGAAAGCTAGGATTTGAACTCGAGACCTGGGGCTCTGATACCATATTAAGCTTCATGCACTAGCCACTTGAACCAAAAGTCCGAACTGATGGAAAGGGCTAGGCAATCTACTTGTACACTTCACAAACTACTCCCTCCGTCCAGTTTATAAATCCTGCGCGTACCTCTGAGTTATCAATTTAACTAACGTAGTATAAATCGTATAACACAAAATTATATTATTAAAAAGTAAAACATACCTTTATTGTAATACATACCTCGCTGGTTAAATTTATAACTTAGAAATACACGGAGGATTTATAAACCGGGACGGAGGGAGTATTATTCATTTTCTTGTCTTTACGCTTCTACCTCTCCCAAGTCTTCAACAATGTCCTTTTAAGGTATGGGTCGTCGATTTGGTACTCCATGACTAGTCCTTGGGTATCGACGGATTACCTGCATTTGAGGGGCTCGCAAGCATATAGAATAGTATATGATAATTTTCCACATAGTAAAACTGAGATTTCAGTGTATTTGCATTATGCTTAGGAAGATGTGTAAAAACAGAAACATCTAGCATGGCGTGGTCACCAACCTTGACAAAAATCTATGTCCTTCCTCCCCGACTCAGGGGAAGGCGAGTCACTAGAGCTATCCTGCGGGATTCTAGAGGGAATTTGGTTGCTGCATGTTGTGACTATAATTCATATGCAAATACGCAATCGATGTTGCGTCAATGGAAGCACCGACTTTGCTCACTAGATTGAAACTTGCGAAGCAGGTCGGGTGTCAATGGTTGATGGTTGAGTCGTCAGACTCCATGGAAGTGGTACAAGCTGTACTTGATCCTGGTGAGTATAGAGGTACAAGTGTGGAGGTCATTGACGACTGCCGGTGGCTGATAGCTTTGCTTGTGGAGACTTTCCAACAATATCCGCGAGAAGCTAATGGAGCCGCACACAAGCTTGCTCGCTATGGAGCTAGTCAGGGTTTGGTGGAGGTTTGGTTAGTTGATCCCCTGATTTTCTTTCTCGTGTACTCTTTGACGATCGTGTTATAATTCAAGAAACTTGCTTGAAAGTTTTAAAAAGAACTTGACCAAAATCGATTGTTATACTGTACGAGCCTAGGAGTCGTTGACATCAATCATCTTTGCTGACGTAAATACATGCGCTGGGGAGAGCGTCATGCGAATGACATCTACTCGCACAAAGTGTGACACACATGGGGGTCGTCAGCAAATTGGTCGATGGATGCATCCGTTCGGTCAAGTCAATGGATAAGGCGAACACGAGATTACTTCCTTCCCCTACAACTTTACAAGCTTCACGATTCCTCGCATTTCTCAACGTGCGTACACTAGCTAGGTCGTACCTGGGCGCGTCTAGCTATCATCTAGGGACGCCTGGTGCACTGTTCCTGAGAGGGAGAGGCCATGGACAATGGCGACGGCTCATCTCCGGCCGACGGCGCCGGGCTTCTCCCGCTCTTCGCCCGCTCTGTGCAGGTGGGTGATGAGCTCTGGTTGCCTCTATTCATGTTATTCTTGCAACTGCGCAGCTGATGATCATTCCGTGCGTGCGTGCTTCAACTCTGAGCAGGCCGAGGGTCTCGAGGAGAAGCTGAGGCGGGTGCAGGATGAGAACCGGCGGCTCGCCGGCACGCTCGGCGCCTTGCTCGCCGATCACCCCCACCTACGTACTCTCGCCAAGTCGCCGGCGACAGCCATTGCCGCGACGACGCCGAGCAGCTCCGCGGCCAATGCAGCGAGAGAGGAGGCCGTCGGCGTGAAGGTGGAGGTTCGGTCGAAGATCAGGACCGTCTCCTCGCGGGCTGAGCCGTCTGACTCCGACGCCAACCTCGTAAGTGCAACGAACACTGTCCAAGATTGCATTGTCATCACGCAGTCGCGGGCTGTATAGCTTGAGTGCTTGACCCCTTTGCGTGGACGCAGATCGTGGACGACGGGTACCAGTGGAGGAAGTACGGGCAGAAGGTGACGCGCGACAACCCGTACCCCAGAGGCTACTTTCGATGCGCATTTGCTCCATCTTGCCCGGTCAAGAAGAAGGTATTCCCATCTTGTAATAATGCAAAGGATAGTGCTAGTTCTCGACAGATCTATAACGAACTTAAATCTTGGTCAACCAATATTATCTATAATTTATGTGCAATTAGAAAAAAGATGTATAATTGCATACCCAAATGCAATTACATATCCGTGTGGAATTCTCACATGTACGAATCACGACAAATCTAATGACACTAGAGTCCACCTAAAACTAACCTAATTCTCGATCGATTTATAACTAGCAAATGGGTAATGAGACATATGAACTATTTTTTAGTAAAACGGGGACTACTTTCAACTGAATGAATGAGTGCAATTCTGCTGAAATTTTATCTAGATAATGTCTCTGGGCAGGTGCAGAGAAATGCCGAGGACACGTCAATGCTGGTTGCGACCTACGAGGGAGAGCACAACCATGCTCAATCCTTGGCTGGAGAATCCAGAGGCAATGAGTCCGTTGGCAAGGTTGGGTCCCTACCATGCTCGATCTTCCTCAACTCGTCGGGGCAGACGATCACGCTTGATCCGGTAAATCAAGGGTCGTGGTCGACCGTGCAGCCTGTCTCGAGGAAGGTTTTAATGCCAAATTTTCAGAAGCTCCTAGTGGATGAGATGGTGAATTCACTTAAGAATGACACGGAGTTCATGCATGCTCTGATTAATGCAGTGGCTAAGAAAATGGTCGAGAATATTCCAAACTATTTTAGTTAATGTGCTGAAGTACATTGGTGCATGGAAATGGCCATATATAACTCCTTTTAGGTTGATTTCTGCCATAATCGTGCGGCCCCGATCAAGCACTCCTATGTGCCTCAACTCTTATCCTTTGTCCACTCCCCCCCCCCCCCATCTCCCTTCTTCCCATTTTCCCCTTTTCCTCCATAGCCCCCCTATTGCTTATCATGCTAGATTGTGTTGTAAGTCCATTGATTCCAATGTGTGTTTTGGTAAATTTGGTACCTTATTTTAAATTGCATATTTGCAAATGATTTATATATATAAATATGTCCCATGGACAAACAGTAATGGGAATAAACAGAAGATGCTAAATGATATATGTCTAATCATCTGTCCAAATCCTGGTGTTTTCTCTACAAAAGGCTTTCTCGTCCCATTAATTTTAAAAATAGGAAGTTCACTTTCCTCCTTGAAATCTTGAGAATGTTAATTTTATGCTTGTTTTGGACTAAACGAACCATTGAGTCTTGACAAAATTCACCTCTTATATGATCCAAGCAAAACAATGAAATGGACAAAGAGAACCAATTCACCCAAGCAAACCGTTATGCACACCCCGCAACGCAAATAAGTGAAATCACCAAGTCCTGGCCCAATTGCTCTCGCTCGGTGGCCTCTCTCTCCCTTTCCCGGATGTAGCATCGTGTCAGCCGCCATGCCACCCTAGCGTCATCGCCACCTCTCTAACACCGACACATGTTGTTGCCTATAATGATAGGCAACACCTTACTATCCTGCACCTTTTCACTTGCACCGTATGTCTGTCCATAATGCCACCCATCACGCCGCATGCTTCAGGCTAACTCGCTAGTTGCGCCTTCCCGTAGAAAGTGAGGAGCGTAGTGGCATGAATTGACCAACGAATTCCTCTGGCAAACACATCGATGGAGGGTTCCTGTGAGGAATGTGATGGCAAGAATGAGCTTGGCATCATTTCGGAGGGAGATGCGGGCGAGCGAGTCGTTGGGCGGGATGGACTAACATCAGGGTCGATGCGAATGAACAAGGAAGCACGGCTTTGTTGAGAGTTCAAAGATCAAAAGTGGAGATTATTATATACTATAAGGTGATACATACTTGTATTTAGTCTTAGCAATCTTGGGAATTCTACTTGATACCTAGCTACCAGATCGTACGATTGTAACTAAAGTTTTGAAACTGATGCCAGCAAGTGACGTCATTAGGCTAGAGGAGTGCGTGAGCACATGACACACGCAGGCGCAGACTAATACACAACCACACGTACAAGACGTTCAATTGTAAGTTTGTTGGCTCCACGTGGTGCTATTTTTTTAGAGCTAAAAGAATGTGACCTGAAAGAAGAATTGACCTGCTTGACCGACACCAACCAGCTAGTTGTCCAGTTGCTGCTTAGCAGACAACATCAACCTCGTTATTATTGGTTGGGGCCTGAAGACTTAGCGACTGAATGGATCCTGACTTGCTTCCTGGTGACATCCTGTAGATACATCATAGAGGGCGTCATCCGTTGTACGTCATCTTTTATCGCTGCCAAGTGAAGCACAGCGCGCTCGGATGGAAAAGATCGATTTGGTATTTGTTGGAGAAGTCGAGTGTCTCAAGTGGGCACGTTCTCAGCTCGCGTATAACGACTTGGCGTTGCTAGTTGACTCGACTCCAATTCTCGGGTCTTGACCGGCCGCCGTGTCTATTTCATAGGTGCGCCGGCCGTGCATCGCACATCCTGAATCAGACATGCCTTTTGTCCCCACTGATGTTCACAATAGCGCAAATACTAGTAAACGCTCTTCTCTGTACAAAAACAAAAAAGTAAACGCACTTGCGCCTGAATTTACAGTGGGAATAGTAGTAGGAAACAAAACATGGAGATTACTCCTTGGTTCGAAGTGGGGGTTGATTGCATTTTAGCTCCCTAGAAACCAATTCATACATGTATAACATTCTATACGTCATATTAAAGCGCCATTTCTGTTTCTGTTTATTGCGGATGGTCTCTCTACTTCACTTCAAAGGGCTGTTGGCACTAATGAAATTGAGCCTGTTCGAATTTGTAGACGTGCACCAGGCATTTCTCACCTTTTGTTTGCAGATCATAGCTTACTTTTCTTCAAGGCATCGGAGGTACAAGCTAATAAAGTGAA
This sequence comes from Lolium rigidum, assembly GCF_022539505.1. Lineage (NCBI taxonomy): Eukaryota > Viridiplantae > Streptophyta > Magnoliopsida > Poales > Poaceae > Lolium > Lolium rigidum. The sequence continues at coordinate 190,612,993 of NC_061512.1, read as the reverse complement.
GCAGGTACCAGAGTTATATGCATCCAGTACGGGGCAACTCATTAACCCCGGAAAATGCTCGATCATGTTCGGCGATTCATGCCCGGTGGATCAGCGAGTGCAGGTGAAAAATATCTTACAAGTAACACAAGAAACCTTTGAAACCAAGTATTTGGGTCTGCTCATGCCCGAAGGTAGAATGAGCCGAGGGAAATTTCAAAGCTTACAGGCCAAGCTTGCGACCTGCCTAATTGACTGGGATGATAGTCATAAATCACAGGCTGCTAAGGAGGTTCTAATAAAATCAATTGCACAGTCTATTCCGGTTTATGTGATGAGTGTGTTTAAACTACCGCTTGGACTTTGTGATGAGCTAACAAAGATGATTCGAAGATATTGGTGGGGGCTGAAAACGGGAAGAGGAAGACGCATTGGGTGACATGGGACATCATGCTACGTCCGAAGGACTATGGCGGTGTGGGGTTTCGAGACATGCGACTGTTTAACCAGGCGCTGTTAGCTCGACGGGCTTGGAGGCTCATACAATTTCCAAATAACTTATGTGCACAATTATTGAAAGCCAAATACTACCCTAATGGCTCCTTGCTTGACACTGTTTTCACAGGGAATGGCTCCTCCACATGGCATGCAATTGAGCATGGGCTCGAACTTTTGAAGAAAGGCGCCATATGGAGAGTGGGCAATGGCGCGAAGATTCGGGCTTGGCGAGACCCCTGGATTCCCAGGGATGGCTGTCACCAGCCACGATCGGTGCAAGGGCGATGCAGATACCGTTGGGTGGCGGACTTTCTGGAACAGGATGGATCGTGGGACGAGCAAAGGCTAAACCAATATTTCTGCCAGGAGGACATTGCGAATATCCTGAAAATTAGTACGTCAAGGCGTAACGAAGAGGACTTTATAGCTTGGCACCCTGACAAACGTGGCATATTTAGTGTCAGAAGTGCCTACAGGTTAGCCTTGCACTTGACAATGCAACATCAAGATTGTGGAGCTACTAGTTCTAGACCTGATGGCGCTAGACCAACATGGAAGATCATCTGGGACTGCCCTGTACCGCCCAAAGTCAAAATTCTGGCATGGAAAATCTGTAGAAATGCAATATCAACACAACTGAATCTGCGAAGGAGAGGCATCTCAACATCCAGCATGTGTCCTATTTATGGTTGTGAGGAGGAGGACTCCTTCCATGTTTTCCTCCGATGCCCGCATGCACGCGACCTCTGGCGTGCCATGGACGAAGTCTGGGACCTGCCCGCCGGTGACCTTCTAAGGCCGACAGGACCCGAGTGGCTCCTTCACCTCCTGGCCTTCATCCCAGCATGCCAACGCGCACCGACCTTGATGACGTTTTGGAGGATATGGCACGCCCACAATGAGATGACTCATGACAAACCCTGCCCGCCAATTGAGGGCTCCCACCGATTCCTAGTAAGCTACCTCAACTCTCTCATGCTCATTAAACAATTTCCGCACGCAGATATAAGTAAAGGTAAGATGGTCGTCAACCCGGAACAAGGATTCCGAAGACTGAAGCACAAACCGATGGTAGACAGAAGGTGAGGAAGAAATGGGTGGCGCCGCCGTTAGGAGAGGCTAAGCTGAACACGGACGGTGCTTATTCGAGTCAAGCTGCAGGTACGGGCATGGTTCTACGGGACCATAGAGGTGAGATCATCTATGCAGCATGTCGCTCTATACCACACTGTGGTGATGCAACTGAAGCGGAAATCATGGCCATCGAAGAGGGGTTGCAACTTGCCCTACACTGGACAGCGCTTAAGTTCATAGTGGAGTCAGACTGTGCGGAAGCGGTGGACATGATCAATGGAAGTACTCCTAAGAGCATCTCCAACAGACGCGCTATATCGCGGCGCGCTATACCGGCGATTGGGTGCGCTGTATACCGCTGGCGACGTCCTCCGGGAATTGGCGCGCCCATTCGAGGCGCATCGCCTCGTCGCGCTCGGCGATGAGGAGGCGCTGCTCCAGCTCTCGATGGCGGCGCTGCTGTTCGCGCGTGATCATCGGCGGCGGCGGCGCCATTATCTCCGCTTGCTCCCGCGTGAAGACGTCGTGGAAGTTCATCGTCCGCCGGGAGCGGCCGAGCCGCCAGGCGACGGCGTCGTACGCCCGCGCCGCCTCGTGCGCGGTGTCGAACGTGCCGAGGCGTATCCGCTCCTCACCGGAGCGAATTTCCGCGTCGAACCGGCCGCTCGGCCGCGCCCGAACACCGTGGTAGCCGGAGGATGGGCGGCGGCGCGGAGGCATCTCGCGGAGGCGGCGCGGTCGGAGGCGGAGCGGCCGGAGGTGGAGCGGCGCGGGAGGGAGAGAGGCGAGGAGGGGGACATACGCGTGGAGGAGGGAGACAGTTGGGCGTTCGCGCGTGGCGTGTTTATAGCGCGCGCGGCAGCGCACGCGGCAAGTTTCCCGCGCGGGATAGCGCGAAAGCGCGCGGACGGTAATTTTTTTAGCGCGCACGCCTTTTTCCCGCCTCCGCTGGAGCAGCGCGGCAGCGCCCACGCGCGGCAAACCGGCGGTTTTTTTACCGCGCGGGGCTTTTAGCGCGTCTGTTGGAGATGCTCTAATGTTTCAGCCTATGCTTTCAGAATCAACGTCATTCGTGAGTTTCTTCGGGAAAGAGATGTAAATATAATAAAGATTAGCCGCGAGGCTAATAAAGATTAGCCGCGAGGCTAACATGGTAGGCCACGAGTTAGCAAAACTAGGACGGGTTCAGAACAGAACTGAATCTTGGTTCCGATATGTTCCCCAGGAAATCGCTACGGCGGTTCAAACTGATTGTAATTCCCTTGTGGTTTAATATATATCTTTTTCTCCGCAAAAAAAAAAGCGGAATATTTTTAAGGTGAAAAACTCCCATTTACTAAGGAGCGGCACGTCTAGGTTACTTCGTCAATCTTGAAGCTCCGTGTCTCCAGTCTTCGCTACACTTTCTGTGAGTTTACAGGTGCGGTGCCGTGCTTGTGTGTGTTTGTGTGCATTGTACTTCACGTTTTGAAAAAGATATCGAGGAGATAGCAAGATACCGTATATAGTTTGTAATACTTGACTTGTTGCTTCACTATTTTGAGTATGTTACCACTTATCAGCTAGCCATGAAAAATACGTTTGAATAGCTAATCATGGCGTGAAAATACGTGTCGGTCCACTCATGATCTTGATTTAGAACCGTCAAAAAATGTATTTGTAAGTTTCACATATTTTTGAAATAAATCATGCACATATATATTGACATGATAGTTACTCGTGCTAAATTTTAAGATAAATACAATGATATCTTCCTACACCAAAAAGAGAGAAATTGGTAACTTGCACGGTTAAATTATGAAACTTGTACTCTTCATCTGTTACTTTATCGGTTTAACTGAAGTTATATACTTTTGAACTAAGGTTACAAACATGGGGCATGCACCAGTGTATTTTTTCAATTTAACTATTCATCCATGGTCATGAGTACCAATGTTTAGAAAATTCATACTAGTCCCGGTGAGGCGGGAGCGGTGATGTTTGGACATGGTGGTGACAATGCCGCCACAAGGAGAAGGAGGTCAGGCCAAAAGGGAGACATAAGTTTACAAACACTAACGGTTGCTCATAATTGTTCATAATATTCGTATATTATGCAAATGTTAGCATACTACAAGGGATATATGATGTAGGCCGAGTTGCTCCATCGCATCCCCCTTCCCCCGGGCCTCCCCCTTTCCCTAGGCCTTATACTACAATGCATAGGCAACATCGACCTTGGATTAGCATAAGTGAAGATGATGGTTTTAATTTAGTTGGCAATGGAATCATGATTTAGTTGCTCAATCAATTGACTAGGATCACGGAAAGAAAATGACAAATAATTTGGTTGTTACAAGATGGCATAAGTATTCATCCATGATTAAGTTCTGGGTGACCCGCAAGGGTACGATGAGGCTATGTGGTAGCTCTACTCCTAGTTGGATTGGATTCAAAATGATGATGGGGTACAATTGTGATTATAATGATGATTCCAACAAGTTTGATGGGGAACTTGATGGATCTATGGGGATGAAGTTGAGCGCTCTAGATTCTACTGACTTCTATGAGCTTGAACCTTTAAGCCTTGCATCTACATGGATCTAAAAAACTTGATCCTCTTGCGGATCTCGAATCCTCATATTATACATGGGTTCGAATGTTGGCCTGATGCAGTTTGATTAGCCCACCTCTCCATGATTAGAACTCCAAGATACTGACGAGTGGGACACATGGTTGCCTTCCTTGTGTCGCAAGGATTTCCTTGGGAACTCCACATGCACAACACCTTTTCTTGGGAATGTCAGCCAACGCCAGGCTGTCAGCATACTACATCTGATACGAGCTCTCAAAGGCTGATATGTGGTTGTGATGCCGACGGCCTAACCGTCAACATACCTAGGGATATTGTCAAACGGACACTATACTTTGACGGCCAGCCTGTACCGACAGTCAACCACTTTGTTGGCTTAGTAAGATATGTTGACGGCCATATCTGTGTCAATGATCAACCACTTCACTGGCATATGAAGATATGTTGACAGCCATATCTGTGTCGACAGCCAAATACGTATGTTGAACCTTTTTGTGGTCGCCGTTGTTCCCGCCGTTTCCTGGAGTGTATACTCCTAATTGCATAGTTTTTATACAAAATGACATGTGCTGTTCCCAATCACAATTAATGCCCTAGTTCACCACTTGGTTATTTTTGTTTAGGCTTATGTAAGGTTTTTTTTACATCCTTCATTGTCTCAAAGAGTAAAATGTATGAATAGTCCATACACTCGAAATACCAAGTTACGGTTATTAAAGACGTTGTGGGTGCTTTCTACAATCACTTGTGTTGGGAGAGGGTGATACGTCTCAAACGTATCTATAATTTCTTATGTTCTATGTGATACGTCTCCGACGTATCGATAATTTCTTATGTTTCATGCCATATTATTGATGATACCTACATGTTTTATGCACACTTTATGTCATATTCGTGCATTTTCTGGAACTAACCTATTAACAAGATGCCGAAGTGCCGATTGTCAGTTTTCTGCTGTTTTTGGTTTCAGAAATCCTAGTAACGAAATATTCTCGGAATTAGACGAAATCAAGACCCAGGGTCCTATTTTGCCACGAACCTTCCAGAAGACCGAAAGGGATACGAAGTGGGGCGACGAGGCGCCGCCACCATAGGGCCGCGCGGCCAAGGGGGCCCGCGCCGCCTATGGTGTGGGCCCTCGTCAGCCCTCCGACTCGCCCTTCCGCCTACTTAAAGCCTCCGTCGCGAAACCCCCGATGCGAAAAACCACGATACGGAAAACCTTCCGGAGACGCCGCCGCCGCCAATCCCATCTCGGGGGATTCTGGAGATCTCCTCCGGCACCCTCGCCGGAGAGGGGATTCATCTCCCGGAGGACTCTACACCGCCATGGTCGCTCTCCGGAGTGATGAGTGAGTAGTTCACCCCCGGACTATGGGTCCATAGCAGTAGCTAGATGGTTGTCTTCTCCTCATTGTGCTTCATTGTTGGATCTTGTGAGCTACCTAACATGATCAAGATCATCTATCTGTAATACTCTATGTTGTGTTTGTCGGGATCCGATGGATAGAGAATACCATGTTATGTTAATTATCAACTTATTACATATGTGTTGTTTATGATCTTGCATGCTCTCCGTTATTAGTAGAGGCTCTGGCCAAGTTTTTGCTCTTTACTCCAAGAGGGAGTATTTATGCTCGATAGTGGGTTCATGCCTGCATTGACACTCGGGACAAGGACGTGAAAGTTCTAAGGTTGTGTTGTGTTGTTGCCACTAGGGATAAAACATTGGCGCTATGTCCGAGGATGTAGTTGTTGATTACATTACGCACCATACTTAATGCAATTGTCTCGTTGCTTTGCAACTTAATACTGGAAGGGGTTCGGACGATAACCCGAAGGTGGACTTTTTAGGCATAGATGCAGTTGGATGGCGGTCTATGTACTTTGTCGTAATGCCCAATTAAATCTCACTATACTTATCATGACATGTATGTGCATTGTTATGCCCTCTCTATTTGTCAATTGCCCGACTGTAATTTGTTCACCCAACATGCTTTTATCTTATGGGAGAGACACCTCTAGTGAACTCGTGGACCCCGGTCCATTCTTTTATACTCGAAATACAAATCTGTCGCAATACTTGTTTTACTCGTTTTCTCTGCAAACAATCATCTTCCACACAATACGGTTAATCCTTTGTTACAGCAAGCCGGTGAGATTGACAACCTCACTGTTTCGTTGGGGCAAAGTACTTTGGTTGTGTTGTGCAGGTTCCACGTTGGCGCCGGAATCCCTGGTGTTGCGCCGCACTACATCCCGCCGCCATCAACCTTCAACGTGCTTCTTGGCTCCTCCTGGTTCGATAAACCTTGGTTTCTTTCTCGAGGGAAAACTTGCTGTTGTGCGCATCATACCTTCCTCTTGGGGTTCCCAACGAACGTGTGAGTTACACGCCATCAAGCTCTTTTTCCGGCGCCGTTGCCGGGGAGATCAAGACACGCTGCAAGGGGAGTCTCCACTTCTCAATCTCTTTACTTTGTTTTTGTCTTGCTTTATTTTATTTACTACTTTGTTTGCTGCATTATATCAAAACACAAAAAAATTAGTTGCTAATTTTACTTTATTTATTGTCTTGTTTGCTATATCGAAAACACAAAAAAATTAGTTTACTTGCATTTACTTTATCTAGTTTGCTTTATTTACTACTGCTAAAATGGCCACCCCTGAAAATACTAAGTTGTGTGACTTCACTAGCACAAATAATAATGATTTCCTATGCACACCTATTGCTCCACCTCGCTACTACAGCAGAATTCTTTGAAATTAAACCCGCTTTACTTAATCTTGTTATGCGAGAGCAATTTTCTCAGTGTTAGTTCCGATGATGCTCGCTGCCCATCTCAATAATTTTGTTGAATTGTGTGAAATGCAAAAATATAAAGATGTAGATGGTGACATTATAAAATTAAAATTGTTTCCTTTCTCATTAAGAGGAAGAGCTAAAGATTGGTTGCTATCTCCGCCTAAGAATAGTATTGATTCCTCGGACTAAATGCAAAGATGCTTTTATTGGTAGATATTATCCCCCTGCTAAAATTATATCTTTGAGGAGTAGCACAATGAATTTTAAACAATTGGATAATGAACATGTTGCTCAAGCTTGGGAAAGAATGAAATTTTTGGTTAAAAATTGCCCAACCCATGGACCGACTACTTGGATGATCATCCAAACCTTCTATGCAGGACTAAATTTTTCTTCGCGGAATTTATTGGATTCAGCTGCTGGAGGTACCTTTATGTCCATCACTCTTGGTGAAGCAACAAAGCTCCTTGATAATATGATGGTTAATTACTCTGAATGGCACACTGAAAGAGCTCCACAAGGTAAGAAGGTAAATTCTGTTGAAGAATCCTCTTCCTTGAATGATAAGGTTGATGCTATTATGTCTATGCTTGTGAATGATAGGACTAATGTTGATCCTAATAATGTTCCATTAGCTTCATTGGTTGCCCAAGAAGAACATGTTGATGTAAACTTCATTAAAAATAATAATTTCAACAACAATGCTTATCGGAACAATTCTAGTAATAACTATAGGCCATATCCTTATAATAATGGTAACGGTTATGCTAATTCTTATGGGAATTCTTACAACAATAATAGGAATACACCCCCTGGACTTGAAGCTATGCTTAAAGAATTTATTAGTACACAAACCGCCTTTAACAAATCTGTTGAGGAAAAGCTCAATAAAATTGATATTCTTGCTTCTAGAGTTGATAGTCTTGCCTCTCGATGTTGATCTTTTGAAATCGAAAGTTATGCCTAATAGGGATATTGAAAATAAAATTGTTACTACAGCAAATGCCATCCAAGTTAGAATTAATGAGAATATAAGATTAATGGCTGAACTGCATGCTAGGTGGGATAGAGAAGAAAATGAAAAACTAGCTAAAGAGAAAAATGTAGCTAAAGTTTGGACTATTACCACCACTAGCAATGCTAATGATTCACATGTTGCTGCACATCCTACTATTAATGGTAAAATAATTGGTGTTGGCAATGCTTCTACTCCTAGTGCAAAGCGCGCAAAATTACTCGAAACCGCTAAAACTGCTGAAATTGCTCGTGATAAAACCGCTGAAATTTTTTCCAACCTTGGGGATGATAATCCCATTGCTTTAAATTGTAATGATTTAGATTTTGATGATTGCCACATCTCTGAAGTTATAAAGTTCTTACAAAAACTTGCTAAGAGTCCCAATGCTAGCGCTGTAAACTTGGCTTTCACAAAACATATTACAAATGCTCTCATAAAAGCTAGAGAAGAGAAACTAAAACTTGAAACTTCTATTCCTAGAAAGCTAGAGGATGGTTGGGAGCCCATCATTAAAATGAGAGTCAAAGATTTTGATTGTAATGCTTTATGTGATCTTGGTGCAAGTATTTCTGTTATGCCTAAGAAAGTCTATGATATGCTTGACTTGCCACCATTGAAAAACTGTTATCTCGCATGTTAATCTCAGCTGATAATGCTAAAAAGAAACCTTTGGGGAAAGTTGATAATGTTCATATTATGGTTAACAATAACCTTGTCCCCGTTGATTTTGTTGTCTTGGATATTGAATGCAATGCATCTTGCCCCATTATATTGGGAAGACCTTTTCTTCGAACCGTTGGTGCTACTATTGATATGAAGGAAGGTAATATTAAATATCAATTTCCTCTC
>NC_061512.1:190592349-190604097 GCF_022539505.1 Lolium rigidum | reverse complement strand
CTAGATCTACATCTTCACCAATCAAATCCCTCTCTTTGTGAGGGGAATCCACTAGATCTAGATCTTGGAGAAATTTGGTGTTCCTCCTTCTTATTTGTTCTTCCTCTCTTATTCCCCCAATAGCTTTTGTAGCTTTGTTGTAATTTGAGAGAGAAGGACTTGAGCATCTTTGTGGTGTTCTTGCCATTGCATTTGGTGCATTGGTTTGAGTTCTCCACGGTGATTCGTGGTGGTGAAAGCAAAAAGGTTGTTACTCTTGGGTTCTTGGAACCCTAGACGGATTCTAGGCCTTTGTGGCGATTTGTTGGGAGCCTCCAATTAAGTTGTGGAAGTGTGCCCCAATCTTTGTGTAAGGCCCGGTTTCCGCCTCGAAGGAAATCCCTTAGTGGAACCGTGACCTAGGCCTTTGTGGCGAGGGTCACCGGAGATTTAGGTGAGGCGCCTTCGTGGCGTTCGGTGTGTGGTGTGAGTACCGCATCTTGGGGTGAGGCCTTTGTGGCGTTGGTGTGCATCGAGCAACCACACCTCAAGGTGAGCCTCTTGTGGTGTTCGGGAGCACTAAGCAACCGCACCTCTCCACCGGAGATTAGCACTCGCAAGAGTGTGAACTCCGGGATAAATCATCGTTCTCCCGCGTGCCTCGGTTATCTCTATACCCGAGCTCTTTACTTATGCACTTTACCTTGTGATAGCCATCGTGCTTGAAGTTATATATATCTTGCTATCACATACTTTCTTGTATTGCTTAACATAAGTTGTTGGTGCACATAGGTGAACCATTGCTTAGAATAAGTTGTTGGTGCACATAGGTGAACAATAGTATATAGGCTTTGGGCTTGACAAAGTAAACGCTAGTTTTATTCCGCATTTGTTAAGCCCATCTCGTAAAAGTTTTAAATCGCCTATTCACCCCCCTCTAGGCGACATCCGTGTCCTTTCAACAAGCCCAATGTGTCATACTTCAAGGTCTTCGGATGCAAATGTTATGTGCTTGTCAAGGACACACGACTATCCAAGTTTGATTCAAGAGATCAAGAAGGAATTTTTGTTGGCTATGCTACGGATTCTCACACCTATAGAGTCTTCAACAAGTCAAATGGGCGAGTTGTACAATCTTGTGATGTGACATTCGATGAAGATGATAGATCTTTGGAGGAGCGAAGTGCTTCTTGTGAGAAAGGAGATGCAATTCTCCAGGATGCCATGGGAAGGATGGGCGTTGGCATTCGCCGACCTCAAGAGCTACCTTCTATGAGTACCGGGGAAGGACCAAGTTCCACCCAAGTGGAGCCATCTACACCACAAGGCCAAGCTTCTTCCGTCGATCATACAAGTGCAAGCCAACCTCTACAACAACCTCAAGTTCAACATCAACAACAACAACAACAATCAAGTGCAAGCCTACCTCAACAAACTCAAGAACAACATCAACAACTATCGCAAGCTCATCTACCTCAACAACCGACATCAAGTGACCAAGGTCAAGCTTCAAGTTCTTCACCGAATGGCTCGGGGACAATCTTTATGGACAATTCCATTCCTAATACCCCCGAGTCGTCCGGCTCTCATGATGATGATGATGATGATGCCCCATTCAACAACAATGAAGGTCAAGGCGAGGATCTAAACCATGATGAAGGCCAAGAGGACTCACAAGAATCTACTCCTATGGCCGATACTCGCCGTGAAGACCCTACTACAAGACATTTGCGCCTCAAGTCCCATTCTTTGCGTAATGTCATTGGTGATTTAAAGAGCAAAGTGACCACCCGGAGGCAACTAGCAAACTTTTGTGAGCACCATGCCTTTGTCTCCATGGTGGAACCACTCAAGGTTAATGATGCGCTTGAAGATCCCGATTGGTTGATAGCAATGCAAGAGGAACTCAACAACTTCAAGAGGAATGATGTGTGGACTCTCATGAAGCGACCCGATCATTGCCGCAATGTTATCGGAACCAAATGAGTCTTCAAGAACAAGCAAGATGAACATGGCATCGTCATCCGCAACAAAGCAAGATTGGTGGCACAAGGCTATTCTCAAGTTGAAGGCGTGGACTTTGGCGAAACCTTTGCACCCGTTGCAAGGCTTGAGTCCATCCGTATCCTTTTGGCCTTTGCCTCTCATCATGGCTTCAAGTTGCAACAAATGGATGTTAAGAGTGCTTTTCTTAATGGTCCTTTACATGAGGAGGTATATGTGAAGCAACCACCAGGATTTGAGGACCCCCATTTCCCGGACCATGTCTTCAAGCTCAAAAAGGCCCTATATGGTCTCAAACAAGCTCCTAGAGCTTGGTATGAGCATCTAAAGGAGTTGCTTGTAGACCATGGTTTTGAAGTGGGGAAAATCGATCCCACTCTTTTTACTAAGAAAGTCAATGGGGAGCTCTTCATATGCCAACTTTATGTAGGTGACATCATATTTGGCTCAACTAACACAAAGTTCAATGATGAGTTTGCTAAGTTGATGACTAATAGGTTTGAGATGTCGATGATGGGTGAACTCAAGTACTTCCTCGGGTTCGAGATCAAGCAAATGCGATAAGGCACCTTCATCAATCAAGCAAAGTACCTCCAAGACATGCTCAAGCGCTTCGACATGAAGGACGCCAAGGGCATTGGAACCCCGATGCATCTCAAATGTCAACTCTCCCTTGATGAGACCGGCAAGGCGGTGGATCCCAAGCTCTACCGTTCGATGATAGGTTTTCTTCTTTACCTTTGTGCTTCTCGTCCGGACATAATGTTAAGCGTTGGTATGTGTGCATGGTTTCAAGCAAGTCCGATGGAAAGCCACATTGTGGCGGTAAAGAGGATCTTTCGATATTTAGTTGATACCCCACACTTCGGACTATGGTACCCAAGGGACACAGACTTCTCTTTGGTTGGTTTCACCGACTCCGATTGGGCGGGCGACAAGGTGGATAGGAAGTCTACATCCGGAGCTTGTCACTTTCTTGGAAGATCCTTGGTGTGTTGGTCCTCAAAGAAGCAATATTGTGTCTCCGTCTCTACCGCGGAAGCCGAGTATGTTGCCGCGGCGAGTAGTTGTGCTCAAATCTTATGGATGAGGCAAACCTTGCGGGATTATGGACTCGAGTATAGCAAGGTGCCTCTTTTGTGTGACAATGAGAGCGCAATCAAGATCGCCTATAATCTGGTTCTTCCTTGCAAGACGAAGCACATTGAGATAAGGAACCACTTCATCCGTGATCACATTGCTCGCGGAGATATTGTTCTATCCTTCATTGGTACCAAGGAGCAATTGGCGGACATCTTCACGAAGCCCTTGGATGAGAAGCGTTTCATTGAGTTGAGGCATGAGCTAAATATCATTGATCCATCGAACTTCGCTTGACCGTCGTGCGCACATACCACTCTTTAACTATATGTCTAGAGGAGAAACACGCATGAACATTGGGGGAGTGCGGTTTAACCTTATTGAGCTATCCCTCCCCCCATAATGCATAAAGAAATCCAAAACATATGCTATTTGTCAAATAAGTGACTAATGAGCTTCATGTTGAGTTGTAGCCGTGAGTCCTAGATACATTTACGCGACCTCACACTACTATACTCTTACACGGTGGCTTCGGCCACCAACCTCCTCCTTGAGGATTTTTTGGTTCTTCGTGTTTCTTTGTGACTTTCTTTTGTCCTTCTTCTTTTGTTGTCTTTTCTTTTTCTCCATGTTTTTGGGGAGTCTCATCCAAGCTTTGTTTTCCTTGTTGGTTTTTGCAAGCTTGGTTGTGTATTTCCTTACCATCCTTTTAGTTTGCTTATCCTCCTTTTTGGTGTTCCGATGCCAAAGGGGGAGAAGTTGCCTATTAGGATGGGTTTTTGCATGGGGACTTTTGTTGTTGTAGCCTTTTGGTCCTCGTTGCTTATCTCTTCTTGTGGCTACACCAACTCTATGGAGGCACTTGTTGTGAGTTCGGGTATTCTCAAGGCAAAGGTATGATAACTTCACCCAAAACTCCTTGCATGATCTTGTGTTGCCTCCATAGTGTGCATATGCTATATGAACATGTCAAGTATCCTTGTTGCATATGTGCTTGGTTTGTAAAATCTAGGGGGAGTTATGTCTCTAGGATGTGTGCATTTGTATTCAAATACATATTCAAGATATGCACATGTCTAGGGGGAGCTCCGTCGAGCTTTTGCAAATCTAAATATCTCATCATAATATCTTGTGTTGTCATCAAACACCAAAAATGGGGAGATTGAAAAAGCAAAGTCTAAACCCCGTGTTTTGTGTGTTTGAGGACAACACTTGAACAATCTCACCGTGTGCAAAGAGTATCTTTGTTAGATTTGCAAGTGCACGGTGACCTCGCTGGACACGTCAAGATCGGAGGACTGTAGCTTATAGGTTTTCTGATTTTGTGTGTGTATCGCGAGGTGACATGGTTGGAGAGGAAAAGAGGAGAAAGCAGTTTTTGTCAGGCCGGTACTACCAGTACTAGTAGCGGTAGTACCGCTATCCCTACTGGTACCGCCCAAGGTACCGCTCTGGAGTTTTGCACTGAGAGAGACCCACAGAACAAGTTACGGTACCTTTGCGGTACCTCGAGCGGTAGTACCGCCTCGGTACCGCTTAAGTACCGTAACATAAGTTACGGCAGTACCGCTCTGGTACCGCTTCGGTACCGCTTGGGATCCAGTAAGCTCTGGAGGCAATTGCGGTACCTCGAGCGGTACCGCGAGCGGTAGTACCGCTATGTGTCCAGGTGGATAAGTTCTGTGAGATTTCGAATCCAGAGCGGTAGTACCGCTTACCAAAGCGGTAGTACCGCTTAGGCAAAAACTGCAGGTAACGGTTGGATTTTGGGGGGGCCTATTTAAAGGGCCCTTCTTCCCCAACACGATTTTATCTCTTCTCTCTCTCTCTCCCCTCCATTGTTGATGAGCTTAATCCTTGAGGATCTCCCCAACCATCCAACCAATCTTGCCCAAATTTTGAGAAGTGGTGGAGGAGACCCCAATCTATAGTTCTACCAAGAGAGATTTCACCAATTCGTGTTAGTCCTTAGTGGATCTTGGAGTTAGGGTTCCTATGGTGGGATCTTGGAAGAAGTGCACCTGTGGAGGCTAGCTTGGTGTTGTGCTAGCCCCATAGGTTGTTGGGAGCCTCCTAGGGATGTGGAGCTCGCCCCAACCTTGTGAAGGAACCACCGCCTCGACCGGTATCTTAGTGGAGAAGGGGGAGCCCCTTCATGGAGCTCTCTCGAGGAAGAAGGTGATGCCTTCCTTCGTGGTGTGGCCGCCTAGCCTCTTGTGTGAGGCTAGCACCTCCTCAACGCAGACGTACTCTCTTTTGTGAGAGGAACTGCGGGAAACAAACCTCGCCTCGTCTCCGCGCCATCCGGTTGTCCCGCTCCTTACTCTTACTATCATGCTTGTTTCCTTTACTTGTTGCACTTGCCTAGGATCATACTAGGAACATCTCCACCACTAAAGCTATCACATTTACCTTCCGCACCACTAAAACTGAAAAAGACTTAAAATTTGTGTAGCGTCCATTCACCCCCCCCCCCTTTGTCCGCTACGATCCAGTCACTTGGGTGCTATATTTACTATTCCTGCTAAATCTGAACTTGAGTCCTTTGTTGAATTCTCGTAAGTTAGCCCTCAAAATCAAATCACTTTTATAAGAAAATAAGCAACATACTTTACAAGTGGCGATATTAGATTTTATTTTAGCTACTAACACGGAGAAGAAGCAATAACTAAATCTAGTGCATATATTAGTTAAAAAATGAATTTACTTTAAATAGACTATATCTTCAAGGATTTGGTTTTGTTGATTCTACGTCGCAATGTGGTTAGAGTTAGTTCGTGCTTAGCTTGAAATGATCTCAACTTAGTCTCGAGTTTTTTTCGACCGTGCTTCCTTGTACGACAATAGAAAAACTCACCCGCCTTTTGTTCATCAATAATAATAGAAGATAAACAGATGTTTTAATTTTAATATTTCGTATCACTTTTCTCAGCTATTCTTATATCAAGTCAAAGGCTTGGTTTTTTTTTTGACGGCTTAAAACATAAACTGCCCTTCTCGAGCTTCTTTCATAAGCTGCCCAACTTATTAGTTGGGCTTTCAAACTAGCTATTCCGAGTGAGTTATCCTCTGCTCAAACCCAGCTTATATATATTAACCAAGTTACAAAAGAATGGCCATAATCGACTCGTATATTTTTGAGTTGATCTCAAATCTAGCTAGAGTACTTGAACAAGGGCGATATCGAGTGGCTCACCAGCGACGGGACTCTCGTCGCCGTAGATGGCGATCCCCAATCTTCCTTTTTAAAGGCCAAAACTTGATTTTCTGACGATTCTACTGCCCGCCGTTTAATTTCCCCACTCGTCGCATCAAAGAGATCGCACCCGCCCACGCGTCCCGTAATCTCCTCCGGATTAAAATGGCCCCAATCAACAGTTCCACAAGCCAAAACCCCAGACGCCACGCCACACCACACAGATGGGAAGCAAGCCAGCGCCGCCGCTGGCCGAACATCTGTCGTCGCCGGTCATGGCGGCCTCCACCATCACCGACGTTCCATTGCCCATCTACATCTCATCTGACGACGAAGACGACGACATAGCAGTCCTTGGCACTTCCAGGAGATCCGACGAGATTCAGATCCAGCAGGCCATCCTCCTCTCCATCGACTCCTCGGCCTCGCCCTCTCGCGACGTCGCCAGAACCTCCAAAGAATCCATTCCAGACCGCAAAGGCAAGCGTGTAAAGTTGCTACGTCAAGTCATCGATGTAGATGATATAGTTGAAGTCGTCGACCTAGATGACGATGACAGCTTGATCTTGCTCGAAGCTGTAGCCAACGGAAAGGTGAAAAACCCGAGCAATGGCGCGGTGTTCAAGGTCGGCTGCAAAAGCTCCCGCAGGGCCACGACCATCGACCGGTTCTACTGCATGATCTGCACGGAGACGGTCTCCGGCATACAGCGCTTCCCCGTGGCCGGGTGCGCGCACGCGTTCTGCGCCAGCTGCGTGAGGCAGTACATCGCCGCCAAGGTCGAGCAGAACCTGCTGTCCATCGGCTGCCCCGATCCGGGCTGCAAGGTCGGCGTGCTGCACCCGGAGGACTGCCGGCGCGTGATCCCGCCGCCGCTCTTCGACAGGTGGGGCGCGGCGCTATGCGAAGCAGCGCTCCCCGGGGAGCTCAAGTTCTACTGTCCCTTCAAGGATTGCTCGGCGCTGATGGTCGACGACACCAGTCCCGAGCACGCGGCGGCGGCGGTAACAACGAACGTGGAGTGCCCCCACTGCAACCGGATGTTCTGCGCGCGGTGCAAGGTGCCGTGGCACGACGGCGTCCAGTGCGCCGAGTTCCAGCGGCTCGGCGAGGACGAGCGCGGCCGCGACGATCTGCTGCTCAGGAAGGTCGCGCAGCAGCGGAGGTGGGGGAGGTGCCCCGGCTGCAGGATGTACGTCGAGAAGGTGTCCGGCTGCGACTCCATGCACTGCAGGTAACTAACTATATATACTGCTTTACCTGAATCTTTTACTCGCAGGCAGACCCATTATTTATTTTCATGCGCACCCAACACAAAGTTACCGCGAGGCTGGTTCCTGTTTCATCCATCTGTTTTGCAGGTGCGGGCGGAACTTCTCTTACCACCGCGGTGTGGGTTCGTGAAGATCGCACAGAAGAAGCTCTTGTTGGAAACAACTGATGATTAGTTCGCATTAGCTCGTGTGGCTCTGCTGCGTCATAAGCAAACATCACAGCAGCTAGCGTTGCTGGAAATTGATGTCGCATGAATGAGATTCGATCCGGTTTGTGACTGTCTGTTAGGGGGCTTCATTGTGACACCGGGCTGGTACTCTCGATTTAGTTTTTTTTTTTATATATTTGTGGTTCTATCGTCTGTCAAAATAGCAATAAGATGGCTTGTGAACTTGTACATGCGTTTAGTAGCAATAATTTACCTTACCCGGCCGTTATTGGGGGCTATTTTAATATAATTACAAAAGCTACTCATTTGTTTAATTAATGCTATTATGAAAAATTGGGAGCTGAAGGAGGTGCAGAGTGATGTTAGATTGTTTACTTGCTCTAACAATCAAGAAGATCCTACTTTGTTTCGATTACATAGAATTTTGATGTCTGACTTTTGAAAGCATGTACCCCTAGCTTATTATACATGAAAACTTTACCTAGAGTGATTTCTGATCATTCAGCTATTATTTCGGACTTATGTTTAAATATTGGTAAACTGGAGAAACCTTTTTAAATTTAAACTTGTTGGGTTTTAAGAGACGATTTAGATAGTTTAGTCTACAGATTGCGGAATAGTTTTTTTAAATCCTGGAAGGGACTTCTTAACTAAATGGAAAAAATAGAGCTAGAGGTATAAGGAAAAAATCTTAAAGGTTGGAACCTAAATTATGTGGTTACGTAAGAGACAAAAGAAAGTTTCGGTTGAAGCTATAGATTTAAGTAGAAAGCAATATGAAGATTAGTTGCACAGAATTTATAACCAAGAGGAAGTGAGGTGGTGACAGAGAGCGAAAGAAAATGAATTACTAGAAGGAATTGCTTGTACTGCTTACTTTATGGCCAAATAAAATTAGTTTCTTGAATCAAGATGGGGGTCTAGTTCAAGCTGATAGGTATGTGTTGTTGCTTGCTACTTCCTTTTATAAATATTTGTTTAGTCCTGGTAATGTTGATATGGGTATTGGTTTTGATGATTTAGTTCCTAATGTTTTATATGATAATGATATAGAGTTGCTAGGACTACAACTTTTACTGTAGAGGAAATTAAGTTTTCTCGTTTTCAAATGAAACATAATAAGGCCCAGGTCCTAGATGGATTTTCAGCTGAGTTGCATTATTGGTCTCTAATTTATGTTTTTTTTTGTAGTCCTTTCACGGAAGAGTGGATATTTCTAGTTCAAATTATGGTGTCCTAACTCTTTTACCTAAAACTGTTGGTGCTGATATGATCCTACAATATAGGCCAACTTGCCTGTCAAATGTTTTGTTGAAGTTGGTTACTAAAGTTTTGAATAATAGAGCCATCTTAGTTGCAGATAAATCTATTTCTCCTATACAGACTGCTTTTCATAAAATATATTCCCTCCGTCCTAAAATAAGTGAGTCAACTTTGTCTAGGTATAGATGGTGTAAAAATTCAATAGCCCAATCAATTGATAGAATAACAATTCTGATCATGATCAGGTACACACCATGCAATCTTGCAATTTTAGGCAGCCTGCTAGATTTGGTCCAAGCATTCATGTGCCCACTCAAGCGGAAGCCCATCTAGAAGCGAGGCAAAAGAGCTAGGCAGGCCAACGTCTAGGCCAAGACCGAGGCAGATTCCTAGAAAAAATCGGAATATTGTCTAGATTTGGGTAGAAAATACCCGTATTTTCGCACAAAAGAAGTGTTGTTGGAAACTGATTATGATTTAGTTGGCATTATCTCGTGCGGCTCTAATATCACAGCAGCGTTGCTGGAAATTGATGTCGCATGAATGAGACTCGGGTTTGTGACTGTCTGTTATGGCTTGTGACACCGGCCTGGTAATCTCGATTTTGTTTTGTATATATTTATACTCTGTCGTCTCTCAAAATAGTTTTCAAAATAGTAATAAGATGGCTTGCGAACTTATACATGCGTTAAGTAGCAATAATTTACCTTGCCCGTTATTGGGGGCGATTTTAGTATAGTTAGAAAAGCTAGTGAATGTAACAAAATTACAAGATTGCCTAGGTACGGTGGACTCATTTATTCAGTGCTATTGTGGAATATTGGGAACTGAAAGAGGTGGAGAGTGATGGTAGATTGTTTATGAAGAGATACAGAGATTGAGAGGAAACGAATGGATGTGAATGATTGTCTTTATTGATACTTTGGTCAAATTTATATACTACCCGAACCGTCAATTACAATGTCGGTTATTACATGTTCGTGTTTCTTGGGAAATGACACAACTGTTTGATTTGCACAACGATTGGACAAAATGTAAATATTCTAGCTGCTAAGGAGAATATTCTAGGGAATCTAATAACTGCCTCATTAGCCTTAAACTAGCGCTAATTAATTCCTAACACTCCCCCTTGGACAATGCTGTCATCGAAATCTTCTATGTCCGAAATTCTCAATAGGGTCTCTTGAAAACTTGATCTTGATGGATCTTGATCTTGAAAACTTGATCGTGTACAATATATGTCCTCCTAAATCATGTGGGAAAAATATAAGGATAATATAGGAATCCGATATACCGTTGGTATAATAATTGTACCATTAAAACCTATATGAGAAATCTATTGGAGAAACTCACAAGGAAAGAGTACAATATATTATTATCGGATGATAATTTTAAGTTCAGTCCTGGGAGATTTCTCCCCCTGGACTTTGCAAATTTATAAGTCGTCTCATACCAATGCCATGCATGCATTTCTGAAATGCAGCTGTTGGTAAAGATTTGGTGAACAAATCTGCAAAATTGCCACATGATTTTGTTTGCAAAATATTAATTTCTCCATTTTTCTGTAATTCATGAGGAAAAAAACAGTTTTGGAGCAATATGTTTTGTGACATTAATTTTTATATATACCATATGCATTTGAGCAACACATGCAACATTATCTTCATAGATAATTGTTGGTGATTCTAATGAACCTATACCGCATGAGGTTTGCATGTGATTAATCACTCGGCGAAGCCATACACACTCACATGAAGCTTTATATAATGCAATTATTTTATAGTGGTTAGTGGAAGTTGGGACTAAAGTCTGTTTAGTTGACTTCCATGAGATAGAAGTTCCACCGTATAAAAATACAAATTCAGTTTGTGATCTAGCATTATGGGGATCAGAAAAATAGCCAGCACCAATATAGCCGGTCAAAGTCATATCTTGATTCTTCTTATAGAATAAACCAAGATCTTTGGTACCTTGTAAATATCTGAAGATATTCTTCACTCCAGTCCAATGGTGTTTCGTTGGAGCTGCACTGTGTATAGCCACTAAATTTACTACGAAGGAAACCTACCGCACTAAGGTATGGAAACTCAGATCCCAATACATCTTTGTTATCATCCCTAGGTCTAAAAGGATCCTTTTCCATATCAAGGGATCTAACGACCATGGGTGTTTTGGATGGATATGGTTTATCCATACTGAATTTTTCCAAAACTTTCTGAATGTATAAGGGTTGATAAACAAGTATTTCTGAGGGAAGATGCTCAAGTTGAAAACCTAAACAGAATTTAGTTTTTCCCAAATCTTTCATCTCAAACTCCTTCATTAAATGATTGCATGCTACAAATATATCTGCCATAATGTTACGAATGTTGTTGAGGTCATCAACATAAACTGAGATGATGCAAAATCCTTTTGAGGATTTCCTTATGAAAATGCATGGGCAATCATCATTATTTGAGTATCCTTTCTGAAGAAGGAACCCACTAAGCCGGTTATACCACATTTTACCCGACTGCTTTAAGCCATAGAGTGACTTTTGTAATTTTACACAATACATGTTGCGATTTATGTTTGGATTAGGGATTTTAAGTCCATCAGGGACTTTCATATAAATATCCACATCGAGTGACCCATATAGTTATGCGGTCACTACATCCATTAACTGCATTGATAAATTCATTTGTACTGCCAATGATATCAAGTATCGAAACGTAATTCCACTCATTACAGTGTATCATCGTAGACGATACCGGGTCTCTGCGTAAACCATTGATAGAATAAC
>NC_061512.1:190574076-190592249 GCF_022539505.1 Lolium rigidum | reverse complement strand
GCTCGCTCGACCTTGGCGGCGATGTACTGCCTCACGCAGCTGGCGCGCACCCGGCGACGGGGAAGCGCTGTATGCCGGAGGCTCACGCGATACGTGCAGTGCAGACCGAGTCAAAGAAGCGTGCGCGCGGGTCAAAGACAAAGAGGCCGTTCGGCGCGTTTCCTCCACCGAAGCAGGAAGAGTGCCGAGACGAGACGAGACGAGCTAGTAGCGTCATGCGTTTCGTCCGGCTCGGATCCATCCGGAACAGCTGGCCATTCACGTGCGCGGGCGGGCGGGTCAAAACAAGAAGAGCCTCCTGTCTGCGTTTCTCTCTCTCGCGTCGCGCCCCTTCCTCTCTTGTCGCATCGCACGCTGGCCCACTTCATTCAGCAATTAATTACCGCGGGGCGCGAGCGAACCAGCACCAATACCACTGCACGGCTTGGCCTGCCTACCTAGTGCCGATACGATTTAAACTTCGATTGATTGAAACTGGAGTAGATATCGATCTACCTAGTGCCCAACTCAAACGCACACCTTTATTCTTGGATTCGATACAAACAAGGAAAACTAATACCATCTAAATAAGTTCCAGATTGGCTGGCTGTACCTGCACTGCACAGACAGAAACAAGTGAATCAACCAACAAGGGTTAAACTTCTTCTTTATTATTATTAACATGATACCCAGCAAGAAAAACGCATACTTAAACCAAATCAGATATCAATGAACTCCAAAACATCACAGTAGATGAGCTACCAACAACTCTTCTTATCAGATTGATAGATAGCAAGCAGCAAAGTGATAAATTAATGACTTGGGCAACTTGAACAAAAGCCATTCTAACAAGTCCAAACAGCTACCAGTGTTCTTTAAACACCCAAAAGTAGCATGTACTCTTCTTCCAACCTGGCTGGGAATGTGCAAGTGTGTTTAGGGGCTGACAAACAAACTTGTACTCTTCATTAGTTCAATTACTCATGACCCAGCGACCAAAAACAAATCTTGCATGCCAATATGTACGCAATACTTGAACCAAATCAGAGATACAAGGGTCGTACAGATCATACTAGATGAACTATCATGTTAGTGACCAAACCACAAACATATAGCTCAAATAACTGAGAAAGGTACCATACAATTAGAGAAAGCGACTAGAGAATTAAACCAGGCAGCTACAGACTGTCAGACTGATGCTTTGGCAAAAGAAAACCAACAACACCTGGACGTCACTGCATCAACATACTCAAGGCCAAAACAACTTCTGCCAGCAGTCAACCATACAGTCCACATCAACTTAAACATGTACTTGAAAAATAGGCAGCTCCCATGAACAGTAAGAAAATATAGCACGTAATAACCAATTGGTCTATAATTAGAGCACGACCAAATTCATGCTCAAGAAGAATAGTAATCAGTACAGCAGGGAATCAATTCATGCTCAAGATTGATTTTTTTTTCACAAGCGCAGAGTCCTGCTTCAGTCAATGGGTTCCAGGATGTCTCACCGAGAATCCAGTATGTCGGAGACCATGAGGAAGGAGGCGAGACGCTGCTGCTCTTGACAGAGACCAGAAAGCGTAGTCAATTCACAGCCACCTGAGCACCTCCCCGCTAAGCTTGTGGATGTCGCCGATGATGTCAGCCACCACGCCTCCTCCTACCGGTTCTCTGACCACACCGTATCAGTCGGAGACGTATCAGTTAGCTGAAGCGGGAGCAGTGCTAGTTGGGCGGGAGGACAGATGAAAGGCGTCTCGTTAAACGCAATAGCATATTCTCCCTCCTGGGCGCATATCAATTCATGTGTTGTTAAAGTAAAATTGACCTCATATAACCGCCGATAAAATAATGGCGATCCGAAGTTTGGGTGGGAAAACAAAGTCTCCAAAAGTTTGGGCGGGAGGGCAGTCAAAGTGGGAGTGGTGAAAGATGGAGGGGTACTTATGAAAGGCAACTCATTATTAAACACACTAGCATGTTCTCCCTGGATGCATATCAAATCTTGTGTTGTTAAAAGTAACATTGGCCTCGAAGAACCGCCAATAAAATAACTGCATCCCAAAGTTTGGGTGGGAAAACATGGTGTCCAAAAGTTTGGGCAGGAGGGTAGCAAAAGCAGGAGCGCGCCGGCGCTAGTTGGGCGGGAGTAGGCATGAAATGCATCTTGTTAAACGTGCTAGCATATTATCCTTGTACGCCTATCAATTCATGTGTTGTTAAAAGCAAAATTGGCCTCGATGACCCGCAATAAAATAACAGAGTCCCAAAGTTTGGGAGGGAAAACACCGTGTCCAAAAGTTTGGGCGTGAGGGGCAGCTGAAGCGGGAGTGGTGGTAGTTGGGTGGTAGTATGCATGAAACTCATCTCGTTAAACGCGCTAGCATATTCTCCCTAGATGATTATTAGTTCATGTGTTGTTAAAAGTAAAATTGGCCTCGAAGAACCACCAATAAAATAACGGTGTCTCGAAATTTGGACGGGAAAACACCATGTCCAAAAGTTTGGGCGGGAGGCAAGGCAAAGCAGGCGCCGACGCTAGTTGGGAGAGAGTAAGCATGAAATGCGTCTCGTTAAACGTGCTAGCATATTCTCGTTGTACGCCTATCAATTCATGTGTTGTTAAAAGTAAATTTGGCCTCGGTGACCCGCAAATAAAATAACGACGTCCCGAGGGAGCAGACCCAAGAAAGGTGCATAAAATGATAGGTACTCACCTTCCCCATGCAGTAAATAAGATCCCTGAGGACGCATGGAATGACGAGGCCCATGCTACCATTTAGTGCATAAAATAATGACACGAGGCAATTGAAAGGGCCAATTGACACATGACCCATGCTACCATTTAGTATGGCCAAGTTCGAGAAACCCTAACTTCAGGTGATGATTTCAACAGCTGATCACACGCCCCAAGAAGCTCGTTTGCAATAGATATGGCCTCGCCAAAACGCTACCAGCACATGTGATCTTCGACGAAAAGGCAATACAGGAACATGTTGTGAGTACGTAAGTGTCAAAATTTGGGCGGGAAAGTTGTCGGTACCCTCGTTTGGGTGGGAAAAGTCCCAAAATCCGTGTGACTGTAGCCTCTGCTAAATATGCATGACAGGTGGGCTAGGTTGCTAGGCTAAATACGTCTCCACGACGTTATACATCATAAGTTGCATAGAGATATTTGTTTGTTTACATCTTAAATTTGTCTTATTTTCTAAAATGTATTAAATTTATGAAGTGTATCTTTCCACGGTAGTGCTTGAAGAGTTGCCACTAGCTTTAAATGCCATTGCTTGTGAATCAACTTTAGGCTTGAAATAATATTTTACCCAGTATTGTTTGCTTACCTTTTTTCGATAAAGGGAATATATTAATATCAAAAGATACCAATTACACCTAGCCTTTGCAACAATGCACCACCCTAATGAC
Source organism: Lolium rigidum (assembly GCF_022539505.1). NCBI lineage: Eukaryota > Viridiplantae > Streptophyta > Magnoliopsida > Poales > Poaceae > Lolium > Lolium rigidum. The sequence continues at coordinate 190,588,844 of NC_061512.1, read as the reverse complement.
AGTACGGATGCACACAGCCAAAAAGAGAAAAGAAAAACTAAGAAATAAAAGTCCCGCTACAGTATCCTAGGCCTAGCAACAGCAGTACATCCACCAGCAAGACAACACCTGACTCTCCAAAAGCGACGCCTAAAATTTGGGACTCAAACCAACGGCGAGGTGTCCTCACCTTTCCCCAAGGCGGCCCCCTTTATCCCCAGACCTCGCACCCTCTCCTTTCTTCCCTGCGTCGTTGCCTTCTTCCCACCGGCCGCCTCGCCAAGGACGCGTGGCGAGAAGGTAGTGCATGGTCGACGGGGATCATTCTACCATTTAGTGCGTAAAATACTGACACAAGGTACTAGAAAGGGGCATGCCATCATATGTCATACATAAAAGGAGGGTAGGAGATGGCATGTGGAAAATAGCCTCAAAATCTTGAGAGTGAAAATCCGGCCACTTTTTGGGTCGGTTCGAACTCGTGGGTCACTTTTAGGGCCCAAATGACCACTTTTGAGCCCTAAATCTTTTCGATGATTTTGAATGTTCGACTTCTTTACAACTTTTTTTAAAGTCTGGCTAAATTTAGGAAACTCTAACTTCACGTGATGTGTCCAAGTGCTGGTCACACCCCCCATGAAGCTCGCATGCAATAGATATTTCCTCGCCAAAACTACTACTGTCACATATGATCTCTAGCCAAAAGGCTAGGCGGGAACACCCGGTGAGTACGTAACTGTCGAATTTTGGGCAGAAAAGTTGCCGATGCCCTCGTTTGGATGGAAAGAGTCTCAAAATCCATGTTGTTGTATCCTATGCTAAATATATATATGAGAGTGGGCCAGGTTACTAGGTTGAACATGCTTCCACGACGCTATACATCTTAAGTTGCACACAAATGCTCGTTTCTTTAGATCTTATGCTTTACATATTAAGTTTTTTCCTCGTTTCCGCACTAGTGGTTGAAGAGTTGCCACCGATTTTAAATGACATTGCTTATCAATCAACTTTAGGCTTGAAATAATATTTTACGCATCATTGTTTGCTTTCCTACTAATATGTCTCTTATTTTGATTTTGATTTTCAGGAGAGAAGGGCAACATTGGAGAGGAGTAGTATGAGGCTAATTAGTAAATTTTTAGGGATCCAAATCATGAAATGCCGCGCTGGTCTTAAATTTGGAATCCCGCGCTAGTGTATTCTCTGTTGAAATCACGCTTCGAAAGAGGGAGCCAAAAGATTCGATTTAGGAAAATCCGGGGCGCTGATGTATTCTCAATAGACCGCACCGCGCCAAAACTTACAAAATTTCGGAAGCGGAGCCAAAAAGTTCGATTTTGGGAAGCGGGAGCTTTCGGGTTAAACTTTGGGCTCCAAAGTCCAAACCGAAGGGGACACGCGAAATCTCCTTTACCCAACGCGATCCCCTTTCTCCCCCAATCCTCGCTCCCTCCTTCCTTCCCTGCCCACCGGCCGCCTCGCCGGCCGTGCCGTCAATCCTCCTACCACACCACCGTTCCCGCGCCGCCCCTGCCCCCCGTGCATCCGCGAAACCCTAGAGGAGCGGCTGCTGGTCCGGCGTCGAGGAACTCCGCCCGGTGCTGGCACTCGCCGATGCCGCCGACCTTAGCAAGGAGAGGCCTTGTCCGGATGGATCTGCACCCCATGGCGACGGCGGGGCCCAAGCAGCAGCATACCCCCTGCACGCCATCCGCGTCGAGCTCAAAATCCATGGTAAGCTCAGTATCTCCTACCCTTTCCGTCTCCATACATCGATTCCATCTTGCTGAAGCTCGTTCTTGCGCAGAAACGGAGGAGGTGATGGCCTGCCTACCGAGCCCCTGCTGGTGTGTGGCCGTCGGCACGCCATGGACAGGCCGCGCACGCGCGCCGGAGCTGCTGCAGCTGGGCGTCTGGGCGGCGACGAGGACGTGCAAGGTGAAGACATCCTGGACATGCTAGACCAGGAGTAGGAGCTCGCCCAGCCATCGACGGCTTCTCTACCACACCGTCGACCCACCTGCAGTTCTCCGGTAAGTCCCTCCTCTTCCTCAGCCTCCTATGAGTCAACTTCCTCGCTAATACTGCTGCTGCTCCTTGCCGTTGCCTGCTGCCCTGCTCTGCTAACGCAAATATCGTGTTCTGTCTTGTGCTGAAAAATGGTGTGCCATGTTGAGGTCTGAAGACAAGCTGCTCTGCTCGGATAGAGGAGAAGGAGACCAAGGCCTGCCTCTCCAAGCTCCTGCTCCTATGTGTGCAAGGAAATGGTATCGTCAATAGCTGCAGCTGGGCATGTATGCCTCCGGCAGCGACCTGATGGAGGAGCTCGCTCAGTCTGACCCTGACCACGGCGGCGTCCATGAAGCCATCCTGCTGGATCCCAAAGTGGTAGGTTGTTGTGTGACGCTGGTCGGCTGGTGCTAGGCGTAACCGCGGAACCATGGAAGTATTCTGCTTTCTCCACAACCTACTACTCAAGTGCATGCTGCTTCTGGCCTGCCATGGTTAAGTTATTAATTTGATTGCTATTTCTTTTGCCCTCTGAAACAAAAGTATCTGTTAATGTGATTGCTAGTTGTTTTGGTCTGAATGCTTAGTACACTGAAGAAACCGAACCTTCTGTTTTATCTCGAGGGTAGTGTCTATTGGAATGAGTACAAGCATGTCCTTTTGATTTAACTATCTGCTAGGATAAAATCTTTTATTGTCTGGAGCTGATATTTACTAATATGATGCACTAAAGTCAGCACACACGTGATACCTCTGAACTAAGAAATTATACTTAGGCACCTTGTATGCATGCTTTTCTAGATACAAACGCAGTTTCATGTTCTTGTAAAAAATTAAAGAGAGTGGCTAAATTAATGCTTCATGCTATTTTCTGTTTTGTTGTATGACGCCTTGCTTCTGCTATAGGACAGGCTTCCTGCTAATTATTGGAGTATGCAGAGTTCCTGATGTTGTTGCTCTGTTTCTAACATATGCACACCTGTTTAGCCTGTTGTGTTGTTTGGTTGATTTGATTAAGTGGATAAAAACTATTCTTTTATATTTTACTGGCTGGTTAATTAAGTACTTGTTATACTAGTACTTGGCTAGAATGAATTTTTTTAAGTTTGGTTGTTGTTCTCCTTGTTTGCTTATGCTTTGGAATTCCTGAAACTAACCTCTGTGTTTATGCATTTCTGTTTGAGGTGATCGACCACCAACTACAACATCCCCGTTGACGTGCTCAACAACCTCGAAAAGCCACTCCTAATCAGCTGGTGATCTCACTCAGCAACATTCTTTTGGTTCCGGTTACGATGAGTGCAAGCAAGTGTTATTAAAAATAAATCTGGCTGATCTTTGTAGACAAGTGGAAATAAGTAATTCTGGACAACTGCTAGATAGGAAGCATCACTCTAGCTAGCTACCTAGTTTGGCTATCGAAATATGGATTTCTGCCTCTTAACTATTGCATAGTGCTAATTTAGGATCACAAGTCATTTGGTGAACTTTTTGCTGCTGATTTAAGACAAGACCATTTGGTTATATCTCTTGTCCCTTGTATTCATTTTGAAGAGAACCTTGTGTATGTACAACTGCGCATACCCTGTAGGTTCCCTGTTGTTGCATATGGATGCTTCAACTTCTAGCCTCTACACCTTTGTGTTCTATGCTAGCTTACCCGTGTATACTGTTACTAGTTGAAACACTTTATGATTTTTTCATTTAACTACAATTTGTTATTCTTGATCTTGCTAGCTAGGTATGCTGGGATATTATTTGACATGGGATTACTTATTTTGCGTCATGAATGTACATGTTGTCGTGTCTTACTAAATATGCTTCAAAGTTCACCATCATTATTTTGTGTTTTTTGTTGGAGGATAACAACAAGAAGCGTAACAGAAGCCTTGTGCATCCATCACTTGGAAGGAAACAAGGGAGACACCATCTTGTTGATGCCCTGGTCTACAATGCATATGGTTGCAATGCATCGGCGACCGTAACACCAACATTCATGTGTTGTAATAATTGTGAGCTGGTGGATCAGCACCTGTTGATGTTTGCTGTTTGGTGCTGCTTGGTGTTGCGGAAGTTCTGATCATGTTTGTTGTTTGGTGATAGGTTGTGCTGTGTGCACCACTATTGTCTAAATTGTTTGATGTGCAGGTTTGGATGTCCAAAAATCAGGCAAAGTCATGCCAAAATTTTGAATGCCCTTGACTGATTAACTATGATATCTAGTAGTTGTATTTCTTAAAGAAAAGAAAATCATGCTGATCATGTAAACAAGTAGAAAGAAGAATCATTGTAAAAAAAAAGTAGAAAGAAAAACAGTTCTGAGTATGGGTAGCTAGTTTGGTATGTGGGATACCAACATCGTTTACTAGCTGGTATGATATAAGAACGGGTCTTTGCATTGGGCCAAGTTTGGCTCGTCGATGTAAGAAAAGAAAAAAGAGCCTAATCATAGTTGAGCATAGGATTTCCCGACCAGCTCAACTCTTAGAATCTGCTGCTACGTGCGTGTGCGTCACAACTATACTGGGCACCTTGGAGGCAGCTCAACAACAGATCGATCGATCATGAACAGGAGTTTTTTAAAGCAAGTCGAGCCACTTTGAGACTCAATGATAGTTGGGAGAAAAGGAGAGTAAGTTGCTTCAGATATTAGTACTATTGATCTCGGAGAGCTGCCTATAAAATTTTGCACTGGAGAATGCTGTGTGCCAAAGTTTGGGACTTTGGGTGGGAGGGCAGCAGGAGTGGTGCGACGTAGCCCCAAGGTGTGTCGATAAACATAATAGTGTATTCCCCCTAGCTGGACGCCGTCTAGTAGCACTACTCTTGTTTTAGTGGTGGTGCTCTCCAGTTTTGCGAAACAGACATATCTCACTTATCCTGCGCCCAACCACTCAAAACATTAACTACCATAGGGTATTCTCCCTGGAAAATGAACTTTGAATGATTAACTGCCATAAGGCAGTGCATGCAGTACTACAGCTAGCTAATAGTTTTTCCCGCCCAAGATTTTTTTCCCGTCATGCTTTCTCAGCAGCCAACAGCCAGCATGTACACCTTATTCTTTTCTTCTATTTTTTTCTCAAGCCTAGCTGAACAAACACCTAACTTGAGACCACCCGCTACAAACCAACGATGACCAGAGTGCAAAATTCCAAAGAAAATTTGGCGGGTTCTAAAATATATTTTCTCAAATTTTTTTGGACTTGATTTACACAAAATTAAGAATTTGATTAAACCTCATTTAAATTTAAAGTGAATTTATTCCGAATTGAGTTTAAAGCTGTCGGTGGGCCTCTATATTTTCTTCAACCCAAAACTCCAGAACCCTGCAACACTATGACACATCACCCGACGATGGCTTCCCTTGCCTTTTGGCGGCGACACAGCCTTGCCGCTCGTCCCTACTTTCCCCCACCTCACCTCCGACCCTTCATGATTTCATTGGGAAGGAAGTTGTTTGTCCTAGATAAGCATATCCCGAAATCTACCACAACGAAAAACTGACCATATCCTTGCCATACCTTCTTGAGAGCCGGAGTAAAAATAACATATCTTGGACGGTGGCGACCTCGCCCGAGCTAGCGCACATGCATGCATATCTAGCAAGTCACGGGTACTATAAGCCAGAGCACAAAGTATCAATGATATATTTGCGAAATTAAATTATCTAGAAAACTTAGAGTACTTTAACATAAAATCCAAACATAATTGAAATATGAAAAAAAGTCCATCTAAGTTTGATAAAATCTTCAATGGTTGATTCTGAAATGACAGAGATGGTATTTTTCTTGCTCGTGGCTCAGTTTGGTCTTGCATGGAACAATGGGGCCAACCTTTTAGTGCATAAAATAACAACGTGGGGCACTACAAAGGTGCATGACAACGTAGGCCACACATAAAACGACGAGATGAGTGGGGCTGTGGAACAACACCATGATGTCCCTAAATAGCCTCGGAAAGCTTGAGGAAAAAATCCTGTCACTTTATCGATTCGAAATCACGGGCCAATTTTGAGGGATGGTGCGGCATTGGGTAAATAGGTTTCGCAAAACCAACCCATCTATCGAGGCATGCGACAAGGTTTTCTTGTTGTGTTATTGGCCTCTAGCTAGCTAGTATTTGTTAGGATGCGGAACATGGCAGAAAGAGGCTATCATGCTGGTGCGTCTCAGGGGAATTTATGAAACAACTTTTATCCACAATGAAAGACTAGTCTATTTTTTACTGTGTGTACAGAAGTTGTATATACCTACATTTGCCCCCCCCCCCCACCACACGCACATGCCAAAAAGAAGTAGTTTCACATTGTTTCTCTGCGTGATTACGACCTTTCTCTATCTACAGGCCCCGGAACAGGAGTACACCATCTTTTCATCCTATCTTGTGATTTCATGTGTCTCTATTCTTTTTTCCGTAAAATGTGATGATTTTATGTGACTTTTTTTTTGCTAGTTTAAACTCGTAGGAACATGACAAATAAAAAAAAATAGGCGAAGATCTTACAAAAGGTGGTTCGGTCCCTACAAGGCGGAAGTTTTCCATTATATGTTCAGAACCTTCGTACAAGATAGTTCAATTTGTGATGGAGGAGCACTTGAACGTTGTATATCATATCTTCCTCTTTACAACCAACGGTTTCAATGGATTTTGGTTTTATTTCTTACCGGTTTAAGGGTTTGGGGATAAGATTTGGCCAGGCCAGATCCCTTAAACGCGGTCTGGCCCCTAAATCTTTCCCGGGCCCTATTTCCAGCCCGCACCGACATGTATATATCGCGTTCGGAGCGGCTGATGCGGGCCAAAACCCTCACCCCGGTCCGTCACTTTGCATGCCGCTCCGCCGTATCACCACCCACATTCCAACGCCGGCGACCTCCAATCGACCGCGCTGTCAGCAGATCCGAGCTCCCCGCAGCACCATGATGTCTGGACGGGCTGGTTGAGCGATCGTGGGGGTGGCCAAATTGGTCGCGGCGGAAGCTCGATCGGGCAAGCTGGGGGCACGAGTGGGTGCGGCGGGAAAGACAGCGCCGACGAGAAATCGGAAGCCGCGAAGAAGCTGTCGGGTGCGGCGCGCCTCCGTGAGTTGTACCGGTACATGAAGTACATGCTCGAACCATTGCATGTGTTCTACCGGTGGGTGTCGAGCTTGTCCCTCCGTGGCGTCACCACCACCATCTGCTCCGCTTCATCCGCCTCTTCCGCGTCGAGCTCGCGCGCGCCACCGCAGGCAGTGAAGATGGAGGTCGAGAGTGCGCTCGTTGTTGCTACATGCGACTACATCGAGGACGCGGAGCTCGCATGGATCCTTCCGGCGCGCTCGATGGCGCAGTCGGCTGTGCGCTCGGCGACTTCATCGATGATAATCACGTCCCCACCGTTCTCAGGCTAGTGTTGGAGATGAGGAGTGGCACATGGTGGTGAAGGAGCAGCGAAGACGAGTAAGGCAGCCGCCGCATCGCCGCCCGCGTCCCTGCCACGACAAAAGGCTCCGGACCATCCCACTGATCAATTGTCGAATGGAATGCATGTTTTGTCGCCCGCATGAAGGTGGTAACTGGTAACGCTGGATCTGCTTTGATCGATTGCATTGTGCAAATGTAGCTCCATGGTGTAGACCCGTTGTCATCCTAGTTTCGTACCACCGGATCAAGCGCCACCTCGATTCCAACCTCAAGATCAACAACATCATCTGCAAGACCCAAAATGAATGCATCCCGCACTAAGTCATAAAATTCTATAAAAAATGGAAAAAGTTTCAAAAACAAAGAAAAAAGTGAATGAATTTTAGTAGATAAAGTGCTCAAGCCCGGCACGTGAATGAAGTTTTTGGCGTCGTGTGGGCCACGAAAATGCCGTCTCCGGCTAGTCAGCCACCACCGCGTACAATTCTCGTGTTCTTCCGACTTCCGGTGACACACCAGCCGGCAGCCACGACAACACACTGTCCTGGTGTTTCTTGATCTTGGCTCGCCCAAGCGGCAACTTCATGAGCTTGGGATTGCACGGGAATGCTGTCCGCGGGATGGAATTCAGGAAGTCGTTGGACACGGCAACATGACGCCAGCTCGAGTGGGGGTTGACCTGATCACGCCGGCTAAGGAACGAAAGTTTCAGCGATGGCGGCCCCGACAATGCACGCCTCATATGTACGTTCCCATAATGGCGAGCGAGGGAGCACCCGGTGCGAGACTTGGCGCAGTACGACGTTGGTCACCGTGGCAAGAAGGTATTTAGACGGCGGCCATGTCGCAGAGCAGCTGAGACGAGCACCATGACTGGCCGGCACGCCCGTGAGCAGCACATGGGTCACTCTGGCAGGCACGTATTTAGACCTCGCACATATGGTGGCTTGCTGCTCTTCACTAATTTCACCCTGGCCATTAGAGTTAACACATAGCGAAGAAGATGAGAAACCATTTCATACAGATTGCACTTATAGACATGCATATATATAGCCCACTCGTGTGGGTAGCAACAGTCAACAGACACCAACAACTCGTTTCCAGCATTAGGTACTAAAATAGACGGAACATGGCTTTAAATGGCAAAAGCAGGACCAAAACTGGCCCACACGGGACAACCCGGTGACTTCGTCGATGACAATCACCTCCCCACCGTCCTCACGCTCGTGTCCGAGACGAGCCGCCGCGAAGCGGAGAAGGCTGAGGAGTGGCGCATGGTTGCGAAGGAGCAGCTACGACGAGTGAGGCCGCCACCGCATCGCTGTCCGCGTCCCCGCCACAGCAAAAGTCTCCGGTGAGCATCCCGGAGCAGGATGAGCATCATGACGGGCACGCCCGCAAGAGCAGCATGTTGGTCACCGGCGTTGAAAGGAATTGCTGGTGGCCGTCTCTGCGGTGTAATCCTTGTCTTTGTCTTGTACCGCACTATCAAGTGTCACCTCCAGTCCAACCTCAAACTCAACGACACCATCGGCAAGGCATGCTCAGGTCGGGGCTCACACAAGCATACCGGGTTCAGGCCACTCCACGCTAGACTCCAGCTCAACGACACCATGGACAAGGCATCAGTAATCGTATTTACAAAGCCACAGGATGCGGTAACGGACGTCTTTGGGATAGGCAACCACTGCAATGTACAACTCCGGTGCTCTTCCGAGCGACGCAGGCCGTGGGAACAACACCCGGTGTTTCTTTATCTTGGCCCATGCCGAACGCGACAACTTTAGGACATGCTCATGCTGCAGCTTGCACGGGCATGCTGGCCTCAGGGCGGAATTCAGGAATTCGTCGAACACGGCAACATGACGCCGGCTAGAGCGGGGATTTACTCTATCACGCCGACTGTACGAACGGAAGTTTCGGCGTCGCCATCCGACGCACGGCGCGGCTCGTGCTCTTCCATGCATGCGACAACATCCACGACAACACAAGCCCGTCTGGCGAGCGAGGGAGCACCCGATGGCAGAGTCGGCGTAGTAGCAGCCATGGGAGCCGAGGAGCGCAACGTCCACGACAGCCATGTCAGGACGAGCAGAGCAGGATGAGCATCATGACGGGCACGCCCGCCAGCAGCACGTTGGTCACCATTTAGTACGTATTTATTCTTCAAACCTATGGTGGTCACCGTGGCCACCAGAATTGACATATAGTTTTCTCAAAAAAAGAAGAAAAAGATTGACATATAGTGAGAAGGCGGTCAAACATCTCATATAAAGTTGCTCTTATATATATGCATGCACGCAGCTCACTCGTGTCGGTACCAATGGACGCCAAACAACTAGTTTCCATCAGCTCCAAAACAGACGGAAGCCCGCTTTAAATCGCAAAAGCAGGACCGAAAACTGGCTTCCACATGGAGAACCGGAAAAAAGTAGCCTAACTCTGGCTTCTTATCAGGCGAACCGGAAGAACCAGCCAAATTCTCGCCAAGGCTGAGGCGAACCGGTGAGAATCGACCTAAATCTTGCCTATTCTGGGCTGAACCGGTGAAAATGTCGATTTCGCGGAGACACGACGAAAAACGGGTGTTTTCTACCTAAATTTGGGCCAGATTCCGGTTTTTTCTGAGAATCTGCCTCAGTCTTGGCCTGGACATGGCCCTGCCTAGCTCTTCGCCTCGCTTCTTGATGGGCTTTCATTTGAGTGGGCCGGGAACATAAACGCTTGGGCTATATCTGGCAGGCTGCACTGGGTTAACCTGGGCTTTAGCATACTGCTTGCTTGGTAAGAGAAGTTTCGCCCGCACAGACGAGTTTATGACCCAAATATACCTAGCTACAGCCTTGCAGCTTGGCCCTACTTTGTAAAATCAATCCCAAACTAGAAACATAAAATAAAATCTAAAATTTGCCACCTTGGGAAGTATGTTTTATCTGTGTTGGCCGTTGCTAATTGTATTTGCGGTGATGTGCGTGGACGGCTTGGCGACGCTCGGACACGTCTCCTCCTCCTCGCGCGGCTTCACCTGCGACACGGGCGGCGTTGGAGCGTCGCCGTCACCGTCGATCTTGATAGTGTCACGGTTGGAAGAAGATCAGTAGCTAGGAGCGTCACCGTCGCCGTCGATCTTGTAATCTTGTAATTTTGTAATCTTGTAATTTTGTTACATTCACTAGCTTTTCTAACTATATTAAAATCGCCCCAATAACGGGCAAGGTCGCATATATCCAGAAAGTTTTGGAAAAATTCAATATGGATAAATCATATCCATCCAAAACACCCATGGTCGTTAGATCCCTTGATATGGAAAAGGATCCCTTGATATGGTCGCTAAATGAGTTTTCGTCCGAAAAAGGAACGAAAATAATGAGGTGATGAGATATAAAGCGAGACTATTAGCACAAGGGTTTACGTAGAGACCCGGTATCGACTACGATGATACACTGTAATGAGTGGAATTGCGTTTCGATACTTAATATCATTGGCAGTACAAATAAATTTATCAATGCATTTAATGGATGTAGTGACCGTATAACTATATGGGTCACTCGATGCGGATATTTATATGAAAATCCCTGATGGACTTAAAATCCCTAATCCAAACATAAATCGCAACATGTATTGTGTAAAATTACAAAAGTCACTTTATGGCTTAAAGCAGCCGGGTAAAATGTGGTATAACCGGCTTAGTGAGTTCGTTATTCGGAAAGGATACTCAAATAATGATAATTGCCCATGCGTTTTCATAAGGAAATCCTCAAAAGGATTTTGCATCATCTCAGTTTATGTTGATGACCTCAACATCATTGGTAACGCGGCAAATATATTTGTAGCATGCAAACCTCATGGAAGTCAACTAAACAGACTTTAGTAGCAACTTCCACTAACCACTCTGAAATAATTGTATTATATGAAGCTTCATGTGAGTGCGTATGGCTTCGCAGAGTGATTAATCACATGCAAACCTCATGCAGTATAGGTTCATTAGAATCACCAACAATTATCTATGAAGATAATGCTGCATGTGTTGCTCAAATGCATATGGATATATTAAAAGTAATATCACAAAACATATTGCTCCAAAATTGTTTTTTCCTCATGAATTACAGAAAAATGGAGAAATTGATATTTTGCAAACAAAATCATGTGACAATTTTGCAGATGCTGCATTTCAAAAATGCATGCATGGCATTGGTATGAGATGACTTAAAATTTGCAAAGTTCAGGGGGAGAAATCTTCCAGGGTTGAACTTACTATTTATCATCCGATAATAATATATTGTCCTCTTTCCTTATGAGTTTCTCCAATGGATTTCTCATATAGGTTTTAATGATACAATTATTATACCAATGGTATATCGGATTCCTATATTATCCTTATATTTTTTCCATATGATTTAGGAGGACATATATTGTACACGATCAAGTTTTCAAGATCAAGATCCATCAAGATCAAGTTTTCAAGAGACCCTATTGAGAATTTCGGACATAGAAGATTTCGATGACAGCGTTGTCCAAGGGGGAATGTTAGGAATTAATTAGCGTTAGTTTAAGGCTAATGATGTGGTTATTAGATTCCCTAGCATATTCTCCTTAGCGGTTAGAATATTTACATTTTGTCCAATCGATGTGCAAAGCAAACAGTTGTGTCATTTCCCAAGAGACACGAACATGTAATAACCCATATTGTAAGCGACGGTTCGGGTAGTATATAAACCTGACCAAAGTATCAATAAAGGCAATCATTCACATCCATTTGTTTCCTCTCAATCTCTGTATCTCTTCATAAACAATCTACCATCACTCTCCACCTCCTTCAGTTCCCAATATTCCACAATATCACTGAATAAATTAGTCCACCGTACCTAGGCAATCTTGTAATTTTGTTACATTCACTAGCTTTTCTAACTATATTAAAATCGCCCCCAATAACGGGCAAGGTAAATTATTGCTACTTAACACATGTATAAGTTCGCAAGCCATCTTATTACTATTTTGAAAACTATTTTGAGAGACGACAGAGCATAAATATATACAAAACAAAATCGAGATTATCAGGCCGGTGTCACAAGCCATAACAGACAGTCACAAACCCGAGTCTCATTCATGCGACATCAGTTTCCAGCAACGCTGCTGTGATGTTAGAGCCGCACGAGATAATGCCAACTAAATCATAATCAGTTTCCAACAACGCTTCTTTTGTGCGAAATACGGGTATTTTCTACCCAAATCTAGACAATATTCCGATTTTTTTTAGGAATCTGCCTCGGTCTTGGCCTAGACGTTGGCCTGCCAAGCTCTTTTGCCTCGCTTCTAGATGGGCTTCGGTTTGAGTGGGCACATGAATGCTTGGACCAAATCTAGCAGGCTGCCTAAAATTGCAAGATTGCATGGTGCGTACCTGATCATGATCAGAATTATTATTCTATCAAATGATTGGGCTATTGAATTTTTACACCGTCTATATCTAGACAAAGTTGACTCGCTTATTTTGGGATGGAGGGAATATATTTTATGAAAAGCAGTCTGTATAGGAGAAATAGCTTTATCTGCAACTAAGATGGCTCTATTATTCAAAACTTTAGTAACCAACTTGAACAAAACATTTGACAGGCAAGTTGGCCTATATTGCAGGATCATATCAGCACCAACACTTTTAGGTAAAAGAGTTAGGACACCATAATTTGAACTAGAAATATCCACTCTTCCGTGAAAGGACTACAAAAAAAGAAACATAAATTAGAGACCAATAATGCAACTCAGCTGGAAATCCATCTAGGACCTGGGCCTTATTATGTTTCATTTGAAAACGAGAAAACTTAATTTCCTGTACAATAAAAGTTGTAGTCCTAGCAACTCTCTATCATTATCATCTAAAACATTAGGAACTATAAATCATCAAAACCAATACCCATATCAACATTTATAAAAGGAAGTAGCAAGCAACAACATATACCTATCACCTTGAACTAGACCCCCATCTTGATTCAAGAAACTAATTTTATTTGGCCATAAAGTAAGCAGTACAAGCAATTCCTTCTAGTAATTCATTTTCTTTCGCTCTCTTTCACCACCTCACTTCCTCTTGGTTATAAATTCTATGCAACTAATCTTCATATTGCTTTCTACTTAAATCTATAGCTTCAACCGACACTTTCTTTTGTCTCTTACGTAACCACATAATTTAGGTTCCAACCATTAAGATTTTTTCCTTATACCTCTTGCTCTATTTTTTCCATTTAGTTAAGAAGTCCCTTCCAGGATTTAAAAAAAAATTCCGCAATCTGTAGACTAAACTATCTAAATCGTCTCTCAAAACCCAACAAAGTTTAAATTTAAAAAGGTTTCTCCACTTTACCAATATTTAAACATAAGTCCGAAATAATAGTTGAATGATCAGAAATCACTCTATGTAAAAACTATTCCGCAATCTGTAGACTAAACTATCTAAATCGTCTCTCAAAACCCAACAAAGTTTAAATTTAAAAAGGTTTCTCCACTTTACCAATATTTAAACATAAGTCTGAAATAATAGCTAAATGATCAGAAATCACTCTAGGTAAAGTTTTCATGTACAATAAGCTAGAGTAGCCCCCAAATGAGTAGCTTTTGTAATAATATTAAAATAGCCCCCAATAACGGGTAAGGTAAATTATTGCAAGCCATCTTATTGCTATTTTGAAAATTATTTTGACAGACGATAGAACCACAAATATATTAAAAAAACTAAATCGAGAGTACCAGCCCGGTGTCACAATTAAGCCCCCTAACAGACAGTCACAAACCCGATCGAGTCTCATTCATGCGACATCAATTTCCAGCAACGCTGCTGTGATGTTTGCTTATGACGCAGCAGAGCCACACGAGCTAATATGCCAACTAATTAAATCATCAGTTGTTTCCAACAAGGGCTTCTTGTGTGCGATCTTCACGAACCCACACCGTGGTGGTAAGAGAAGTTCCGCCCGCACCTGCAAAACAGATGGATGAAACAGGAACCACCAGCCTCGCGGTAACTTTGTGTTGGGTGCGCATGAAAATAAATAATGGGTCTGCCTGCGAGTAAAAGATTCAGGTAAAGCAGTATATATAGTTAGTTACCTGCAGTGCATGGAGTCGCAGCCGGACACCTTCTCGACGTACATCCTGCAGCCGGGGCACCTCCCCCACCTCCGCTGGCTGCGCGACCTTCCGAGCAGCGGATCGTCGCGGCCGCGCTCGTCCTCGCCGAGCCGGCGGAACTCGGCGCACCGGACGCCGTCGTGCCACGGCACCTTGCACCGCGCGCAGAACATCCGGTTGCGGTGGGGGCACTCCACGTTCGTTGTTACCGCCGCCGCCGCGTGCTCGGGACTGGTGTCGTCGACCATC
>NC_061512.1:190555003-190573976 GCF_022539505.1 Lolium rigidum | reverse complement strand
CTGCTCTAGTTCGCTGGAGGAGGAGGAGCCGAAGGAAAGGCCGGATGAGGCAGAGGAGGAGGAGGAGGAAGAAGACATGGCTACAGAGGAAGGGGTTTTTTGCCAATGGCTAGTACGGAGCAAGAGGATGAAAAGGCGAACTGCTCGGCACGGTTAAATAAAAGGGGATGTAGTGGAGATTTAATGCTGTGGCGGTTTCCGAGGACATGGTGCTGAATCTGTCAAATCGTGCAGAGAAGCTGAGAAGGCAAGGCATCATGATGAAGGATACTGCGATGGTTCTGCTCTGCCACGACGTGACCCTATGAAGAAAAAACGGAGTGGTTTTGAAATTATCATTGCCAAAACCAGGGGGGCATGTGTTACCACCAGAATTTAACCAAGCCTAGAGATGGGCCGTGATTAAATGGGCTTAGAGGATGTGCACAGAAGATATTCCCGAACCGGCCTTGTACAAGAAGTTTGGGCAAGATTGCCCGTGTATCTGTAAATTATAGTAGGATACGTGTCGGTTAGAATTAAAGAGATAGAGTTTAGCTCGTACACGATTGGGTCTATTCCCAAGTTATAAAGTCTACGGACTATAAATATGTATCTAGGGTTATCGAGAAAGGAGGACGATCACGTTCACAACAAATCAATCTAGGCGCATCGCCACCCCTTGTTTCGAGGGTTTCTCCCGGGTAAGCATCATGCTGCCTAGATCGCATCTTGCGATCTAGGCAGTATACGTTTATTCGTTATTGGTGTTGTTCGTGTTGAAGCCTTTTTGATGGCGAGCAACACCCTTATCTTAGGTGTTTTGGGGCTGACGTCGATGCTTTCACGACGAACTTGTTTAGCTACGCTGCCCCTCGATATCTAGCTGCCCTTACACCTATTTTGGGTGTAAGGGCAGCATCTTGCTTATTCGTTATTTAGTAGATCTAATCCGTTATAGTTGCTCCTTGTTCTTCAAGGATTGGTTTGATATCCGTATGGTTAGGCCTTATAAACGGGTTGAAGGATCCGGTAGTGCGTAAGGTGTGGTTTATTAAGCTCTAGAGGGATTGTTCCGGGGATCAACTTAACGTTGGTTTTTAGGCCTCTTTAGGGTTAGTTTTCCATTATCTTACGTATCTGCTAGGCTCAATTACGCATAGGATGTTCCGATTATACGGTGAAAACCCTAGACTATCGTAGATTGGATTAGCTTGATATTGATAAAGCATGATCGCCATGTCCTTATAAATCCAGCATGCACCATGGGGCAATCGGCTCTTTGAGCCGATCCACAGAACAACTTAAGAGCCGATCGGGGCTCGTATTTAATGTTTACGTGTTTGCCATGCAGGAAACTAGTCGAAGCAAACCATCACCTTCCTGACCAGGTATAGGTCAGGTGGCACGCCCTCGTAAGCACCAGGACGTGTGCTAGAAGGCATTGCGGGCCGTCGCCCGAGGGACCAGGGTTAGCCGCAATCCTGGGAGCCTCCCGGCTCTACGGTGTTGCCTGTCGCTGCTCGCCGGTGGGTTTCTGACAGCAACAGATGTACTCTCTTTTGTGAGAGGAACAACGGGAAACAAACGTCGCCTCGTCTCCGCGCCATCAGGTTGTCCCGCTCCTTACTCTTACTATAATGCTTGTTTCTTTTACTTGTTGCACTTGCCTAGGATCATACTAGGAACATCTCCACCACTAAAACTATCACCTTTACCTTCCGCACCGCTAAAACTGAAAAAGACTTAAAATTTGTGTAGCGTCCATTCACCCCCTCTTTTCCGCTACGATCCATTCAATTGGTATCAGAGCAAGGTTTTCTTGCTCGGGCTTTACCGCCTAAGAAATGGTCGGACAAGAGAAGGTTGTGAACGGGTCTCCTTCCCTTGAGCCACCCGCTCCATCATCTACCATTGATAGCACAACGACTACGTTGGATGACCTCAAGAAATTGGAGTCATCCATCGTTAGCCAAATGAAGGCAATGATGATGGAGTTGGTTGCTCAAAAGCCAACCCCTATCGAAGAGCCTAAGGCAAGTGCCGCGGATCCCCCACCAAAAGCTAGTCAATTTCCTCTTGTTGATTTTGTCACGCAATCGACAAAAGATCCACAAAAGGAAGGGCTTGGGGAGACCGGCACTTCAACAAAGGGGAAGGATGAGACACCGGTATCGGAACGTCTAGGGGATAATCATACGGTGCCACCACCAAGTGATTACACCATAAGCGTTCCAATACCTATGCCACATATCTTGTCGCATGGTTCGCCACCGTTACTTGAATCAAATAGCTTTGAAAATTGGCAATTCTTAATGCGTTCTCATGTGCGTACCGCTTCTACCGAGCTTTGGCGCATCATTGAGGAGGGCTATTCACCACGAGACCCAAAGAACTTGACAAGAAGAGAAGGGGTGGATGACCAACTCAACGCCACCACCACCAACATGATCCACACGGCCGTCACGCCCAAGGACCACACTCATATCCGCTCGCTCAAGACTGCCAAGAAAGCATGGGATAAACTCGACAAGCTCTTCCTCGGAAATGAGAGCATCCAAAGCTCTCGTTTCGATGAATGAACAACATGGCCGCCAACTTCATCATGAATGAAGGAGAGACCTCCGAAGAAATGTATCGGCGCCTCATCGCTCTTGCCGTACAAATGCAAGATCTTGGAGCAACGTTTGTGGATGAACATTAGATCAAGCGAAAGTTCTACAACGCTCTCCTCCCTTATGAGGAAGTGAAGTTGACGGCCATCCGCCAAAAATCCTCCTTCTGTGCTATGACATCCGATGAAGTCCTTAGCGAAGTCATCGCTTTGGACATCTCCAAGAAGAATGCGGGGGATCTTTTTGCTCGCGCCCACAACACCCGCAAGCCCAACCTTGCATTGAAGATGAAGGTGCATGAAGCTAGTGAAAGCGATGAGGATCCCATTGAGTAGGGTCCGGATGATCTCAAGACCAACTATCATGAGCATATGGCCCTCGCCGCCAAGAGATTTTGGGAGGGAAACAAGTCCCGAAACACAAGATCAAGAAGACTACGTGATTCTTCAGGAAACTTCTCCAAGAGTCCAAGGGAGGGGCAAAGGGGGAGAACATGCTACAATTACGGTGACAAAAGTCATTTTGTTGCGGATTGTATCTATGAGAGAAGAGAAGATAATGGTGGAAGGCTTGTCCGCAAGGAAAAGTTCAAGTCACTCTCCAAAGGATTCTCCAAGTTCTCCTCCAAGCCCGATGACGACAAGGTCTCCTTCACCAAGAAGCCAAGAGCCTTTATCATTCGTGAAGAGTACTCCTTCGATGAGGATGAGGAGCATGAGGACAAGAGCTCCAACAAGGAAGGAGAGGGAGTGGCCGCCATCGCCATTACCACTCCCTCTATCTCCCTCTTCGACTCTCCAAATGAGAACCTCGTCACCAAAAACGCGCATTGCCTCATGGCAAAGGTATCCTCGGAGGTAGAATCCCCTTCCAAACTCACGTCTCCACATAATGCTTTATCTATTGATGATGCCACTAGTCTCACCATTAAGCGTGAGATTGTGGGTTTGGATTCTTTTCTCACTAACATGCAAGGGGATACCAAGACTCATGTTGGGGCTCTCTTGGCCCAACTTGCTGCGGCTCAAGACCTCATAGAGGAGAAGGAGAGGCTTGAAAGGGAGGCGGCAAATGAGATTGCCTCTCTCAATCAAGCACTTGAGGAGGAACAAAACTTGCGCATGTCTCTTGAAGCTAGTGTCATCACCCTCGAAGACTCCAACAATGCCATCATCTCCCAACTCACCAAGGACCGAGATCATGCTCTTGGATTGGTGGGTGAGCTCAAGAAGAAGATACTTTCTTTCGAGGAAGCCAACAAGGAGAAAGATGAGGAAGACCCCAACTCTTGTCTTGACGAGCTTGTTGATCAAGTTGCTTCTTTGAAGAGGCACAATGCTCTACTCTTGGAGGTCAATGCTCTTCAAGAAGAAGCCTTGGATGAGTATTACCGCTTGTGCAAGGAGAAGACCTCATGTTGCAATCATGAAGAAGAAATTTCCACTCTTGAGAGCACCAAGGCCAAGCTATTGAGTTTGAGTAGCATGCAAGAAGAGTCCTTGGTGGAGTGCCTCCGCATGAGCAAAGAGAAGGTCACTTGTTGTGATCATGAGGAAGAAATAGCCTCTTTGAAGAGGAGTGAAGCCAAGCTCATGGAGGTCAATTCCATGCAAGAGGAAGCTTTGAAGGAGTACTTTCCCTTGAGCAAGGACCGCGCGTGTTGCAACCATGAAAGTGATATTGCCAAGATGGAGAGTGACAAGCGTCTATTCATGAAGATGAACTCTCACCAAGAAGAAGCTTTGATGGAACATTTTCGGGTGAACAAGGTAAAGGAGGTCCAAGTGTTTGATATCACTCACCCTCACCCGGAGCATGAAGATGAGGTCAATCGTTTGAAGGCCAAAATTTATAGACTCCAAATCCAAGCCAAGTACTTGGAAGGAGTCATTGAAGCCAAAGATGGAGCCAAAGAGGGCTCGTGCAATGAAGGAGGAGTGGCTACCAAGCCAAAGAGGAAGAGGAGTAGGAGGACCAAGAAGAAGAAGAACAAGGAGAACATGGAGATCAACCATGAGGGAGGCGATGCTAGCTCAAGAAGGGATGGAGTACCCAACTCCGCCACGAAGGGTTTCGCCGGCTCTAACAACCCTTCTCATGTTCTTTTTGTTGATTACTATGGACATATTCGTGCTCACTTTATTGGTACTCAAGAGGACAATGTTGATTGGACTATTTGGCTTCCCAAACCCCTTGTTACTAACATGATAGGACCCATTGAAAAATGGGTACCTAAATCCAAGACTTGATTCCTTGTAGGACTATGCTTCCGGTGGCGCTAAATGGGTGGTTGATAGTGGAGCCACAAGTCATATGACCGTAAGCAAGGAAATTGTTCTCGACCTCGAGCCATCTCACTCTACCGTTTCATATGGCGACAACACGTGCTCTAAGGTATTGGGTCTTGGCAAGGTGGTGGTAACACCCGACATTTCACTTGTGAATGTCCTCCTTGTCGAGACCCTTGGTTACAATCTACTTTCCGTTCATCAAATTGCTCGTATGGGTCTATGTACATTTTTCGATGAACATATGGTGGTCCTCTTGCGGAGCAAGACACTCCGTGTAGCCTTTGTTGGATATGTAGAGAACGGGTTGTATGTTGTTGATTTCTCCGGAAAGACAACATCTTCCGCTCTTTGCCTATTCGCTAAAGGTGACAAGGGTTGGTTATGGCATCACCGACTAGCCCATGTCAACATGAGGACTTTGCAAAGTCTCCACAAGGGTGGCCACATTCTCGGACTAAAAGAAGATGTTTCCTTTTGCAAAGATCGTGTTTGTAGGGCTTGCGTACAAGGAAAAATGCATGGAGCTCCTCACAAGGCCAAGACGATCATCTCTACCACAAGATGCTTGCAGCTCCTACATGTTGATCTCTTCGGTCCACCGTCTCATGAAAGTCTTAGAGGGAAGAAGTATTGCCTCGTCATTGTTGATGACTATTCACGCTATTGTTGGGTATTCTTCTTCAAGTACAAGAGTGAGACTCAACGGACCGTGATGGAGTTTGCCAATCAAGTTCAACGCAAGTACAACACCACGATCCTCGCAATAAGGAGTGACAATGGAACGGAGTTCAAGAACTACACCTTGGATGACTTCCTCGGCGAAGAAGAAATCCAACATTGATAACCCACAAGTATAGGGGATCGCAACAGTCTTCGAGGGAAGTAAAACCCAATTTATTGATTCGACACAAGGGGAGCCAAAGAATACTTGTAAGCCTTAACAGCGGAGTTGTCAATTCAGCTGCACCTGGAAACATACTTGCTCGCAAGAGTTTATCGATAGTAACAGCTTTATAGCGATAGCAGTGGTGAAATATCAGCAGCAGTGTAACAAAGACAGCAGTAATGATTATAGTAAACAGCAAGACTAAAATACTGTAGGCACAGGGATGGATGAACGGGCGTTGCATGGATGAGAGAAACTCATGTAACAATCAAGGCAGGACATTTGCAGATAATAATTAAACGGTATCCAAGTACTAATCAATCAATAGGCATGTGTTCCATATTTAGTCGTACATGCTCGCAATGAGAAACTTGCACAACATCTTTTGTCCTACCAGCTGGTGGCAGCCGGGCCTCTAGGGAATCTCATCGGAAATTAAGGTACTCCTTTTAATAGAGCACCGGAGCAAAGCATTAACACTCCGTGAACACATGTGATCCTCATATCACCGCCTTCCCCTTCGGTTGTCCCAATTTCGTCACTTTGGGGCCTCGGGTTCCGGACAACAATACGTGTATACAACTTGCAGGTAAGATCATAAAGCAATGAATATCATCATGAATTGATAACATGTTCAGATCTGAGATCATGGCACTCGGGCCCTAGTGACAAGCATTAAGCATAACAAGTTGCAACAATATCATAAAAGTACCAATTACGGACACTAGGCACTATGCCCTAACAATCTTATGCTATTACATGACCAATCTCATCCAGTCCCTACCATCCCCTTCGGCCTACGGCGGGGGAATTACTCACACATGGATGGGGGAAACATGGCTGGTCGATGGAGAGGCGTCGGTGGTGATGATGGCGATGATCTCCTCCAATTCCCCGTCCCGGCGGAGTGCCGGAACGGAGTTTACGGTCCCGAGACGGAGTTTCGCGATGGTGGCGGCGTCATCGGATGTCTTCTGGCGATTTCGTCTAACCCCCGTGCGTTTTTAGGTCGAAGGCGTTAAGTAGTCCAGAGGAGGGCGTCGGAGGCCAGCCGAGGGGGCCACACGCTAGGGCGGCGCGCCCCCCTACAGGCCGCGCCGGCCTAGTGTCTGGGGGGCCCGAGCCTCCCCCAGGCCTGCCGTTCTGGCTCCGTTAATCTTCTGGAAAAATAAGCCCTTGGGCATTAATTCCGGGGATTTTCCTGAAAGTTGGATTTCTGCACAAAAACGAGACAGCAGAGCAATTCTGCTGAAAACAGCGTTAGTCCGTGTTAGTTGCATCCAAAATACACAAATTAGAGGCAAAACAATAGCAAAAGTGTTTGTGAAAGTAGATACGTTTTGGACGTATCAACTCCCCCCAAGCTTAGCGTTAGTCCTCAAGCCATTCAGTTAACAACTGAGTGCGATAAAAGAACTTTCACGAACACATTTGCTCATATGATGTAAATATTCTCATGATATGGCAAGTACTTAAGCAATTCATAATAAGATACATGCAAATAAAATCATCTAATAGCTATGTCAATCATGGAAAAGGTACCAACAAATTAATAATGAGCATCATGAATCATGTCTATTAGCAGGATTGCAATGTTCATAGAAGGATATGATAAAGTGGTATCTCGCTTGCCCGTATTTGTACAGCAAAACATACATGATTGGGCACCTTTGAAGTTCATGGGAAGACTGGAAGTAGAGATTATCAAAGATAAAAGCATCAAAGTTATACCACAGTTAATCACATTTTGGGACAAGCATATTATACTAAGAATGACAGTTGTGCTCTCAAGAAAGTGCTCAAAGAAAGGATGGTGACTCAATGTAAAAGTAAAAGATTGACCCTTCGCGAGAGGGAAGCGGGGATTAACATGTGCTAGAGCTTTTCATTTGTAAAACAGGAGTAAAATTATTTTGAGAGGTGTTTGTTGTTGTCAACGAATGATAGTGGGTACTCTAACTACCTCGTCAACCGGACTTTCAAGAGCGGCTCCCATGAAGCACGTTATCTCTACCGAGCAAGGTAAATCATCCCTCTTCTCTTTTGTTTACACACATACTTTAGTTTTATTATGGATGACACTCCCCCAACCTTTGCTTACACAATCCATGGCTAACCGAATCCTCGGGTGCCTTCCATCAATCACATACCATGGAGGAGTGTCTATTTGCAATTTAAGTTGCTTACTGATAAATCGGGGCAAAACATGTGAAGAGAATTATTAATGAAAGTTGATTAATTGGGGCTGGGAACCCCGTTGCCAGCTCTTTTTGCAAAATTATTGGATAAGAGGATGTGCCACTAGTCCATTATGAAAGTCCGTCAGGAGTAAATGACAAGATTGAAAGATAAACACCACATATTTCCTCATGAGCTATAAAACATTGACACAAATTGAGAAGCATTTTGAAAGTTTAAAGGTAGCACATGAGAATTTACTTGGAATGGTTTGAAATGCCATGCATAGGTATTTATGGTGGACACTTTGGAATAACTTGGTTTTCAGGGGTTTGGAAGCACGAGCAGCGTTCCCGCTCAGTACAAGTGAAGGCTAGCAATAGACTGGGAAGCGACAATCAAGAGAGCAATAACCATCATAATCATGCTTGCGACAAAATAAATTAATGGAGGCATAAAAGTGATACAAGAACTCTGAGGTAAAGTAAATCATCGAGGCTTAATTGACTTTTGTTCATTCATATGCATGCGTGAGCATGTGCCAAGTTGATTCAAGTGACTTATTCAGAGGAGGATACCACAATGTCATACTTATCTATGAATAAAGCAATGCAAGCAAATATTTATGACATGCTACTCACATTAATAAATTGGAGCTAATCATGAGAGATCGTGAACTACTAGACTTTATTAAATGACATATACCTCGAACCAACTAAGCATGCTCACATGGATGAGTATATGTACAAAAATGAAAACAAATAGAGTTCATACCAGCCTCTCACCACAGTCGGATTGTCGTAGATCATCATTATTGCCTTTTCACTTGTGTAGCTTGAATAATATGGAATGAAAACCAAGCTCCAGCCACCGAAGACCACTGAACTCCATAGTGAACTTTACAAAACTAAAGAGGAACAGCAAATATTTTTGGTGTTTTCGAATTGGAAACAAGAACAAAAGAAACAAGTAAACAAAGCAAAATCTTTTTGGGTTTTCTTATAGCAAACCAACGATAGCAAACAAAGCAAAATAAAAGGAAGAAACCAAAATAAACAAATGGTAAAGAGAAACAACAGAAATATTTTTGGTCTTTTTGTGTTTTGGGAAAGAAACAAAGCAAAAACAAGAAAATGAAAACTAAAAGAGTCACATAAACACAAAGCAGCATAAATTCGTCAAACTTGACAGCAGTACAGTAATCGATTTTTAAGAAATTCTTCCGCTGCTCAGCTCGAAAAGTGTTCAATTAATGAAAGTTATATAACAACCTGGGGAACATGCACAAAAATTGGCTTCGCAAAATAACGTTCTGGCTGTTTTTGAGAATTTTTTGGTATCAGTCCAGAATCTGTTTTCAATCAGCACTTCCCCAAATATCATCTCCCTCTTATTAGAAAACCACTTTAAGAAGCTAAACAAGTATGTACAAGTATCCAGCAACTATAATATGCAAAGAATGAGTGATGCCGGTATACCTCCCCCCAAGCTTAGGCTTTTGGCCTAAGTGGAGATCAACCCCAGCGAGGGTCAGGGTTCCACGCCGGTGGATCATACATGGCGTGATCATAATAAGGTCCCGGTGCAGAAGAAAAGGGTGAAGGCTCATCATGCCCAAAATGTTGATGCGAAGAACTTGCTGCATCGGATGATAAGTCGAGGTGTTCCTCGGCCTCCTCCGTGCCGTCTCTTGCATGATGGCCATCTCCCTCTATGTATGCATTCAGTTCACCTTCCGTGACGGACCAATCCTTCCTGGAATCAAGGTTAAACAGAATAGGTGCATGCAATCCTACTAGTTTTTTAGTTTTCTTAGTTGTTCTCCAAGTTTTCTTGTAAAATGTTATCTTGTAAGACAGGTTACTCAAATTAGACAAATCAGAAAAAAATTCATGCTTAATCATGGAGACTATGTCAAGTTTCTCTATGGAGAGCTGAATATCAAGATGGTGAGGTTCTACACCATGCATAGCTAATAAACGAGAGGCGATGAGACCTCCACAAATTCCGCCCTTCTCACGGTTAGTAGCAAGTCTATAGGCTATCAAAGCACCCAAGTTATAAGTCCTATCACCTTGTAATGCAGCAGCTAGGAAAGCCAAATCCTGGATAGATAACTTACTTGCATTCCTTCTAGCAAGAACGCACTTGGTGATGAAATAAGCAAAGTAGCGAATAGATGGGAATTGAATACTACTGATTTTACCACCATCCTCTGAGAAGCTTCTTCCATGAAAAATAATCTTGTAGAGACTCAAGAGCTCCTGCGGCAGTCCCCTTATCTTCTCGCATGATCCCCATTGTGGCACTCTAATTGCTGCACAAAAATCATCGAATGGCAAGTTGACAGTTTTATTATAAATTTTGTATCGAACCATGGGGTTAGTTTGGGACCAATTGAATTCAAAATCCTGCACTACAGACATGGTCAGTTTTGCATATTGGTATGGTTCACCAACAACAAAATTTCCCAAACCTGCATTGGAAATCAGATTT
This sequence comes from Lolium rigidum, assembly GCF_022539505.1. Lineage (NCBI taxonomy): Eukaryota > Viridiplantae > Streptophyta > Magnoliopsida > Poales > Poaceae > Lolium > Lolium rigidum. The sequence goes on along the minus strand of NC_061512.1, from coordinate 190,563,531 downwards.
TGAACATCTTGCAAGATTTCTGCACTTCTCATAAAATCAACGCACGTGATAGAGCAAAGGTGTCCGATCTTTCGATGAGATTAAGATAATTCGATTTGTTGGTGGAGTTCGTGCTTGACGATCCGACTACACGTGCAAAGCTCGTGCGCCAATGCAATCGCTAGGACAATCTCCGGGAGTTACTGATCTTGCGGGAGCACGATCAGCTCGACCAGACAAGGGTCTTAATTCCTACCTGAAATCGAGAACAAGTAAGAACTAATAATGCAATCAGAATATTGCGAATAGAGATGAAAGCTTGATTGATAATGGTGGGATTCTGAATAGTCGGTCTTGTTCTGGGCGTTGGCCTCAAAAGAAGTACACGTGAGTTGCAACAATTGGCTAACTTTTAATCTAATCAAAATCCGAGTCTAAACGTGACGGCTATGGGGGTATTGAAAGGAGGAAAAGGTGGGGTTTCGGCCAACCATACATGTGGTGGCCGAACCAAACCCTAGAAGGCCTTTCCCCCTTCAATACGGACTCTAAAAAGTGGCTGACTTAATTCCTGCGAAAATGACATGGGCCTCGCCCAAAACTAAAGGTGACGCAGCACCATATTATGCTATGGACGAAATTATGAAGTGGAAAACTCTATATTTTGTCCATGTCTTCATCTCTTCTTATGGTGGCTTCAAAGTTCTGAAATCTCCACTTGTGGCGTCATCTTCAAACCTCAAGTGCTTGCTGCCATCTCCTCCATGTGTGATCATGCTCCAATGCTTGTCCTCCGCATCCATGCTAGGTCCATCATTCCTAAGAGTAACAAACATATCTGATTTATGCAGCATCATATTCTCATGTATGTGAGGAATAGTTCCAAGAAACGAAAGTACCTGATAGTTAAGTTGTTTGGCACGAGCTCGAGTGATTGGTCCTTGTATTTGTGTGGCTGTAGGTACAGCGGTTGTATCAATTGATGGGATGTCCTCATCAGCACGGGTAGTAAGAGGGGTATACTCCTTCGCGGTGAACTCTCATAACCTGTTGCACCTCCAATTCTTGTTGGTTGAGTTGGTGCCTATTCCACTCGATTTTCTGAAATTTTTCAACAATCATTATAAAATTTGATTTGGTGACGTACAATTGAGGGAAACTACTATAGGAACTTGGTAGAGTACTAAACATGCATCAAAACTAGTTTTTACCACTTAGAACAAGCATGCAAGCTCACTAAACATGTTACCTACAGCAGCAAAATATTCAAGATATACTCAACCAAACAAAATTTTACTTGGATAATCGGAGGAGTCACATACCGGAGAGCAAATGTGCCAAATTTCAGACAGAAATCTGGGCTGAGCAAAGAGATCGAGAAATCTTGAGCTCTTGAGCAGAAACACGAGTGAGAGAAAGCTGGTGCGAGTTTTTTCGGGAGAGAGAATGAGATGGGAGGAAGAGATGAAGTGGTGGGGCAAGGAGGGGCCCACACACCAGGGTGGCGCGCCCCCCTCCTTGGCCGCGCCGGCTGGTGGGGTGCCACCCTGGGGTGCCCCACTGGTCATCCCCAGGTGCTCCCAGGTGCCTCTTCGAAAAATAAGACCAATGGTACAATTTTTGTGAATTTTCGAAAACTTTGAAAAATGCACATTTCTGGGTGTCAAATTTATTATTACTGGGCAGAAAAAGATTTTGAAATCTCTATATAACTGAAGAACTTTGCAAAACAAAAATGCTACAGCAAGTAGAACAAGTGGAGGAAGAAAGAGATGTTGTTTAGTTCCTCTATGCATATAAAATGCATTTGTTAACAAGGTTGATCAAGTCTTGCCACCAAATAAATTTTACATAGCATAAGAAGAAATAAACCTCAAATCAATCATGTTACCTTGAATTGTATTGATATGGATCCAATCATAATATTTTGATATCCCTCTTTAGGCTCATATATAGGACAATCAATAGTTCCCACTGATACGTCTCCGACGTATCGATAATTTCTTATGTTCCATGCCACATTATTGATGATATCTACATGTTTTATGCACACTTTATGTCATATTCGTGCATTTTCTGGAACTAACCTATTAACAAGATGCCGAAGAGCCGATTCTTGTTTTCTCGCTGTTTTTGGTTTCAGAAATCCTAGTAACGAAATATTCTCGGAATTGGACGAAATCAACGCCCGGGGTCCTATTTTGCCACGAAGCTTCCGGAAGACCGAAGAGGAGTCGAAGTGGGGCCACGAGGCGCCGCCACACTAGGGCGGCGCGGCCCAGGCCCCGGCCGCGCCGACCTAGGGTGTGGGGCCCTCGTGTGGCCCCCCGACCTGCCCTTCCGCCTACTTAAAGCCTCCGTCGCGAAACCCCCGCACCGAGAGCCACGATACGGAAAACCTTCCGGAGACGCCGCCGCCGCCAATCCCATCTCGGGGATTCTGGAGATCTCCTCCGGCACCCTACCGGAGAGGGGATTCATCTCCGGGAGGACTCTTCACCGCCATGGTCGCCTCCGGAGTGATGAGTGAGTAGTTCACCCCTGGACTATGGGTCCATAGCAGTAGCTAGATGGTTGTCTTCTCCTCATTGTGCTTCATTGTTGGATCTTGTGAGCTGCCTAACATGAACAAGATCATCTATCTGTAATGCTATATGTTGTGTTTGTCGGGATCCGATGGATAGAGAATACTATGTTATGTTAATTATCAAGTTATTACCTATGTGTTGTTTATGATCTTGCATGCTCTCCGTTATTAGTAGAGGATCTGGCCAAGTTTTTGATCTTAACTCCAAGAGGGAGTATTTATGCTCGATAGTGGGTTCATGCCTCCATTGATATCCGGGACGATGTGACGTAAAGTTCTAAGGTTGTGGATGTGCTTGTTGCCACTAGGGATAAAACATTGATGCTATGTCTAAGGATGTAGTTGTTGATTACATTACGCACCATACTTAATGCAATTGTCTCGTTGTTTTACAACTTAATACCGGAAGGGGTTCGGATGATAACCTGAAGGTGGACTTTTAGGCATAGATGCAGCTGGATGGCGGTCTATGTACTTTGTCGTAATGCCCAATTAAATCTCACTATATTTATCATGACATGTATGTGCATTGTTATGCCCTCTCTATTTGTCAATTGCCCGATCTGTAATTTGTTCACCCAACATGCTTTTATCTTATGGGAGAGACATCTCTAGTGAACTGTGGACCCCGGTCCATTCTTTTATACTCGAAATACAAATCTGTTGCAATACTTGTTCTTTACTCGTTTTCTTGCAAACAATCATCTTCCACACAATACGGTTAATCCTTTGTTACAGCAAGCCGGTGAGATTGACAACCTCACTTGTTTCGTTGGGGCAAAGTACTTTGGTTGTGTTGTGCAGGTTCCACGTTGGCGCCGGAATCCCTGGTGTTGCGCCGCACTACATCCCGCCGCCATCAACCTTCAACGTGCTTCTTGGCTCCTCCTGGTTCGATAAACCTTGGTTTCTTTCTCGAGGGAAAACTTGCTCGCTGTGCGCATCATACCTTCCTCTTGGGGTTCCCAACGAACGTGTGAGTTACACGCGATCAAGCATATTTTCTGGCGCCGTTGCCGGGGAGATCAAGACACGCTGCAAGGGGAGTCTCCACTTCCCAATCTCTTTACTTTGTTTTTGTCTTGCTTTATTTTATTTATTACTTTGTTTGCTGCATTATATCAAAACACAAAAAAATTAGTTGCTAGCTTTACTTTATTTACTGTCTTGCACTCTATAACAAAAACACAAAAAAATTAGTTACTTGCATTTACTTTATCTAGTTTGCTTTATTCACTACTGCTAAAATGGCCACCCCTGAAAATACTAAGTTGTGTGACTTCACAACCACAAATAATAATGATTTCTTATGCACACCTATTGCTCCACCTGCTACTACAGCGGAATTCTTTGAAATTAAACCTGCTTTATTGAATCTTGTTATGCGAGAGCAATTTTGTGGTGTTAGTTCTGATGATGCTGCTGCCCATCTCAATAATTTTGTTGAATTGTGTGAAATGCAAAAGTATAAAGATGTAGATGGTGATATTATTAAATTGAAATTGTTTCCTTTCTCATTAAGAGGAAGAGCTAAAGATTGGTTGCTATCTCTGCCTAAGAATAGTATTGATTCCTGGACTAAATGCAAGGATGCTTTTATTGGTAGATATTATCCCCCTGCTAAAATTATATCTTTGAGGAGTAGCATAATGAATTTTAAACAATTGGATAATGAACATGTTGCTCAAGCTTGGGAAAGAATGAAATCTTTGGTTAAAAATTGCCCAACCCATGGACTGACTACTTGGATGATCATCCAAACCTTCTATGCAGGACTAAATTTTTCTTTGCGGAATTTTTTGGATTCAGCTGCTGGAGGTACCTTTATGTCCATCACTCTTGGTGAGGCTACAAAGCTTCTTGATAATATGATGGTTAATTACTCTGAATGGCACACGGAAAGAGCTCCACAAGGTAAGAAGGTAAATTCTGTTGAAGAATCCTCTTCCTTGAATGATAAGATTGATGCTATTATGTCTATGCTTGTGAATGATAGGACTAATGTTGATCCTAATAATGTTCCGTTAGCTTCATTGGTTGCCTGATGTCTACGGGAGCTTCTATTCTTGTAGACAGTGTTGGGCCTCCAAGAGCAGAGGTTTGTAGAACAGCAGCAAGTTTCCCTTAAGTGGATCACCCAAGGTTTATCGATCTCAGGGAGGAAGAGGTTAAAGATATCCCTCTCATGCAACCACTGCAACCACAAAGCAAGAAGTCTCTTGTGTCCCCAACACACCTAATAGGTGCACTAGTTCGGCGAAGAGATAGTGAAATACAGGTGGTATGAATAAGTAGTAGCAACGGCACCGAGAAAAGTGCTTTGCCCGGGACGGTAAACAAGCGGTAGTAATGCAGCGAGTAGTAACACGATAAAATAGTAAACAAGCAGCGATAGCGAGTATTTAGGAACAAGGCCTAGGGATTACACTTTCACTAGTGGACACTCTCAACATTGATCACATAACGGAATAGATAAATGCATACTCTACACTTTTGTTGGATGATGAACACATTGCGTAGGATTACACGAACCCTCAATGCCGGAGTTAACAAGCTCCACAATAATGCTCATATTTTAGTAACCTTTAGTGTAAGATAGATCAAAAGACTAAACCAAGTACTAGCATAGCATGCACACCTGTCACCTTCATGCATATGTAGGAGGAATAGATCACATCAATATTATCATAGCAATAGTTAACTTCGCAATCTACAAGAGATCATGATCATAGCATAAACCAAGTACTAACACGGTGCACACACTATCACCTTTGCACACGTGCAGGAGGAATAGAACTACTTTAATAACTTTGCTAGAGTAGCACATAGAATAGTGGTGATACAAAACTCATATGAATCTCAATCATGTAAAGCAGCTCATGAGATTATTGTATTGAGGTACATGGAAGAGAGATGAACCACATAGCTACCGGTACAGCCCCGAGCCTCGATGGAGAACTACTCCCTCCTCATGGGAGCAGCAGCGGTGATGAAGATGGCGATGGAGATGGCAGCGGTGTCGATGGAGAAGCCTTCCGGGGGCACTTCCCCGCTCCGGCGGGGTGCCGGAACAGAGACTCCTGTCCCCCAGATCTTGGCTTCGCGATGGCGGCGGCTCTGGAAGGTTTTCCGTATCGTGGTTTTTCGTCTCAGGGTTTTCGATCCAGGGGCTTTATATAGGCGAAGAGGCGGCGCAGGAGGGTCGAAGGGGTGGCCACACCATAGGGCGGCGCGGCCAGGGCCTCGGGCCGCGCCGGCCTATGGTGCAGGTGGCCTCGTGGCCCCCTCTGGTCCTTCTCGGGTGTTCTGGATGCTTCCGGTGAAAATAGGAACCTGGGTCTTGATTTCGTCCGATTCCGAGAATATTTTGTTACTAGGATTTCTGAAAACAAAAACAGCAGAAAACAGCAACTGGCACTTCGGCATCTTGTTAATAGGTTAGTTCCAGAAAATGCACGAATATGACATAAAGTGTGCATAAAACATGTAGGTATCATCAATAATGTGGCATGGAACACAAGAAATTATCGATACGTCGGAGACGTATCAGCATCCCCAAGCTTAGTTCTGCTCGTCCCGAGCAGGTAAAACGATAACAAAGATAATTTATGGAGTGACATGCCATCATAAACTTGATCATATTGTAAACATATGTAATGAATGCAGCGATCAAAACAATGGTAATGACATGAGTAAACAAGTGAATCATAAAGCAAAGACTTTTCATGAATAGTACTTTCAAGACAAGCATCAATAAGTCTTGCATAAGAGTTAACTCATAAAGCAATAATTCAAAGTAGAGGCATTGAAGCAACACAAAGGAAGATGAAGTTTCAGCGGTTGCTTTCAACTTATAACATATATATCTCATGGATAATTGTCAATGCAAAGCAATATAACAAATGCAATAAGCAAGTATGTAAGAATCAATGCATAGTTCACACAAATGTTTGCTTCTTGAGGTGGAGAGAGATAGGTGAACTGACTCAACATAAAAGTAAAAAGAATGGTCCTTCAAAGAGGAAAGCATCGATTGCTATATTTGTGCTAGAGCTTTGATTTTGAAAACATAAAGAGAGCATAAAAGTAAAGTTTTGAGAGGTGTTGTTGTTGTCAACGAATGGTAGTGGGCACTCTAACTACCTCATCAACCAGACTTTCAAGAGCGGCTCCCATGAAGGACGTTATCTCTACCAAGCAAGGTAGATCATCCCTCTTCTCTTTTGTTTACACATGTACTTTAGTTTAGTTTTTCTTTATTTATGGATGACACTCCTCCCAACCTTTTGCTTACACAAGCCATGGCTAACCGAATCCTCGGGTGCCTTCCAACAATCACATACCATGAAGGAGTGTCTATTTGCAAAATTAAGTTGCTTACTGATGAATCAGAGCAACACATGTGAAGAGAATTATTAATGCAAGTTAATTAATCGGGGTTGGGAACCCCATTGCCAGCTCTTTTTGCAAAATTATTGGATAAGCGGATGAAGCCACTAGTCCATTGTGAAAGTCTGTCAAAAGTAAATGACAAGATCGAAAGATAAAACACCACATACTTCCTCATGAGCTATAAAACATTGACACAAATCAGAGGTGATAAATTTTGAATTATTTAAAGGTAGCACTCAAGCAATTTACTTTGGAATGGCAGGAAATACCATGTAGTAGGTAGGTATGGTGGACACAAATGGCATAGTGGTTGGCTCAAGTATTTTGGATGCATGAGAAGTATTCCCTCTCGATACAAGGTTTAGGCTAGCAAGGTTATTTGAAACAAACACAAGTATGAACTAGTACAGAAAAACTCACATAAAAGACATATTACAAGCATTATAAGACTATACATCGTCTTCCTTGTTGTTCAAACACCTTACTAGAAATTATCTAGACCTTAGAGAGACCAATTATGCAAACCAAATTTTAGCATGCTCTATGTATTTCTTCATTAATGGGTGCAAAGTATATGATGCAAGATCTTAAACATGAGCACAACAATTGCCAAGTATCACATTACCCAAGACATTATAGCAAATTACTACATGTATCATTTTCCAATTCCAACCATATAACAATTTAACGAAGAAGAACTTCGCCATGAATACTATGAGTAGAGCCTAAGGACATACTTGTCCATATGCTACAGCGGAGTGTGTCTCTCTCCCACAAAGTGAATGCTAGGATCCATTTTATTCAAACAAAACAAAAAACAAAAACAAACCGACGCTCCAAGCAAAGTGCATAAGATGTGACGGAATAAAAATATAGTTTCGGGGAGGAACCTGATAATGTTGTCGATGAAGAAGGGGATGCCTTGGGCATCCCCAAGCTTAGACGCTTGAGTCTTCTTAGAATATGCAGGGGTGAACTACGGGGCATCCCCAAGCTTAGAGCTTTCACTCTCCTTGATCATATTGCATCATACTCCTCTCTTGATCCTTGAAAACTTCCTCCACACCAAACTCGAAACAACTCATTAGAGGGTTAGTGCATAATAAAAATTCACATGTTCAGAGGTGACACAATCATTCTTAACACTTTTGGACATTGCATAAAGCTACTTGGACATTAGTGGATCAAAGAAATTCATCCAACATAGCAAAAGAGGCAATGCGAAATAAAAGACAGAATCTGTCAAAACAGAACAGTCCGTAAAGATGGATTTTATTAGGCCACCAGACTTGCTCAAACGAAAATGCTCAAATTGAATGAAAGTTGCGTACATATCTGAGGATCACTCACGTAAATTGGCATAATTTTCTGAGTTACCTACAGAGAATTAGACCCAGATTCGTGACAGCAAAGAAATCTGGAACTGTGCAGTAATCCAAATCTAGTACTTACTTTACTATCAAAGACTTTACTTGGCACAACAAAACTCAAAACTAAGATAAGGAGAGGTTGCTACAGTAGTAAACAACTTCCAAGACACAAATATAAAACAAAGTACTGTAGCAAAATA
>NC_061512.1:190503257-190554903 GCF_022539505.1 Lolium rigidum | reverse complement strand
ACAGACGCTCCAAGTAAAGTACATAAGATGTGGCCGAATAAAAATATAGTTTCAAGAGAAGGAACCCGATAATTTGTCGATGAAGAAGGGGATGCCTTGGGCATCCCCAAGCTTAGACGCTTGAGTCTTCTTAGAATATGCAGGGGTGAACCACCGGGGCATCCCCAAGCTTAGAGCTTTCACTCTCCTTGATCATAGTATATCATCCTCCTCTCTTGACCCTTGAAAACTTCCTCCACACCAAACTCGAAACAAACTCATTAGAGGGTTAGTGCATAATCAAAAACTCACATGTTCAGAGGTGACACAATCATTCTTAACACTTCTGGACATTGCTCAAAGCTACTGGAAGGTAATGGAACAAAGAAATCCACCCAACACAGCGAAAGAAGCAATGCGAAATAAAAGGCAGAATCTGTCAAAACGAACAGTCCGTAAATACGAATTTTAAAAGGGCACCGAGACTTGCTCAAATGAAAATGCCCAAATTGAATGAAAGTTGCGTACATATCCGAGGATCACTCACGTAAATTGGCATAATTTTCTGAGTTACCTACAGAGAATTAGACCCAGATTCGTGACAGACAAAGAAATCTGGAACTCGCGCAGTAATCCAAATCTAGTATTTACTTTACTATCAAAGACTTTACTTGGCACAACAAAACATAAAACTAAGATAAGGAGAGGTTGCTACAGTAGTAAACAACTTCCAAGACACAAATATAAAACAAAGTACTGTAGCAAAATAACACATGGGTTATCTCCCAAGAAGTTCTTTCTTTATAGCAATTAAGATGGGCTCAACAGTTTTAATGATGCACTCGCAAGAAATAGTAGTTGAAGCAAAACAGAGCATCAAGAGGCAAATTCAAAACACATTTAAGTCTAACATGCTTCCTATGCATAGGAATCTTGTAAATAAACAAGTTCATGAAGAGCAAAGTAACAAGCATAGGAAGATAAAACAAGTGTAGCATCAAAAATTTCAGCACATAGAGAGGTGTTTTAGTAACATGAAAATTTCTACAACCATATTTTCCTCTCTCATAATAACTTTCAGTAGCATCATGAGTAAACTCAACAATATAACTATCACATAAAGCATTCTTATCATGAGTCTCATGCATAAAACTATTACTCTCCACATAGGCATAATCAATTTTATTAGTTGTAGTGGGAGCAAATTCAACAAAGTAGCTATCATTATTATTCTCATCAAGTGTAGGAGGCATAGTATAATCACAATAAAATTTACTCTCCATAGTAGGTTGTTCCAAAAGACCACTATTATAATCATTAGAAATAGGAGGCAAAGTATCATCAAAGAAAATTTTCTCATCAATGCTTGGGGGACTAAAAAGATCATGAAAACCAGCTTCCCCAAGCTTAGAACTTTCTATATTATTATCAACAATGGTGTTCAAAGCGTTCATACTAATATTACTACCAAAGCATGCAAATAAGATTTCATAGGTTTTCTAATTTTCGCATCAAACAATCCATGTTTTAAATCAGGAAATAGAATAAGAAGCTCATTGTTGTCCATTATGCCAAACTAGTGTAAACAAGAAACAAAAAGATGCAATTGCAGGATCTAAAGGAAATAGCTTCGAGCACAAACACAATGGCGCCGGAAAAGTGCTTGATGTCTACGGGAGCTTCTATTCTTGTAGACGGTGTTGGGCCTCCAAGAGCAGAGGTTTGTAGAACAGCAGCAAGTTTCCCTTAAGTGGATCACCCAAGGTTTATCGATCTCGGGGAGGAAGAGGTCAAAGATATCCCTCTCATGCAACCCCGCAACCACAAAGCAAGAAGTCTCTTGTGTCCCCAACACACCTAATAGGTGCACTAGTTCGGCGAAGAGATAGTGAAATACAGGTGGTATGAATAAGCAGTAGCAACGGCACCGGAAAAGTGCTTTGCCCAGGACAGTAAACAAGCAGTAGTAATGCAGCAGTAGTAACGCAAGTAAAACGAGTAAACAAGCAGCGATAGCGATATTTAGGAACAAGGCCTAGGGATTAGACTTTCACTAGTGGACACTCTCAACATTGATCACATAACGGAACGGATAAATGCATACTCTACACTCTTGTTGGATGATGAACACATTGCGTAGGATTACACGAACCCTCAATGCCGGAGTTAACAAGCTCCACAATAATGCTCATATTTTAGTAACCTTTAGTGTAAGATAGATCAAAAGACTAAACCAAGTACTAACATAGCATGCACACTGTCACCTTCATGCATATGTAGGAGGAATAGATCACATCAATATTATCATAGCAATAGTTAACTTCGCAATCTACAAGAGATCATGATCATAGCATAAACCAAGTACTAACACGGTGCACACACTCGTCACCTTTGCACACGTGCAGGGAGGAATAAAACTACTTTAATAACATTGCTAGAGTAGCACATAGATAAATTGTGATACAAACACATTGCAATCATAAAGAGATATAAATAAGCACCTCACTATGCCATTCAACGAGTGAATAAGTTAACCGTGAAATATAGCCTAAGAGACCCACACGGTGCACACACTGTCACCTTTACACACGTGGGACAAGGAGTCTCCGGAGATCACATAAGTAAAACTCACTTGACTAGCATAATGACATCTAGATTACAAGCATCATCATATGAATCTCAATCATGTAAGGCAGCTCATGAGATTATTGTATTGAAGCACATAGGAGAGAGATGAACCACATAGCTACCGGTACAGCCCCGAGCCTCGATGGAGAACTACTCCCTCCTCATGGGAGCAGCAGCGGTGATGAAGATGGCGGTGGAGATGGCAGCGGTGTCGATGGAGAAGCCTTCCGGGGGCACTTCCCCGCTCCGGCAGGGTGCCGGAACAGAGACTCCTGTCCCCCAGATCTTGGCTTCGCGATGGCGGCGGCTCTGGAAGGTTTTCCGTATCGTGGTTCTTCGCATCAGGGTTTTTCTCGACGGAGGCTTTATATAGGCGAAGAGGCGGCGCAGGAGGGTCGAAGGGGTGGCCACACCATAGGCTGGCGCGGCCAGGGCCCAGGCCGCGCCACCCTATCATCTGGGGGCCCAGTGCCCCCCCTCTGGTCCTTCCCGAGTGTTCTGGATGCTTCCGGTGAAAATAGGAACCTGGGTCTTGATTTCGTCCGATTCCGAGAATATTTCGTTACTAGGATTTCTGAAACCAAAAACAGCAGAAAACAGGAACTGGCACTTCGGCATCTTGTTAATAGGTTAGTTCCAGAAAATGCACGAATATGATATAAAGTGTGCATAAAACATGTAGGTATCATCAATAATATGGCATAGAACATAAGAAATTATCGATACGTCGGAGACGTATCACTAACGGAACATTATTAGGATCAACATTAGTCCTATCATTCACAAGCATAGACATAATAGCATCAATCTTATCACTCAAGGAAGAGGATTCTTCGACAGAATTTACCTTCTTACCTTGTGGAGCTCTTTCCGTGTGCCATTCGGAGTAATTAATCATCATATTATCAAGGAGCTTTGTTGCTTCACCAAGAGTGATGGACATAAAGGTACCTCCAAGCAGCTGAATCCAATAGGTTCCGCGAAGAAAAGTTCAGATCTCGCATAAAAGGTTTGGATGATCATCCAAGTAGTCGATCCATGGGTTGGGAAATTTTTAACCAAAGATTTCATTCTTTTCCAAGCTTGAGCAACATGTTCATTATCCAATTGTTTAAAATTCATTATGCTACTTCTCAAAGATATAATTTTAGCAGGGGGATAATATCTACCAATAAAAGCATCCTTGCATTTAGTCCATGAATCAATACTATTCTTAGGCAAAGATAGCAACCAATCTTTAGCTCTTCCTCTTAATGAGAAAGGAAAAAATTTTAATTTTATAATGTCACCATCTACATCTTTATACTTTTTCATTTCACACAATTCAACAAAATTATTGAGATGGGCAGCAGCATCATCAGAACTAACTCCAGAAAATTGCTCTCGCATAACAAGATTCAGTAAAGCAGGTTTAATTTCAAAGAATTCTGCTGTAGTAGCAGGTGGAGCAATAGGTGTGCATAAGAAATCATTATTATTTGTGGTTGTGAAGTCACACAACTTAGTATTTTCAGGAGTGGCCATTTTAACAGTAGTAAATAAAGCAAACTAGATAAAGTAAATGCAAGTAACTAATTTTTTTGTGTTTTGATATAATGCAGCAAACAAAGTAGTAAATAAAATAAAGCAAGACAAAAACAAAGTAAAGAGATTGGATTGTGGAGACTCCCTTGCAGCGTGTCTTGATCTCCCCGGCAACGGCGCCAGAAAATATGCTTGATGGCGTGTAACTCACACGTTCGTTGGGAACCCCAAGAGGAAGGTATGATGCGCACGGCAGCAAGTTTTCCCTCGAAAAGAAACCAATGTTTATCGAACCAGGAGGAGCCAAGAAGCACGTTGAAGGTTGATGGCGGCGAGATGTAGTGCGGCGCAACACCAGAGATTCCGGCGCCAACGTGGAACCTGCACAACACAACCAAAGTACTTTGCCCCAACGAAACAGCGAGGTTGTCAATCTCACCGGCTTGCTGTAACAAAGGATTAGATGTATAGTGTGGATGATGATTGTTTGCAAGAACAGTAAAACAAGTATTGCAGTAGATTGTATTCGATGTAAAAGAATGGACCGGGGTCCACAGTTCACTAGAGGTGTCTCTCCCATAAGATAGCATGTTGGGTGAACGAATTACAGTTGGGCAATTGATAAATAAAGAAGGCATAACAATGCACATACATATATCATGATGAGTACTATGAGATTTAATCAGGGCATTACGACAAAGTACATAGACCGCTATCCAAACATGCATCTATGCCTAAAAAGTCCACCTTCAGGTTATCATCCGAACCCCTTCCGGTATTAAGTTGCAAACAACAGACAATTGCATTAAGTATGGTGCGTAATGTAATCAACACAAATATCCTTAGACAAAGCATCGATGTTTTATCCCTAGTGGCAACGAGCACATCCACAACCTTAGAACTTTCTGTCACGATCCCGCATTCAATGGAGGCATGAACCCACTATCGAGCATAAATACTCCCTCTTGGAGTCACAAGTATCAACTTGGCCAGAGCCTCTACTAGCAACGGAGAGCATGCAAGAACATAAACAACATATATGATAGATTGATAATCAACCTGACATAGTATTCAATATTCATCGGATCCAGACAAACACAACATGTAGCATTACAAATAGACGATCTTGATCATGATAGGCAGCTCACAAGATCTAACATGATAGCACAATGAGGAGAAGACAACCATCTAGCTACTGCTATGGACCCATAGTCCAGGGGTGAACTACTCACACATCGATCCGGAGGCGATCATGGCGATGAAGAGCCCTCCGGGAGATGATTCCCCTCTCCGGCAGGGTGCCGGAGGCGATCTCCTGAATCCCTCGTGATGGGATTGGCAGCGGCGGCGTCTCTGGAAGGTTTTCCGTATCGTGGCTCTCGGTACCGGGGTTTTCGCGACGAAGGCTTTAAGTAGGCGGAAGGGTAGGTTTAGGGGCGACACGAGGGCCCCACACAACAGGGCGGCGTGGGCCCTAGCCTGGCCACGCGGCCCTGGCGTGGCGGCGCCTCGTCGCCCCACTTCGTTTCCCTTTCGGTCTTCTGGAAGCTTCGTGGAAAAATAAGACCCTGGGCGTTGATTTCGTTCAATTCCGAGAATATTTCTTTTGTAGGATTTCTGAAACCAAAAACAGCAGTAAAACAAGAATCGGCTCTTCGGCATCTCGTCAATAGGTTAGTGCCGGAAAATGCATAATAATGACATATAATGTGTATAAAACATGTGAGTATCATCATAAAAGTAGCATGGAACATAAGAAATTATAGATATGTTTGAGACGTATCAAGCATCCCCAAGCTTATTTCCTACTCGCCCTCGAGTAGGTAAACGATAACAAGGATAATTTCTGAAGTGACATGCTATCATAATCTTGATCAATTTCGAGTAGGTAAAGAGATTGGATAATTTCGAGTTGGATAATTTCGAGTAGGATAATTTCGAGTAGGTAAAGAGATTGGATGTGGGAGACTCCCCTTGCAGCGTGTCTTGATCTCCCCGGCAACGGCGCCAGAAAAAGAGCTTGATGGCGTGTAAGACACACGTCCGTTGGGAACCCCAAGAGGAAGGTGTGATGCGCACAGCAGCAAGTTTTCCCTCAGTAAGAAACCAAGGTTATCGAACCAATAGGAGTCAAGGAACACGTGAAGGTCGTTGGTGACGGAGTGTAGTGCGGCGCAACACCAGGGATTCATGCGCCAACGTGGAACCTGCACAACACAATCAAAGTACTTTACCCCAACGTAACAGTGAGGTTGTCAATCTCACCGGCTTGCTGTAAACAAAGGATTAGATGTATAGTGTGGATGATGATGTTTGTTTGCGAAAAACAAGAAAGAACAATTATTGCGATAGATTGTATTTCAGATGTAAAGAATGGACCGGGGTCCACAGTTCACTAGTGGTGTCTCTCCCATAAGATAAATAGCATGTTGGGTGAACTAATTACAGTTGGGCAATTGACAAATAAAGAAGGCGTAACAATGCACATACATATATCATGATGAGTACTATGAGATTTAATCAGGGCATTACGACAAAGTACATAGACCGCTATCCAAGCATGCATCTATGCCTAAAAAGTCCACCTTCAGGTTATCATCCGAACCCCTTCCAAGTATTAAGTTGCAAACAACGTACAATTGCATTAAGTATGGTGCGTAATTTAATCAACACAAATATCCTTGGACAAAGCATTGATGTTTTATCCCTAGTGGCAACAACACATCCACAACCTTAGAACTTTCTCGTCACTCGTCCCGATTCAATGGAGGCATGAACCCACTATCGAGCATAAATACTCCCTCTTGGAGTCACAAGTATCAACTTGGCCAGAGCCTCTACTAGCAACGGAGAGCATGCAAGAACATAAACAACATATATGATAGATTGATAATCAACTTGACATATTATTCAATATTCATCGGATCCCAACAAACACAACATGTAGCATTACAAATAGACGATCTTGATCATGATAGGCAGCTCACAAGATCTAACATGATAGCACAATGAGGAGAAGACAACCATCTAGTTACTGCTATGGACCCATAGTCCAGGGATGAACTACTCACACATCGATCCGGAGACGATCATGGCGATGAAGAGCCCTCCGGGAGATGATTCCCCTCTCCGGCAGGGTGCCGGAGGCGATCTCCTGAATCCCCCGAGATGGGATTGGCGGCGTCTCTCGAAGATTTTCCGTATCATGGCTCTCGGTACTGGGGTTTTCGCGACGAAGGCTTTAAGTAGGCGGAAGGGTAGGTTTAGGGGCGACACGAGGGCCCCACACAACAGGGCGGCGCGGGCCCTAGCCTGGCCGTGCGGCCCTGGCGTGGCGGCGCCGCGTCGCCCCACTTCGATTCCCTTTCGGTCTTCTGGAAGCTTCGTGGAAAAATAAGACCCTGGGCGTTGATTTCGTCCAATTCCGAGAATATTTCCTTTGTAGGATTTCTGAAACCAAAAACAGCAGAAAAAAGCAACTGGCTCTTCGGCATCTTGTCAATAGGTTAGTGCCGAAAAATGCATAATAATGACATATAATGTGTATAAAACATGTGAGTATCATCATAAAAGTAGCATGGAACATAAGAAATTATAGATACGTTTGAGACGTATCAATGGCGCAGTGGCGGCCGCAACGATTCCCGCCACCGCGTATCCCCTATTGGAGAAATAAGACAGTCATGATGTTCTCCACTCTTCCCACTATCCTCTTGCCGCTCCACCTCGTCCTCTAGCTCCCCTCACGTTGTGCTCCGCAAGCGCCCAAACTCGCCACCCAAGCTGCTTCGGCTTGCCGTTGTTTTGGGCCACCCATGTCCTTCTGGTCGTCTACTAAGCGCTGCCTAGTCTTCCTCTAACTCCCAACCCAAGTAATCGAGTTAGAGCATCTCTAGCAGAGCCCGTGAAAGGGCCAAAACCGAAAAAATAACCGCCAGTTTACGGTTTTGGGATGAAAAATGGCACCGATCAGTTACTGTAAACGAGGCAAATCGAATCCCAAATCGGCATGTATTTGTAGGGGTCGCTCGAGAGAATCGAACGGTGGATCCATATCTAGGGCGCGCTGAAATTTCAGCGGACGCAACTGCTCGCTCTCTCCCTCCCCGCGCCGCGACCACACTCCGCCGCCGCCGCACCGCCCGATTCGCCCGAGGCCGGCATCCCGGAGCTAGCGCAGGTCGCCCCGCACCCTGCCCGCGGTTCCTCGCCCAACTCCGGGTGCCGCCGCGCTGTCCGAATCGAGGATGAGCTCGGGCGACGAGTTCGTCAATGTCGATCTGTCGGATTCGTCGAGCTCGGACGATTCCGACCTCGACGAACTGCTCCAGGACGACGAGGTGGAGGCCACCATCCTCGTTCTCTTAGTCAATGAGCTGGAGGACCGCGCGAATCTTCTGAACCGGAACCACATCCAAAGGAATCGCCTCCTCGGCCACGAGCAGCTGATGGAGGACTACTTCGTCGAGGTACCTACCTATCCGCCGCATCTATTCCGTAGGAGGTATCGCATGCGCCGTAGTTTGTTCGTCAAAATCGCCAAGGCCTGCGAAGCCAATTCGAATTACTTCAAGCAACGTAGAAATGCCGCCGGCGTGATGGGCTTTAGCCCGTTTAAAAAATCTTTGCTGCCATGAGGGTGATTGCGCATGGCATCTCTGCGGATTACACCGACGAATATCTTCGAATTGGCGAAGATACTACATCGGAGTCGGTGCGTAGGTTTGCTCGCATGATTATCAAGTTGTTTGGGCCAACCTATCTCCGAGCTCCCAATGAGGATAACACAAAAAGATTGATGGAGATAAATGAGAAAAGAGGTTGGTCGGGCATGCTTGGTAGTCTTGATTGTATGCATTGGACATGGAAGAATTTTCCTAAGGCATGGCATGGACAATACTGTGGCAAGAGCAAAGATGCTACCATTGTACTTGAGGCCATTGCATCACAAGATTTGTGGATTTGGCATTGGTTTTTTGGTTTGCCGGGAACACTCAATGACATCAACGTGCTGCAAAGATCCCCTTTATTTGTGAAATTACCAAATGGAGAAGCACCCACTTGCAACTACAAGGTCATGAACAATGAGTACACAATGAGATATTACCTAGCCGATGGCATCTATCCGGACTGGACAACTTTTGTTAAGTCTGTGAAGGATCCCCAAGATAGAATAGAAGCTGAATTTGCCAAAACTCAAGAAGCATCTCGCGAGGATATTGAGAGAGCTTTCGGTGTTTTGCAAGCAAGGTTTTCCATTGTTTGTGGCCCAGCCCGCTTTTGGGACAAAAAATCCATTGTCAACATCATGACATGTTGTGTGATTCTACACAACATGATCATCGAGGATGAAAGAGAGTTAAGTTTGCCCTGCTTCTATGACAAAGTTGGCACCCGAGTGGAACCCCAACGCAATTCAGATCGCATTGAAGCTTTCCTTGAGACGCATCGGCATATTGAGAATGCCAGTACCCATACCCAGCTCGTTTATGATCTGAAAATGCACCACTGGCAGCGACATGGTCGTCGCCTTTGATCCTACCATTCCATTCATTTATTGGCATGTATCATTGTTGAGACACTTGTTCATTTGTTCAATTTTCCGAGAATTATTGTAATATGGTTGAGACATTTTTCATTTCTTGAATTTTCCCAAAACTGTTGTAATAATTTGGTTCAGACTATTGTTTATGTGTTGTAATAATTTGGATGATTATTTGATTAATTATGATCAATTGTTATATGTCTTGCATATGAATTCTATGATAAACCCTGCTTTTACGGGTTCGGAGCCGCTGGCGCAGAATAGAGCCCGTAAACCAAAACTGTAAAACAGAATGAACCGAACTCCGGGTTTTCAGTTCGCGTTTTTACGGGCTCTGCTAGAGATGCTCTTAGTCGCCTCCAATCCTCGCCAACTTAGCCGTCTTCCCCGAGGATAGTTACCATATTTTCGTCACCGTCTAATATCCTCTGCCCACCGAGGCTCCCAAAATGTCTAGGGTGAGCTTGCTTTCCGGTGAATCTAGTGAGACGCCCTCGGCAGCTAGCCTTCGCCGTCACGGACGGTGCCCTCTTTGTCGCAGTCCACTAGGCAGCATGTGTAGTGGGGTAGGGTGTCAGGCCGGGTTGGGGTGGAGTGGGACACCCTGGCCAAGCAGGCTGCACGAGAGGTTTGGAGGCTACTGGGCGGGGAACCCACCCGCTGACCTAGACTTGTCTTCAGGCTTGGAGGCTACCGGCAGGTAAACCCCACCTGCTTCAATGGGCTAGCTTGGTCGCCATCGCGGACAGACGACAGAACTGTATGGTCGATGGTGATGAGTTATTGCAGAGGCGGTGCTCCAGTGATCGCTGAAGTGGAAGATGAGATCATAAGTGATGTCGTAAGAGTTAGGCCAGAGAGAGGAGGAAGGAGAAGTCAGCGGAATATTATTTTAGACAGCGACATTTTTAACATAACCCCCTCCTACACGTGGATCCTCTTTAACTTAAATGTTTTCTTCACTGTTAAGTGGGTCTCGCTTTTTGCCACGTCGACTGATACACAGTAGCGCTCCCGGCACCGGTGACCATAGAAAACACCCGCAACGCCTTTAATGATCTTAACTTGGTATTCCCGATGTACGATAACTAATTTAAGCCACGCTTAGAAGCTTTTGTACTATTTATGCATTTTACTCCATCTGAAATGATACTCAAAAGAGGGAACTTAGAACATATGAAACCTATGGAGAGTCTTAATCTCTGAAAATGCACATAATGACCCGAGCTCATATGCTACTGATATTTGCAAAAAATAGCCAAAATATCAAAAAAATCTGAATTGTTTTTACGACGAACATAACGATATGTTCTAACTGCAAGAATTTTTTTGGTGAGAAATAACATGTTTGGTGGTCTATGCAAAAATAACAAAATTTGATGTTGTTTGAGCATTAGGATTCGTTATTTGAACAATCATTTCTGTCTTTTTTTCATAGACTAATATATGTATCTTTTCTCGGAGATTTTTGGCTTGCTATTGTAACACATGTTCATCTTCATTGTACAACAAAAGTTTCAGAATTTATTGATTTCATTTGCTATTTTTCTAAACGAATTATTTGAGCAAGATTATATGAGCCCGGGAGCAGAAAAACCTTATATCTTAGTCTCTCGTTTGCAATTAGTTGACATGCACAATAGGCAGAACTGTGAATTATGCACACTGGGCTAAGTGTGAACTCTTTATGCTTGCATCGTCTTGATGCCGCACACCATGACTAATTCAGCATGATAAGATGTTGAAGTTTGTGATGTCACTACCGAATAATAGCAAACGTCATACTCATGTGAAAGTTGGGTTCCTCCTCAAGCGACAACAACATGACATGAAAAGAACTTGCCGAGGAAAAGGTTATGCTTAATAATCCGGGTTGTTTGTACGATTAAGTTACGGGTGGTGTATTATCATGTCATGTCATACTATTGGCGAGACCAATTAAATAGTCTATCCAGTAGGTACCTTGAAAGAATCTTCGTTCGTACGAGGAACGGAGGAGGTTTGGAAGACCAAGCTACAAATCTCAGTCCTTTAGCGCATCTCCAACCCGGCGACCCAAACGAACGCGCTGGGCCATCCGTTTTGGGTTGTTTGGGTGGCCGCGCAGACATCCGGACAGCAGCCTGCGTCCACGTGTCCGTTTGGGTCGCACGCTGCGTCAACGCGGCGACCCAAACTGCCGGCATGTGATTCATCGTCCCTGTGCGGCGCTGCGCCATGGCAAGCCTCGACGGGACAGCAATGGCGGGCGGGAGAACGCGCGGGAAAGTTCCTGCGCGCACCAGGGTTCCCCCGCGCGCAAAAAGGCCATGGGCGCGCGCTCGCACCCAAGTTTCCCGCCCAAGACCGCCTGCTATAAAAGACGGCGGCAGCCTCACAGATCTCACACCCGCTCCGCCGTCCTCTCCCTCTCTTCCTTCTCCGGCGCCCTCGCCATGCCGCGCACCCTGCAGGCCATGTGGGCCAAGCTCTCCCTCGCCGCCCGGGCCAGGTTCCCGCGGACGGAGGAGGAGGAGCGGGCGGACGCGCGTTGGGTCTCCGACGATGAGGCGCTCCGCGTCGCTGCCGAGGGGGCGGCGAAGAAGGAAGAGGACGCGGAGATGGTGGAAGCGCCCGCGGCCGGCTGGCACGAGACCGCAGACGGCTGGTACGAGGCCGCGGAGGAGGAGCCCGTCGACGCGGAGGACCTCGTGCTGGCGAACATCAACGCCGCCATCGAGGAGCGTCTCGCCGACCTCACGCGCGTGACGAAGGAGCACGAGGCCACCTGTCGGGCCGGCAGCCGCCGATTAGGCGACCTCGTCGGCCAGAAGAACCAGCTCCTCGCTATGCGAGCAGCCCGCCACCTCATCCAGCTCCCCTCGCCCGAGCGGCGCGCCCAGGAGGCTAATGCGTCGGCAGAGCGCGGCCGACAAGTGCGCATGGACCGTCGGAACGAGAACCACGAGGCACAGGCGGCCGGCCGCGTCCGCCTCGAGGCACGGACCGCTGTGGAACGCGCCGCCCTGCAGGAGCTAGAGCTGTGCGGGAAGCGGATGGTGCCGCCGTAGGAGGCGAAGCGCGAGCACACCCTAGGCGCGAGGACGGAGCGGAGGAGGGCGACCGCGGAGGAACGCCGGAAGAGGGCCGCCGCCGAGCCACCTAGCTGGTAAGATGGAATGGAATCCTCACGCGTACAGGCCGCCCGCGTCGAGTGAAATCCACGGCCCCGGCGGCGAGTCGGTGGCGAGTCGCCGGCGAGGCCGCCGGCCCCCATACGTATTTGTGTACTAGTAGTAGATTAAAAAAAAGTAATGGCCACATTTTTAATGAAAAAAAATCTTTCTCCCTATGACACGCGGGCCAGGGGCGGACGCGAGCGGCCAGCCATCGGCGTCCGCGGCCACGCAAACTCATCACAGAATTGGGTCGGGTTTGGGTCGTCCCGGACGCCGCGGCCATCCGTTTTTTGGATAGGTCCGCGCGCTGGGCCGGATTTTTGTCCGGTTCGACCCACCCGGACGCGCAGGCGCGGGATCGATGAGTCGCCGCGTTGGAGATGCCCTTAGCTTCAGGAGTACAAACACGCGGCATGGAGAAACTACTAAGACTAGCGACAATAGGTGTATCATGCATTCTATATTGGCAAAATTTTGATGTGGCACATCAATTAATGAGGTGGGAGATGAGAGTGGTACTCCCTCTCTCACATAAATTTGCAAATTTGATCATGTTACATTAGTTATGTGTTATAAGAATTATATCACGTAAAACTAGAAAACTTAATGGCAAGCATTACATAAATTTGCATTGAGATTTTACAAAACATTGAATATAATAATATTATAATACAATCTTATGATACTATGCATTGTAAGGTAGTATCGTATACTGGTATCATGTGCATGATACTAGTGTATGATACTTCCCATTGTGACTAGTCTAAGTAGAAGTCCTTCTGTCTCTTTTAATCTACATTCTACAAAAAAAATAGACAAATTAGTAGTACATTTATTTGTACTACTTAAGTTGGTAAACAACCAATCCAAGCTACATCAAAAATAGTGACATCCAATAGATAAAAGAGGACAACTTCGTTTTTCATATTATTATTAACTAAAAGTTAGAATGTAGACTATTTCAGAACAAATTTTAAACAGGGTATTTCAGAATGAAGGGAGTACTCCCTTGGTTCGAATTAGATTGACACGAACTTACGCACGAAGTACAGGCTAGTGTCCCACCCTGATTAATTGGGATCGGAGGTACTCCCTCTACGGCTTAACTACTAGTTTAGTTAATAAAATATAAGATGTATATCATAAAAATATAACTTTGAAAACTTCTTTTGAATATGTATCCAATGATATACTTTTTATGGTATATATCACATATTTTATTGACTAAATTGCTAAGGAAAGTTTAATTTCGAAATATGTAATACCACTATAAACAGGTACCAAGGTGGTGGCAGAATTATGAATAGAAGAAAGAGATTAGAACTAAGTTTTCTTTAGGGTATCTCCAGCGGCGCGACGCATTTCGGACGTTGAAACGGACGCGTCGTGTCCGTTTGCGTCGGGCCAAATGGTCGAAAGTGTCCGGGTGTCCGTTTGCGTCGGGGTGGCTCCAGCGGCACGACGCATAATTTTTTTTTCATTCATACGCCATAATTTACATGATAATAAAAAGGACATAAAAAGCCAGAAAGGGGTGCTAAAATAGGCGCTGTCTACTGGTCGTCGTCGCTGACGAGGTCAATCAGCTGCGGCGTCGGCCATGGAAGCTCGTACGCCGGCGGTGGAGGAGGTACCGCCGCACGGGCTGGAGGCTGTGGCCAGGGATCCCACGCTGGAGCAGCAGGCGGAGCGCGGACGTTGGAACGCGTCGGCGTGGCCGGAGGAGTCGCCGGCCTCCCCTGCGTGAGCGCTGACTCGCGGAGCTGGATTGCGAGCCTGTCCCACAAAGCGAGCTCGTTGAGCTCGTCCTGCTCGCTGTTGGCGAGTGCCATGGAAATGGTCTCCTCCTCTGAAATGTACGGCGGCTGGTTCTCCGGATCCCACGCCGGTCCGCTGTCGTCGTGGTCGTACTGCGGCATGGTCACTTCGCCGTCCTCGTCCTCGTCGCCGTCCTCGTCCGTGTCCTCGTGGTCGTTCTCTTCTTCTTCGGCGGCGATCTCGCGCTCGAAGTAGTCTACGTCGGCGAGGTAGGCAGCGCGGCGCCGCGCGTCGAACTCCCACGCCCCGAAGGAAATCCAGTTGTAGGAGTTTAGCGCGTACGCCGGATCCTCCCGCAGATCCGGCGGCAACACCGCGCGGCGGCGCCGCACCTCGTCCCGCCGCTCTCGGCCCGAGCGCGGCACGGGGGGACCGGCACGCGCCGCGAGTTCAGGTACCAGCCCCCTCCCGGCAAGTTCGCGTCCGGCCATGGTACCGGCCGGTTTTCCTCATATAGCTGCCGAGCGAGGTCAACGCGGACGTACCGGCCGACCCGTGCTTTTTTGCCGGAACGCGAGCCGCTAGCCTCCTGGTCGTTCTTCGTCTTCCGGAACGGCCAGCATTTCTTCCCCATGGCGTCCGCGTGGTGGCTACTGTGGGATTTTGTCAATGGTTTTGGTCGAGGAAATGGGCGCCGGCAGCATCCCTTTAAGGCTCCGACGCCATCTCGCCTTCAATGGCCTGCCAGTGCAACGCCTACTAGCTGCGCACGCTCGCGGAAGCCGAGGCACGCCATTAACGCGGCCCCTGCAAAGGCTGCAGCGCGCCGCCCAGAAGTAATACCGCGAAAGACGAAGCAGTTGTGCCGCTGCCAGGCAGGCCCACGCGAGGACCGAGCGGACACTCGGAGGACCGCCGAGCATCCGCGGAGACGCAAACCTGACGCATATTTGGGCCAGGTTTGCGTCTCCGCGGACGGCCCGGTCACTTTGCGTCGCCCCGCTGGAACAGGCCCTAGACGCATTTCCGGTCACGCCGGACACAAACGGTCGCTCAGCGTCCGTTTACGTCGCGCCGCTGGAGATGCCCTTAGGAAGTAGAGCTCAAGATGATAAATCATGTAACGGTGGGTGAACCACCGGGGTGCGTATGATGTATACGGAGACAAAAGCATGACGTACCGGGAACCACTCAGGGTATCGTACGCATGAGACGTCACGGTGAATACTCCGAATGTCCGACGAAGAAAGCGGTGACAAGTCGCCGATTTGGCTATAAACAAGTGTGAGTCATGTCCGGGTCATGATCTAGTCAAGCTTAATTAGATTTTTCTCGCACATGCTAATCACAGCTGCCACTTGAGTGCCAATTTAATGGCTGGGTTTCTTGGCTTCAAACGAACAAAAGGGCTAAAAGGGGGAAAAAAAGGAGACAAAATCACGCCCCTTTGCGTTTGCTAAGGGTGGTTTTTGAAGATTCGTAAGAAGAAGTTTCTTTTTTGAATATGCACCCCCACTTGCTAGTCTCAAGCTGTTTCCTGTTCGGACACGTTCATTTTGCAGAATGTACACCGAAATTGCATACTCCCTCCGTCCAGAAATGTAAGACGTTTTGAGTTTCACGGCCAAATATTTTAACGCTACGCACTTTTTGTACTTTCCCGTTTTGCCCTCCGTCGCCTCGCACACCGAGTCGTCGCGAAGTCTCAGCACAGAGTCGTCGCTCCACTCGCTTGCTCCTCCCTCTTTGCTCCACCGACGGCGCACTGCAGCTTTGCTCCACCGACGGCGAGTATGCCACCAGCCACCTCCCCACCCCACCAACCCCGCGCCGCCGGCTGGCTCCTCAGTCGACGCGCCACACGCCGCCTGCCCCTCCCCATGCCTCCTCGCTGAATCTCCCTCTTTCTCAATCTCCGCTGCAAGATTGATTTTTTCCCATCGATGGTGCTCGATTTGTCGGCGGTGCGGCTGGATCCGTCGACGGTGCGGCTAGATCCGTCAACAACGACGGAGAAGAAGACCGGTAAAGTGGGGTGAGCATCGTGAGGCGCTCAGGTCGACGAGGATGGTGCCGACCAAGAGCAGATGCAGGTGCTGCAGCAGCACGGGTGGCCTCGCCTTCGGCCGGTGCGCGTCAGAGCCCAGCGACGCCGTCGCCGCGCGGCTCAGCGCGAGCGGCAGGCGAGGGAGGCTACGCACGTTCAGCTTCGGGTCCGCGTCCGCCAAGGCCACCTTCTACGGCGGCCGCGCCAGCTTCTCACGGAGCAAGATCTCGAGGCGGCTGCGGAGAGTGGCGCCCGCTGCGGACATCCGGCTGCGGAAGAGCCGGTCAGCGTCCGCGGCGCAGACGGCGGCTCCTGCCCAGTTCTCGTCGCTGCCGTCCTGGCGTGACGAAACGCTCCTCAAGAAGTAGGACGGCATCGCCAGCTTCATCACGCACTGCAAGGAGTCCATCCACCATGGTACGTGCCCGTCGTCATCAACTAAGTTCGTGTCCATTAGCAGTGAAACATCATAATCTGTCTAACTCTAACTTCTGTTGGGTGGATGAGTAGTAACTGTACAATTCATGCACTATTACGAATTTTTGCTCGGAATTGATGCTCCTGATTTACAGTACCATAGCTAGAGCGATTGGTTACTGACCTGAACATAGAAATTTCTTCAGTCACCCCCTGCTCGTCGGTACCAGATTAGACTTTAGGAAGCAGTAGCACCACTTAAATTACACACGGGCTGATGTGTTGTGATGACATTTAAGCTATTTTCGCGTGTACTCCTAGTACTCACCCGGGAGTAGATTTTAAGTTCAGTCCTAGTAGATTTAAATGAAGTGAAAAGTTTAGTCATCCACAAACTAGTAACCGTTCTAGTAGTAACCGTTCTAGATTTAAATGAAGCTATTTTCTTTGCTTCCTCTTTCTTTCTAGCTTCGTCTTGCTTCACTTCTTCTCGTGCTTTCTTTGCTTCCTCTTTCTTTCTAGCATCTTCTTGCTTCGCTTCTTCTCGAGCTTTCTTTTCTTGTTCTTTCTTTCTAGCATCTTCTTGCTTCGCTTCTTCTCGAGCTTTCTTTTCTTGTTCTTTCTTTCTAGTATCTTCTTGCTTCGCTTCTTCTCGAGCTTTCTTTTCTTGTTCTTTCTTTCTAGCATCTTCTTGTGAATAATGTACTAGGGCTGACTCCCAACTGCCAAGCTAGTGATCTGATAGTTGACCTTTGATTTAGAGGTATACTAGGAACAATGGACATATCGATATTCTTTGGTTTCCTCCCACACCTTCCTTTCCTTTTGCTAGAAACATCCACTTCCAACCCATCAGCTATTTGCTTCATAGCCCGTCTCCATATTCTTTGCATAACTTGGATGTCCGATTGAAAAAATGCAGCAACATGTTTCTTGTCATTCTTGTCGAACTTTCCTCCATTTTTCATGCAAAGTGAATGCATAGCTACATAAGCAGCATATTTTTGATGGTCAGGGAGGACTTTTCGATGTCGTACTGCTTGATGACCACCTGGTTCTTCCCCATTATAATGTTGATTTTGCTCACCCATTTCTACTGCATCTTGCTCTTCATCTTCCGCATCTTCCTCTTCATCAAGTGCAGCTTCATAGAGATTTTGTTCGTACATTTCTTCATTTACTTCTTCGTCATCATCTGCGTATTAATAACAATAAAAGTAAATTAGTCATCCTGTTCTTTCTAGTTACCGAGGTGACACTTATCACAGTGTAGTATAGCAGGAACAAAATTTTGGTGTTGGGCTTTCAATCTCGTAGATTTTTTCCAACTAATATTGTTTTTGTTCTTCTAACTCAGGAAAAAAGCGATTGGATGAAGTGTGACTTGAGAGGTTTCAACAATACAACAGAACATACATCCAGTCATGGATCATTCAGGGTTAGCCCAGAAGCGAGGCGAAAGCCATCACAGTGGCAGATATCAAGACAAGGAGTTGCAGGGTGCGCGAAGAAGAGCAAGAAACGGTCAAGGCTGCCTCTGCTCAACCCCGGCCTCTTTTGCGCTGTTGCCCGTGGTACAGATTAAAGCAAAACCAGTACCCTGGTATGTTGTTTGTCTCCATATTCGGATGCCCTCTCTCTTCTCTGGCTTGTGTGTGGGTGTTGCTCATGTGATCTTTTCCTGTGTTGCTATATATCCCAGTGCATCAGAAGCCAGGCTGCTAGGTAGCTAGTTTCTCTACTGGGAGAGGCAGAAAGGTTTGGGGTTCTTGAGGATCCTCCTCCTCATCATGTTATTGGCTATGGCGGCTTCCATGGCGGCGCCATGCCCAACCACTCCATGCGGGGAGGGGTGCGGCGACTGCGACCTCCGTGGGAGCTGGAAAGACGACGTGCTCTCGTTGGAGCACCTCCGCAAGGTGAAGCTGGGCGGCTTCTCTGGACAGGAGCACTACTACCTCGACATGGCGCGGTTGCTGCTTGCGAGCGCGCCGGTGCTGGAGAGCATCACCGTCACAGCCAAGACATCTATTGAACCCTGGTGTGATGAGCAAGAGCTAATGCTCGTGGAATCGCTGGAATCGAGTCTTCCTAAAACAATTGGTAAACTGAATTCTGCATGTGTAGATACATACTACATACGAATCTTTCTGTAGATCATTTCGTCATGGTGATGAACTGATGATGGTTTTGCTTGTCCGTGCAGCGAGCAAGACGGAGGAGGAGGGGGTGCCTATTTCGGACAGACAATACAAGTATTTTGCACTTGAACTTGTTTTTACAGCTTGCTTTTGCCTTGTGTAGGAGGGTTCAAATGTGACAGCTGACATCACTGACTCAGAGAGCAGCAGCAAGAACAACATGAACAAGGACTCATCAGATGTAGAGAAGTTGTTTCCCTTGACCACCAACGCACAATAGGCGGGCTGATGGATTTGAAAGACTGACTGTTCATCCAGGGTGTTTCTCTGTCTTATCTGTTGATATTTCTGTTAGCAAAATCCACAACACTTGTAGGCTTTAACAAAAGCTACTGTTTATTTAACTGCATACTGTAGTGTTGCCATACCATGCTGATAAATGGAACATGGGATAATATTGCATATCTAACTGTACATTCAAACGAATTCAGTTTACCAATTGTTTTAGGAATTTTCTATATATAAGAGGCAGAACCTGTACATAACTTGATGTATTTCAAACTGTAACTTCGTTTTGTGGTAGATAATGTACCTGCATATTCTGCTTCAGGTATATGGACATCGTCTTCTTCGGGTGGAGTGAAATTCAAGTCTGGGAGCACCATATTGATCCTGAGTGCAACTGCTTCTGCTATTTGTTCAGGTATGTGGATGCTGCTGTTGTAATGTGTTCCTGCTCGTATATTTGTTTAACATATGCTCCGATGTCTGCTGCTGTGAGGCTCTTGGTGAGTAAGAACCTGGGAGCCGGTCTTCGACAAAGAGGCGAGGATCACCTAGCGAGGAGATTGTCGTCAAGGAGGAGGTGAAGCACACCTGGGTGAGGAGCTGCCTGGGCCGGAGGCGATCGTCCTCCAGGATGGTCCTTGGCGAGGACCTGCCTAGGCCGGAGGAGATCGTCCTCCAGGATGGTCTTGGGCGAGGACCTGCCTGGGCCGGAGGAGATCGTCCTCCGGTAGCACCTTGGCGACGATCTGCCCAGGCCGGAGAGGTGGAGGGTGGAGGGCGAGGGCGAGGGCAAGGGCGGAGGAGGAGGGCGAGCCCAGGCCGGAGGGGTGGAGGGCTGGAGGACCTGCCCAGGCGGAGGAGGAGGGCGGAGGAGGACCTGCCCAGGCGGAGCAGGACCTGCCCAGGCGGAGGAGGAGGGCGATCGAGGACGGGCGATCGAGGACGGCAGCGTACCGATTCAAAATTAGGGAAGGGTAGAGTTGTCTTTTTACCCCTTTTCACCTGGTCGGGAACAGTCCCCAAACGTCTTACATTTCTGCACGGAGGGAGTAGTTTCTATGCCGAACAGGTCCAAAGTTCAGTTCTCACCGACCTCAGCTAGATTCGCTTCACCGGGGATACTAGTCGTGAGTTCACGACAAAGCAACCAATACCAGCAATACATCTTTTTCATATTTGCTCTGTCCCTTTTTTTCAACGTGTACATCTTTTAGACTCATGCTAGACCATAAAAATTAATCAAGGCAATACAAATTATAATTTATAAAAAATCATAAACTTGTTTGGGCAAAAGAAATTATAACGTTAAATTCACATTCAGAAGAAGTCGTAATGTTTTGATTGTTGCACTTGCACGTAACCTATACTGCATTTTCCATATACTATTGCTCAAAATTGATTATAAAATATAAATCTTGAAATACAAGGGCGTTTCATACACTAGGACGAAAAGAGATCGATTAAACATTGAGTAGATTACAATCTAATTAGCTTAGAGGAATTTCACAGAAATTTACATGAATTTCTTCCGAAGGGTTTGTTCGACACGCCTGTGTTTGAGAGTTTTAGCGTAAGTGTTTTGGGTGGCTGGAATGTTTTCACAGAAAATTGAGATACGTAGGGCGTAACCAATCAGCTCAACCTGCTGCGCCCCAATCGGGTGGAACGGGAGATATACCCCTTGCTAATCGGCCGGAGCAACGAGAAGTATAGGGTAACCAAGATAACACGGGGTAGGTGGGGTGTTTTCGATCCCTGTCAACCTGACGAGTACTTAGCGTATCGTAGGGGATTGATGGGGCTGGACCCGTCCAAAGATGACTACTAAACGATGCACAGAGTGTTTTAGCGTGAAACATAGGGTTAGCCTGGAAGATTACACAACAAAACTCCTGAAAACCAGTCTGCCGAACGAGGCCTAAGAATAAGTACTTCACCGAACATGAGTGATCGGGTTTTAGGGGAGCGCTCCAGCATGAACATGTTATCCGACGATGATTTCTTTCTAGAAGTCAACAATCTCTTCGTCAACATCGATACGGGTGACATCAATGCCAATGCTGATGTTGTTGCTACTGCTCATGCCGCACCATATGTGATCTTCTGTGTTCTGTTTTAAATCTTGGTACAGTTTCTTTTTCTAGCAATCAAAATAGATATATGGGTTTATCTTGTTTAAATATAGTCTATTTTTCTATTTTGTTAGTCTACATGATTGGTTTGATTACTGTTAAGATCATGTTTTATCAGTTATTGTAGCTCTCCTACTGTAGAATTTGCTTCATTAGAAAGTAATCTGACGAGTTACCTTTTCCAATAATCTTTCTTTGGACGACTTCAAGTAAGTCCCAGGTCAATAGCAATCAGAATTCAGAAGGACTTCCACGGTGAATTGACAGGGTGCCGTGCGCATCTCTCAACCTAAGTTTCTACATAAACAAATGAGAAATCGTGACGCGCGGCTCATGAAAGCCACCGCTAGGAGCCTAGGACCAAAGGTTGATGGCTCTCTTGGCTTCTTTGCGCGGTCGTGCACGGGGTCACGCCGTACAAGGCAAAGCAAATAGTGCTAGGAGTCCTGACACAAGCGATGAAGTCTGAGAAGTACTCCTACTAACCAATTACACTGCTACTCACTTGTTAGTAGGAGTACTTCTCAGACTTCATCGCTTGTGTCAGGACTCCTAGCACCGGTCGATCGACCATGATGTGTTGGCGGCGACACAACGACATCCGGTGTGGTGGTCGGTAATCGACAGCAATAACGCCGTCGACTTCGACGCCCCTGCATCGACACCAACGGTAAAAATGGAGGGCATCGACGAGAGGAGCGACTTCAAGTTTGGCTCTTCCTTCGAAGGCAGCGACGGTGACGACGTAGACAGCCTGGACTTGAGCGCGTTCAACTACCGTCATTACATAAGGTTTTACCTTTTTTACTTTAAATTTATCAAACTTTGTACAAATTCTCATGAGAATCACCGAGTTTAAATTTAATATTGTTTTTGTTGCTATTAGAAATGCCGGTTTACGGTTGCTGGTGTGTGTAACCTCTCTCCAAATTAAAGAGCATGTGCTGGCGCCTCCCATAGCGCGTTGCCGGCGTCCAGTTAGAAGCGCCGGTGAGGATGCTCTAAGAAGAAGAAAAAAAAAAGAAGTTTTCTCGCTATGCTTTCCCATCTCAAGCTTGCCGTGAAAAACATGCCTCATGGAATCTGAACAGAGCAGACATTTCGCTTCGTCAGTGTGATCACGCCATCCGATTAGCATATCCAAATGAGCAGTCGCCGAGTGTGATCCGCGTTTTGGCAATTTGATGCACACTAGGTATTTTCCATGCTTCAGCACCCACGAGACTCTTCTTCTCTGGACCGCGTCTGGTGTGGTGTACTCTTCTCCGGTGACGCCCAGACGGTGACAATGTGACGCATTCCAAGCCGTCAGCCCCGTGACGAATTCAGATGACGTTTCGCCGAGTGACGGCATCGAAGCGCGCGTCAAAATTCACACGCGCGCCGCGCCGGAATCAATCCAGACAGAGACGACCGCGCTCCGACTACCCTACCAGGTGCATCCTGCGAGCTGTCTCCCCATCGCCCGCTATATTTACCGGTGTCCATGCTCATCCCAAGCATTCAAGCGTCTTGCACCAAGAAAGAACACCTGGTTGATTCTCCAGTAAGACGACTTGTAGGCAAGCAGAGGTAGTACAGAAACTCGCTGACTTTCTTCTTGCCGGCTGATCCATGGACACGGCGCGGCGCTCGCCGGTGTGCCTCGACCTCATGGTCGGCCTCCCCATGGTCCACGAGCCGTCTCCGGCGAGGAGCGCCGGAATGGGGAATGGACCCGACATTGCTAGCCCGGCCTGTGGCAGAGCACCTTCCATGGCCAACGACGAGGTACGCACCCGATTCAATCGGTTGACCAATCACTCTGCGCTGTGGTTGCATTCTTGGTTTGCCTCTATCGATGTGCTGGTCTGACCGGGCAAATGCGGGGAATTTCCAGTCCAAGGTCCTGGAGGCTAAGCTCACCCAGATGAGTGAGGAGAACCGGAGGCTGACGGAGATGATCGCCTACCTGTACGGCAACCAGCTCGCGCGCCAGAGCCTCGACGGCGAGGCCGGCGACCCGCCCGCCAGCACGGCCGCGTCGCCGACGAGTAGGAAGAGGAGCAGGGACAGCACGGACACGTCCAATTCCGGCGATGCCAACAGCAACAAGAAGACAGGCACGGTCAACGCGGAGCACGCCGATGTCGAGAGCCCGGTGAGCGACAGCACTTGCCGGAGAATCAAAGTGAAGAGGGTCTGCACCCCGATCGACCCTTCTGACACCAGCCTTGTAAGTCCCAAATCAATCAAAATCCCAACGAATGTCCTCAACCGATCAATGCAATGCCCAATTGTCTGCAGCTGTATAAACTGATACTGAAATTGGCACCGCTCACAGGTTGTCAAGGACGGGTACCAATGGCGGAAGTACGGGCAGAAGGTGACGCGGGACAACCCATCCCCGCGAGCCTACTTCCGGTGCGCCTTCGCT
Source organism: Lolium rigidum (assembly GCF_022539505.1). Classification (NCBI taxonomy): domain Eukaryota; kingdom Viridiplantae; phylum Streptophyta; class Magnoliopsida; order Poales; family Poaceae; genus Lolium; species Lolium rigidum. Next base: position 190,530,870 of record NC_061512.1, on the reverse strand, counting down.
CCCTCCTGCCCGGTCAAGAAGAAGGTGCAGCGGAGCGCCGAGAACAGCGCCGTCCTGGAGGCGACCTACGAGGGGGAGCACAACCACCCGCACCCCTCGCGCTCCAGCGAGCTTCCGAGCTGCGCCACGCCGGGCGGCTCCGTGCCCTGCTCCATCTCCATCAACTCCTCCGGCCCGACAATCACGCTCGACCTCACCAAGAACGGGGGAGGCGTCCAGGTCGTCGACCCGCAGCCGGACCTCAAGAAGGTGTGCCGGGAGGTCGCCTCGCCCGAGTTCCAGAGGGCGCTGGTCGAGCAGATGGCCCGCGAGCTCACCGCCGACACGAATTTCACCGAGGCGCTCGCCGCGGCCATCCTCAGAAAGCTGCCGGATTACTAGCGTTTTTTTTATTAGAAGCTATAGAGAGAGCGTGCACGCTTCAGAAACTTCCATCCGTGCAGTGTTTATATCTTCAGAAGACAAGTTCTAGAACTTCTCGTCTGAGATTAGGGTCTAGTAGGTTCCCCAGGTTGTACTGCAGAGTTTGCATTTTTTTTCCCATGATATTTCAGTAGTATCTGAATTGTACTATAGAAAATAATGATGCCTCTACATCGGAAATCCATTGTTTCATGGTTCCGCTATGAATTTGAAATACAGACTGCTGAAAGACCATTTGGATATCTCAGTAGTATCTCAACCGTGCAGGGTTTATATCTTCAGAAGGCACGATCTAGCACTTTCATCTCAGATTAGAGCCTACTAGTTCTGGGGGGCAACTTGTATAGGATCGGACTTTGCATAAGATATGTCAGATCAATTTTTTTTAACAGACAAAAGATGTTCATATATTCTAAATATAAATTGAAAATAAACATCTGTCCTATGCAACCCCTAAAAATCGCAGCTTCAAATTCGAAAACGGTCTTTATTTTATTTGTTTTACAAAAAGAAAACTCTACTTGCACGTGTTCAATTTTTTTTGCTTTACAGTGTGACACACAATCAGCATGGAAGCGAGATAGGAGATGGAGAAGCAGAAGGAGGAGAGTGTCCATACTTCAGAAACTGTCCATACTTCAGAAACTTCCACATGTGGAGTGTTCTACAATCTACATTACTACTACAGCTTCAGATCGCGCCGGTGGATCTTTCGTTGGGGTCTGCTACCTCTGTGGTGCTTGGGGCGTCTCCGACGCTGAGTCGCGTGGTGGTGGAGGCGACGCCGGCAGCTTCGCCTTCGGTGACGGCCGAGGAGCCGGCGGTGCGGCCGCTGATCGCGGCGGGTCTCGAGCCGCGATTCAAACCGGCGGATGCGGCACTGGAGGCCTCCTCTAGTGGGCCGCAAAGTCGATGGGTCTGGTTCGGTCGGGCCGTGATGGCTGTGCAGAAGGCGCCTCGCTGCGTCCCTATCGACAACAGCATACGATCACGGGAGATCGACCAGGTCCCGTATCGTTCCAGAGTCATCTTCACCGCCGCCGCTCGCCCTTGCATGGTGGTGGAGGTGACGCCGGCAGCTTCGCCTTCGGTGACGGCCGAGGAGCCGGCGGTGCGGCCGTTGATCGCGGCGGGTCTCGAGCCGCGTTTCAAACCGGCGGATGTGGCACTGGAGGCCTCCTCTAGTGGGCCGCAAAGTCGATGGGCCTGGTTCGGTCGGGCCGTGATGGCTGTGCATAAGGCGCCTCGCTGCGTCCCTATCGACAACATGCAGCAGGCGGCCGCGGTGACCCCAGCGTCGCTGCAGTTGACCACGGGCCTGCTGGCATTGGGGCCGATGCACCGGCCGGCTATGCAGCAGCCGGCCTTGTCGCCACCTTCGTCGCTGCAGCCGACTTCGGAGGTCGATACGCAGCTGCACGGTGCGGCGGAGGACGCTACGCTACCGCGCCATCTGGATGCGGGGCAGCGGACCTTGAGGGTCTCGTCGTGTCCCGCGGACGGACCCGTTGAGCCTGTGATACCGCCTCCATGGGCGGAGGGGCAGGCTGTTGGGACGAAGGGCGCTTCTTCTTCGACACCCTCTTCCCCCTCGAAGGGGGACTCGCTGAGGCTGCTTTGTGATACGAGGGGCTACATCACCTTCTACCCCCTGTATCGACGACCTCTTCTCCCTCACCGGCTTGGTCTCCACCGCCCTCGACTTTTCCATCGCCGGTATCCACCCTGCAGCAGCCGCCACCCACGGTCCCTCCTCCCGTTGTTCAACCGACGGTGAGGCGGAGTGGGAGGTACGCTCTTGCGGTGGATGGGGCGGGGCCGACGGATGAGGACACCATGCAGAGAGCCATGCGGCGTAAGGCTGAGAAGAACCTCGACACGGCAGGTACTAAGCAACCATCCAAGTCGTTTAATTCGTTTTCAGATACTCGTATTTCTTCAAATTTGAGTAGCATAGGAGTTAATATGGGTAGTAGGTCTGATGAGATTTCAGTTTCGGCCAATGTGTTGAGACAGACGGAGCTTGACCGCCTAACGGTTGTTCCGAATGTTTCCACTGGGCATGAAAAAACAGTAGTAGACGATGAGGAAGAGGATGACATCCTAGATGGTCAGCTTCTCTCGGCTATTATTGGTAATATTTCAGAAGTCGATTTAGAACACGTGGAGCTTAGTTCCGATCTACAAGCTTCGAAAGTGGTTCTCGATCGTCGGTCTGGAAAGAAATCTCGTAGATATAGCAAGAATACTAAATCTAAAATAGTTTCTCGATGAATGGCATGTTTCGGAATAGCAGAGGTCTTGGTGACTTGGCTAAACATTCCCACATTGCCGATGGTTGTAGAGATTATGATTTAGATTTCATTGCTATATCGGAGACGGGTAGGCGAAATTTCACACAAAGTTTTCTCGACCGACTGTCAGGCGGGATTAACTTTCAGTGGTTTTCTCGCCCGCCTCGTGGTAGGTCCGGTGGCATTTTACTTGACGTCTGTATAGACACCATGACTGTCTTAGCTAGTTCTGATGGAGAGTATCACATTAAGCTCGACATTCAGAATAAAGCAGACGGTTTCACGTGGAGTCTGGTTGCTGTGTATGGTGCCGCCCAGGATGCTTTTAAGGCTGACTTTTTACGTGAGTTGGTATATCTTACAAAAGATAATCCTTATCGCGATTTTAATTTGTTGAGATTTCCTCACGAGAAAAGTAAAGGCCGTTTCGATGGACATTGGCCTTTCTTGTTCAATGCTGTCATTGATAGCCTTGATTTAAGAGAGGTGTTTATGTCCGATCGACAGTTTACTTGGGCCAACAGCTTGCATGAACCCACATACGAGAAACTAGATCGCGTGTTGATGGATACCGAATGGGAAAATAAATACCCTATGGTGTCAGTCCGTGCACTAGAACGTATTGAAAAACTGTCTGACCATGCTCCCATCATCCTAACTACTGGGAATCCCCATCCTGTTTGTAAACGGCCGTTCAAATTTGAACTTGGCTGGCTACATCGAGAGGGATTTCATGATATGGTTAAGAAGGTTTGGGAGAGACCGGTCGGGGCAGCACTCCAATTTTGAGATGGAATAATAAGATGCGGACAAAGCGCAAACATCTCTCTGGTTGGGCTGCCCATACGGCCGGTATCCTTAAAAAGAGAAGGCTCGCTTATCAAATGTAATTGATGAGCTTGAGGCTGTTGCGGAGGTTAGACCGTTGTCTATGCAAGAGATTGAACTTAAAAATCAATCAAATGCGCAGATGGCGAGTCTTCTTCGCGAGGAGGAACTCAAATGGTATCAACGTTCCAAAGCTCAATTCATATTGGAAGGAGATTCAAATACGCGATATTTTCATGGCTTAGCCAATGGGAGACATCGGAAAAAACGTATTCATTCTCTTATTCAAGATGAAGGGTTGATTGAAGGCCATGATCGACTCAAATCTTACATTACTAATTATTATAAAGGTCTGTTTGGTCCTCCGGAGGAAAGCACCTTCTCTCTTAATGAGGACTTAACGGACGATATACCCCAAGTTTCTATGGAAGAAAATGGTCTACTAACCGCACCTTATACCGAGGAAGAGGTTCAGAAGGCAATTTTCCAAATGGAATGCAACAAAGCACCGGGTCCTGATGGTTTTCCGGTGGAGTTTTATCAAACTTTACGGGATACGATTAAATCGGACCTATCCGGATCTGTTCGGTGACCTACACATTGGACAACTAGAATTATTTCGTCTAAATTTTGGTGAAGTAATCTTGTTACCGAAAGTTAATGAGGCAGAAAGGATTCAACAATATAGACCTATTTGCCTCTTAAATGTAAGTTTCAAGATTTTCGCGAAAGTGGCCACCATTAGACTTAATACGGTTGCGGATCATGTTGTCCAGCCATCACAGACAGCCTTTATGCAAGGAAGGAACATCCTTGATGGAGTGGCGGTCTTGCATGAGACGGTACATGAGATGCATTCTAAGAAATTGCATGGGTTATTTTAAAACTAGATTTTGAAAAGGCATATGATAAAGTTAAGTGGTCTTTCCTACAGCAGACACTCAGGATGAAAGGTTTTTCTCCAGAGTGGCGCGCTCTAATAAATGATTTTGTGTATGGAGGTAGTGTCGCAATCCGGGTTAATGATGACACCGGCCACTATTTCCAAACACGAAAAGGGTTACGCCAAGGGGATCCGTTATCACCGATGTTGTTTAACATTGTAGCGGATATGCTGGCTATACTCATAGAGCGGGCCAAGGCTGATGGCCAGATTGAAGGAGTGATTCCACATCTGGTTAATGGTGGTTTATCTATACTTCAATATGCCGACGATACAATTCTGTTTATGGATCATGATCTTGAAAAAGCTCAAAATATGATATTAATTTTGGCAGCTTTTGAGCAGTTGTCAGGATTGAAAATCAATTTCCATAAAAGCGAATTGTTCTGTTTCGGTGATGCCCAAAACGATACGGCTCTGTATACAGAGTTGTTTGGTTGCGGGCAAGGCCAATTTCCTATTCGTTATTTGGGTATTCCGATTCATTATCGGAGACTTACAATCGCGGAATGGAAATTAGTGGAAGAAAGATTACAAAAACGCCTTAGTAGTTGGAAAGGTAAATTGTTGTCCCTGGGAGGAAGATTGGTACTCATTAATTCGGTACTCACAAATATGTTACTGTATATGTTATCATTCTTCATCCTACCGAAAGGAATTCTACATAAACTCGATTACTATCGATCCAGATTCTTTTGGCAAGGGGACAACGAAAAAAAGAAATATCGACTGGTTAAGTGGAGTATAGTTTGTAGCCCCAAAGATCAAGGAGGGCTTGGAGTTCATGACCTGGAGGTCAAGAATTCAGTTCTTCTAGGTAAATGGCTGTTTAAGCTACTTACTGAGGATGGGACTTGGCAAACTATTCTTCGGAGAAAGTATATCGGTTCGAAGACATTATCCCAAGTGGTTTGGAAACCTGGGGATTCTCACTTGTGGGCTGGTCTTATGGCGACAAAAAATATATTCTTTCGCCATGGTACTTTCGCAATCAGGAATGGAGCACAGATACGGTTGTGGGAAGATGCTTGGATAGACAATGCACCCTTAAGTGAACAGTATCCTGCTCTGTATAGGATTGCTCGTCGCCAAGGTGATACCATTGCTACTATAATGGCTACCTCACCTCCGAATATGACGTTCAGACGGGTTTTACTTGGACAAAGACTTGTGGCATGGAATACCCTAATTCAACGGCTCGGAGATATTCATTTATCACACTGAACCGAGACGAATTTAGATGGAACCTTCATGTAGATGGTACCTTTTCCGTAAAATCTTTCTACAATGCGATCCTTCTTTCTGACTTACCAGTTGACAACAATAAGAAGATTTGGAAGATGAAGATACCATTAAAAATTAAAAAAATTGGATGGTATCTTCGTCGTGGGGTTATTCTCACCAAAGACAATCTTGTTAAGCGGAATTGGCATGGAAGTACACGGTGTGTTTTTTGTCATCAGGACGAAACAATCAAACACTTATTCTTCCAGTCCCAGTTCGCGAGATCTATATGGTTTGTCATCCAAGTAGCGTCGAGAAGATATCTAGTGCTACCACCTCTTTGCATGCTACCGTGCTACCGTACAAAAAAATGTATTTTATACGTGTCAAAAAATTATACGAAAAAATGTGAGTACTCATGAAGCATGTCCCTACAACATTCCAAAATTTCATATCCAAAATCGACATGGACACTGAGAAACAAAAAAGAGAAAATCAGCATGAACAGTGTCCATGTCGATTTTGGATATGAAATTTTGGAATGTTGTAGGGACATGCTTCATGAGCACTCACAATTTTTCGTATAATTTTTTGACACGTATAAAATACGTTTTTTTGTACGGTAGCATGGTAGCACCTAAAGGGGTGGTAGCACTAGATATGTTCTCAAGTAGCGTCTACCTTGTATCCTCCGACTAGTGTCGCCAATGTCTTTGGCAATTGGCTTCATGGTATAGATTCAAGGTTTAAGTTGCTTCTTAGGGTGGGGGCGCTAGCAGTTATCTGAGCGCTTTGGCTATGTAGAAATGACAAGATCTTTAATGACAAAAATTGTTCTTTGTTGCAGGTCATCTACAGATGTACAGGTATTCTCCGTTCATGGTTACCTCTACAGCGAGTGGAGAACCGACAGCTATTTACGGAGGTCTGTACACGGTTGGAGGCTACGGCGAGGGATACTTTTTTCCTACATGGGTGGCAGCATAGTCTACGGATAGATGCCCCACCTACACTTTAGGCGTTATATGATTCATCGTTCCGATATGTATCTCGCCTAGTTTTTATTATTTATCCTTTTGGACTTGAGACAACAAAACGGCTGTGTGCATCCTGGTTATGCAGAGGCTGGATGTAATTGCTTATTAAAGTAATAAAGCATCCTTTATCGAAAAAAAATATATTCAGAAAACCAGTTCTAGCTAAGATTAGGTTGTACTGCAAAATTTGCGTTTTTCCCCCTTCGGCATCTGAATTGTATTAAATAATGACACATACATCGGAATCCCTAGTTTCATAACTCCGCTATGGATTTGAAATACTATACACCGCAGAAAGACCATTTAGTTGTAGACTTCAATAGTCAGCCTTTGTTGTCAAGGTCCTCTTCGTTTTCTCTTTCTGAAAGGAAAACGGTCTTCTTCTTCTTCCTTTATTTTTATTTCAGGCAGAAAAATCTACGGCGGACATGTTCACACTTTTGCTTTACAATGCGACACTTTGATGCAGAGGCCGTGGCTTCACCTTTTCGGAAAAAAAGATGTGATAGGCAACCAGCGTGGGTGCGAGATAGGAGAAGGAGAAGAGTGTGCATACTTCAGATCATCATGGCAGTGTTCTACACTTCTACTACAGATTCAGATTGTACTGTACAAATTTGAGCACTTTCCTGTTGAGATTAGGGCCTAGTCTCTCAATAATGTACTGCGGAATTGACGACGTGGGCTTAGCCAAGTGATCAGGGTCGCAGTGGCCAGCTCTAACGACCAGAGTTCTATCCCTGTCAGGGACGAATTACTGAAATTGTCATGCCAAGTCCCGCTTCTACTATATCAATAGTGTTTCTAGTTCCTCCTAGACACCGTTACATTTTTTTTATTCCATTACGAATTGGAAATACAAAGAGACCATGTCTTTTGGGTGTTTTTTTGTTATTCTGAAAGAAAAAAGGTATTCTTTTTCCAAAACGAGTGCATAAGTTTTGTCATTTTTATTAATTAAGAATTTAGATACCCAACTCAGCCAATGGCCAAAGACCCTAGGGACAAAGTAGGCCTACTCTCCCTAGATAAAATCCCCTGCGTGCTTACACCGGCTTTAATCCAGATCAAAACATCATTTTAATTGTTCAAAGGAACACCAATGGGAGAGGGACAAAACATTCAAAAAAGGAACATTTTCATTTCTCTCATTCCATTGCGTCCAAACCACAAGCATCACGTTCTTTGGCCCTCCCGGCTTGAGTGCAAGATCAAACCACCAACCCTGACATTATCATACACATGTCATCCTTGCGATCTAAATATAGGGCCCCGAGCCAGCTAGAAGTCAACTTCCAAATCCGTATAGAGAAGTGGCATTGCAAAAGCATGTGAGACATCTCTAGAACACACTTACAAAGGGTGACCAACTTTCTAAATTCAACTTTGAATGACAAGCCAAGCAACGAATTTGCATTTCAGGGGGCTAGGGCTTCCTCACAACGGGCTTGAAGGAAGTAGAGGTTGACCCAAGAAATTGAGCACTACAGGACGAGGCGGTGGAGTATGAATTATATTTAGTTAACTTCGAGGCAATGAAATTTAGAAAATCTGGGTGGATGACCGCCTCGCTGTGTGCATCCCTAGTTGGTGCAGAGGCCGGGAAGTAAAATTCTCCCCACTTTTTATTGTTTTCTGTCATCATGATGAAATCATTAAACACCTTTTTTTCTAGTGCCATTTTGCGAGATCTATATGGTCAGTCATCCAAGTAGCGTATACCCTGTATCCCCCAACTAGTGTAGCCAATATCTTTGGCAATTGGCTTCACGGTATCGATCCGAGGTTTAAGTTGCTTCTTAGGGTGGGGGCGCTAGCAGTTATCTGGGCGCTTTGGCTATGTAGAAATGACAAGATTTTTAACGATAAACATTGTTTTTTATTGCAGGTCATCTACAGATGTACATGTATTCTCCGTTCGTGGTTACCTCTTCAGAGAGTGGAGAACCGAGACCTATTTACGGAGGTCTGTACACGGTTGGAGGCTACGGCGAGGGATACTTTTTCCCTACATGGGTGGCAGCATAGTCTATGGATTGCAGCCCCACCCTTACCTTAGGCGTTATATAATTTATTGTTTATATGTATTTCGCCTAATTTTTTTCTTTATCTTGTGACTTCAGATACTTTAAACGGCTGTGTGCATCCTGGTTATGCAGAGGCTGAATGTAATTGCTTCTCAAAGTAATAAAGCATCCTTTATCGGAAAAAATCATCTACAGAAAGCCCCTGCTTTAGATGAGTATGTATTCGGTCCAAGTAGTGAGATGATGGGCAAATTTGACCTTTAGCAACTTTTTGGTTGAAATTGAATAAAGAAGAGTCGACCAGCATGCGCACGAATTTATGTTTACAGCGGGACATACAATCAGTAGGGAGGGGGGGGGGGGGCAATCATAAGAATGAGAAAGAGAATTTGAAACGAAGCTTTTATCGTTGTGGAGCCAATTACATATTAGGAGGTATCAAGAAACGATCTTCTTGTTTTTTTGGTTTAGATGATAGGAAATCCTACACAACATACATGTTCAATATTTTTCTTTTGCGGCTGGGGGGGGGCAAAGACATGATGAGGGAAAGAAGTGGGGGGGGGGCAAAGACATGATGAGGGAAAGAAGTGAGAGTAGGGATGGAGAAATTTCGGTATGAAGGAAAGAAGAAGGTGGATGGAAAGGGCTGACCCACGAGGCGTCAATGGTAGCGAGTACGCCTGTGCCTTCAGAGGTAAGTCTTTTTCTCCGTCCTCCTAACCTAGAGCATCAAGTCAGGGCTCCAAGCTAGGAAGAGGGAGGAACGAGAAGAGACTAGGAGCATCTCTAGTCGCGTCCCTCAAAGCAATTTGGGGCGCACCGGACAGAAAATGCGTTCCATCCGCGTCCCCCAAAGCCCATTTTTTGTCCGGCGCGGCCCGATACGGTGTCCGGCGCCCCGAGCCCGTCCCCGTCCCACAGGGGACGCTCCGGGCACGCCGGACACAACGAAAAGCGAGGCGAACCGACGCGGACCCGATGCGTCAGCGGCTCGGACGCCTAAAACCCCGTCGCCTACCTTTGGTCAAGCAACGTTAATGGCGTCCCTGTTTTCCCAGGCAACGCAGGGACGCGTCTCGTCGTGCATGGCCGCGTGGCCGTCCGCGCCGGCGTTATTGCGTGCAACCACCCGCTGCCGCCGCTGTTTAAGACGCCCTTCTCACCGCTCACAAACCTTCTCGTCGCCGCCGCCTCCCCCCTCCCAGATCTTCTCCTCGCCGCTGCCGCGCACGGACCAATGGAGGGACGCCATCAAGGCCCGTCGGGCTCAACTCACCGCCGAGGAGCGGTTGGATCCGACGTGGGCGGCCAACAACAACGACGCCTGGTGGTCGACGTACTTCAAGGCGAAGTACGACGTCGAGATGTACAGCACCGACGGCCTCGTCGGCGGCCCCAACAGATGGAACAAGGACGGCCGCGCCCTGTTCTGGGGCGTTCCGGGGCGCACCCTCGAGAACGTCATCCACGGCATCCGCAACGGCGCTCCAAGGTTGGAGATGCCGTCGTCACCGCCGCCGTCTCCTCAATGGCAGCCAAGGAGGACAACATACTCGTCCTCCTCGCACTCGTCTTCCTCAGGACCGGCGCGATCGACGCCGTCCTCCTCGTACCGGTCAGCGCCCTACACCGTCCCCAAACGGGAGGTGAAGGAGGAGCCGTCGACTCCCGTCAACACGAGGCGAGGCGGCAGCGGCAGCCGGCGGCAGCAAGGGGGGGCGCGGCGGCGCCCTCCTCATCCCGAAGCCGGAGGTGAAGGAGGAGCCGGAGGAGGAGTCGCAGGCGGCGCTGCTGGAGGAGTACGAGCGGCAGCAGCGGCTCATCGCCAGCAGTGACGACCCCGAGGACTGCCCAGGTCTGCGGGCGGCGTTCTTGGCGTCCATGAACGACAAGGACGCCTGGAGGGGCGACCTCGACGCGGCGATCGCCATGTCCATCCGCGACTCCGGCAAGCCGCTGGTGGACCTCACCGACGACGGCGAGGCAGGACCAAGTGGCGTGGTGAAGGACAAGCCCGTCGACGAGCCCGTCGACGAGCGCGTCAAGCAGGAGGTCGTCACCGACGACATGTACAACTTCCAGCAGTACTACGACGCCTCCGGCCGCCGCAAGTAGTTCTAGATTAGGTTTAGTTTAAATTTAGTCAAATTTCGTTCGAATCTATGTAAGTTTGTATGAATCTTAATCGAATCTCGTTAAGTTTAAAATTTCCGAAATTTTGTTTGGGGGACGTGACTGGGGAGCGACGTCCCCCAAACGCGGCACGAACGAAACACTTCCCCCAAACGCTCAATCCGACGCGTTTTGGGGACGCTTTGGGGGACGCGGCTGGAGATGCTCTAGGGAAGAGGTTACTAGCGGTCAAACGACGAGAGCATGAACGGGGGCACGAGATGGTATGGTTGGGGATTCAAGGGGACAACACGAAGAAGACAAGGTGATAAAAAATTTCTTTTATTCTTTTCTGAAAAATGTCTAGTTTAGAAAAATAGAAAAATGTCATTTATATTATAAAGGGCTATAAAAAATTTGTTTACAACAATCATATGGTATTCTTGTTTGTTGATTCTAATCACGGAACATAACGAAGAGATATGGCATATTGGTCTGACCCAAAAGCTCAACGTTCAGGCCTAGATCGGGCTTTGTGTTTTCCGCCCAACAACCTGAAAAAACAAAGCTGATATGCATTAAATCTACTATTTTTGGAAATACAATGTTTAGCAATATACTTAAGTATATCTAAAACGGTTAAATCAATAGAATAATGCATCTTTACATGTTTTGAGCTTGGCTAGGCCGGTCCGGGCTCAGAATTTGCATTTTCTTGTCAGATTTTAAAAAGCTGGAGTTGAGAAATACACAGGTTTACCCAAAGAAAAATCGAAATCGTTAAAAAAAGGCCGACTTTCGCGAAGGGAAGGCAACTCGCTCCGCACGCGACAAGTGACGCGCTGTGGTGCCAGAAAATCCCTGGGAAGTGGTCTCCCTGTTCGCCACGTGTCGCAAGGGGAAACAACGTGGGGATGGGGGAGGAGAGAGAAGACTGGGTTGTGTCAGTTTTTCCCTTTTTCTTTTAGATTCGTTTTTTCAAAATGAAATATCTTGAAAACCGTAAGTCCAAATTGCGAACCGTTTTCACTTTTGAGATCCTCGCGTCGAGATCTTCAAAACTAGATCTCATGTTGATAGTGTTGCCTGCCAAAACCCACCGGCGAGCAGTGGTTAAGCAACACGAAGAGCCGGGAGGCTTCCAAGGCTGCAGGGGGCCCTGGTCCCTCGACGTCGTCCCGCAAATGTTCCGGCACATGTCCCAGCGGTTGCAAGGGCGTGCCACCCTGACCTATACTCGATCGGGAAGGTGTTGGATTGCTTCGATTAGTTTCTGCATGGCGGACACGTAAACATTAAATACGAGCCCGATCGGCTCTCAGGTTGCCCTGTGGATCGGCTCAAAGAGCCGATCGCCCCATGGTTTGCGTCGGGTTAACGATGACATGGGGCTCCTGCTTGATCAATGTAAAGTTAAACCAATCTACGACAGTTTTGGGTTTTCACCGCATGATCGGAACATCCTACGCGTAGTTGAGCCTAATAGACACGAAAGATAATGGAAAACTAACCCTAAAAGAGGCCTAAAAACCAACATTAAGTTAATTCCCGGAACATCCCTCTTAGGGCTAAAAAACCATACCTAACGCACTACCGGATCGTTCAACCCGTTTGCAAGGCCTAACCATACAGATATTAAACCAATCCTTGAGGAATCAAGGAGCAACTATAACGGATCGGATCTACTAAACAACGAACAAGCAAGACGCTGCCCTTACACCTGGATAGGTGTAAGGGCAGCTAGATGTCGAGGGACGGCATAGCTAAGCAGATATGCATAAGAAAAGCATCCATGCAAGCCCCAAAACATCTACGATAAGTAGTGCTACTCGCCATCAACAACGCTTCAGCACGAGCAGCACAAGGTAAACGAATAAACGTGTGCTGCCTAGATCGCAAGATGCGATCTAGGCAGCATGATGCTTACCTGGGAGAAACCCTCGAAAGAAGGGGTGGCGATGCGCCTGATTTGTGTTTGTTGTGAACGTGATTGTCCTCCTTTTTCGATAACCCTAGATACATATTTATAGTCCAAGGGACTTTCTAATTCGGGCGTGCACCTAACCGTGCACGGGTTAAACTCTATCTTTTAGTTCTAAACTAAGATGCGATCTACTATGTTACAGATACATGGGCAATTAAGCCCAAACTCTCCGTGCAAGGCCGCTTCAAAGATGCTCCACGCGTGTATCCTTCAAGCCCATCTTCACTTACGGCCCATCTCCTGATTTGGCCAAAATCTGGTGATAACACATGCCCCCCTGGTTTTGGCAATGATAATTTCAAAACCACTCTGTTTTTTCCTTCGAAGGGTCATGTCGTGGCAGAGCAGAACCGTTGCAGTATTCTTCATCATGACGCCTTGCCTTCTCAACTTCTTTGCACGACTTGACAGTTTTGGCACCACATCCTCGGAAACTGTTCGAGCATTAAATCTCCACTATATCTCCTTTTATTCAACCGCATCGAACAGTTCACCTTCTTCATCCCCCTGCTCCAAACTAGCCGTCGGCCAAAAAACCCTCTCCCTCCAGAACCATGTCTTCCTCTTCCTCCTCTTCCGTTTCTCTCCAATCCTCTTCCTCAAGCGAGTTGATTCCAGAGCACAACCAGATGGAAGCGTACAATAGGCGCGCTCCCGAGCATTGGGATGAGCAGGAGTTTGACTTCGACTTCGTGCCAGAGGGCCGACCCGAGGACCTCGTCTGGTCAGATGGCGACATGCCCCTGACTGACGGGGAAGATGACCTCCGGTTCCTGATTGACGGAGAACTGGAGGCGGAGAGCGACGACGACGACCCTTCCTTCCGGGGTAAATTCACCTCCCCCACCAAAGAAGAAGAAAAGGATGATGAAGACGAAGACGTCTCCTCCGACACGAATAAAGAACAGGAGGACGACACCTCCTCCGACGAACCGCCGCCAAAGCGCATCCGTGGCTGGGCTTGGTCAGATGAGGACGACGATGATGAAGAGGAAGAAGCCCCCGCTGAAGGTTACAGTAGCAGCGACGAGGAAATCATCGACAGCAGCAATGACGGCAGCTACCCCAGCGACGGCGAAGACGGCGACAGCCCTTAGAGTAGGGACTTACTAGCATAAGATTAGCAGTAGCAATCTATTCCCCTTTTGTTGAGCAATCGGCTTCTCTTTGTAAGAAATCACCTTTTTAATCAATGAAGATGAAGATGTTCTTCCAACTCAATTTCCAATCATCTGATTTCACATCTTGCCATTTTCTGATTGTCAAAGGTGGTCAACGCCTTAATGAGACGATGGCAACGCATCAGTCCTTCTGGATAAATTGCGAGACAGGTTAATTCAGTTATCCCTCAAACAATAACCTGCGACCCTTGTCCCAATTCCGATCCTCAAACGGTAATCCTTAACCACTCCAAATCACCAGGGCAACCTTGCACAATCTTCCAGGCCTCAAACCGACCCCAAGGAAGTATCAGGATGGTTCAGAACTTTCCTTATCAGGAGCCTGAAAATTTTGAAAATATGGCCTCCTTCAGGTTAGACAACCTTGCCGATGACGACAGCACTTGGCAGTTTTACTCATGATCCGTCCCTGCTTCCTCCCAGTTGGTATGACTACCTCAAACAGGATCATGAAACCTGGTCACGGATCTTCAAGGCCACTGCCCCCCGAGCCTCAGTCAAGGCGAGAACAGCAGGGAGACAGGTGGCCACCAGGAACTTTGAAGGGCAACATCCCTCTAGGCTTCAGTAGCATGTTAGCTCATTAATCCTGCTCTTGTAGACCTTTACTGAAGATAATACCAGCGAGGACATGCAATCCAGCTGACGAGGCTCCAACTTGGGCACCTCTGGGTACACCACCACGTAACACCAGCCAGATGTGCCACCATCGGCTTCCAAGACAAGGTCAGCCTCCAACTCCCATTAAAACAGGACAGGAAAGCTTACGCACAAGGAGTCGATGCACCAAGAGGGTTCGGAAGGACCAGCAAACCCCTTTCTTGAACCAAGAAGCTTCACATGTAATGGCTCTCCAACTCCTCCTAGCTCAATTCTTGTGATTTACTGCTCCGATTGGCTCACCCTTTCTCTGATCTGCATGCTTGTGCTGCCCTTGTTGTAATCTCTCATCGGTTGTGCTTAATTTTTTTTTTGTATTTTCGATTTTTTATTAGCCGATTGATTTCATGAATCGGCTTCCCCTGGGTACATACTTCGTGGCCTCGTACCTTCTCTGTGTGTATGCCCCCTGATGGCGTGTAACTCACACGTTCGTTGGGAACCCCGGGAGGAAGGTATGATGCGCACAGCAGCAAGTTTTCCCTCAGAAAGAAACCAAGGTTTATCGAACCAGGAGGAGCCAAGAAGCACGTTGAAGGTTGATGGTGGCGAAATGTGATGCGGCGCAACAACAGGGATTCCGGCGCCAACGTGGAACCTGCACAACACAACTCAAGTACTTTGCCCCAACGAAACAGTGAGGTTGTCAATCTCACCGGCTTGCTGTAACAAAGGATTAACCGTATTGTGTGGAAGATGATTGTTTGCAAGAAAATAGTAAAACAAGTATTGCAGTAGATTGTATGCGATGTAAAGAATAGGACCGGGGTCCACAGGTTCACTAGAGGTGTCTCTCCCATAAGATAAAAGCATGTTGGGTGAACAAATTACGGTCGGGCAATTAACAAATAGAGAAGGGCATAACAATGCATATACATGATATGATAAATATAGTGAGATTTAATCCGGGCATTACGACAAAGTACATAGACCGCCATCCAACCGCATCTATGCCTAAAAAGTCCACCTTCCAGGTTATCATCCGAACCCCATTCAGTATTAAGTTGCAAAGCAACAGACAATTGCATTAAGTATGGTGCGTAATGTAATCAACAACTACATCCTTAGACATAGCATCAATGTTTTATCCCTAGTGGCAACAGCACAACACAACCTTAGAACCTATCGTCACGATCCCAGGTGTCAATGAAGGCATGAACCCACTATCGAGCATAAATACCCCCTCTTGGAGTTAAGAGCAAAAACTTGGCCGAGCCTCTACTAATAACGGAGAGCATGCAAGACCATAAACAACACATAAACAATAGCTTGATAATCACCATAACATAGTATTCTCTATCCATCGGATCCCGACAAACACACCATATAGTATTACAGATAGATGATCTTGATCATGTTAGGCAGCTCACAAGATCCAACAATGAAGCACAATTAGGAGAAGACGACCATCTAGCTACCGCTATGGACCCATAGTCCAGGGGTGAACTACTCACTCATCACTCCGGAGGCGATCATGGCGATGAAGAGTCCTCCGGGAGATGAATCCCTCTCCGACGAGGGTGCCGGAGGCGATCTCCTGAATCCCCCGAGATGGGATTTGCGGCGGCGGCGTCTCTGGAAGGTTTTCCGTATCGTGGCTCTCGGTACTGGGGGTTTCGCGACGGAGGCTATAAGTAGGCGAAAGGGTAGGTCAGGAGGCGGCACGAGGGGCCCAGATGACAGGGCCGCGCGGCCAGGGGCCAGGCCGCGCCGCCCTGTGGTCTGGCCACCTCGTGGCCCCACTTCGTTATCTCTTCGGTCTTCTGGAAGCTCCGTGCAAAAATAGGACCCTGGGCGGTGATTTCGTCCAATTCCGAGAATATTTCCTTACTAGGATTTCTGAAACCAAAAACAGCAGAAAACAAGCAATCGGCTCTTCGGCATCTTGTTAATAGGTTAGTTCCGGAAAATGCCTAAATACGACATATAATGTGCATAAAACATGTAGGTATCATCAATAAAGTAGCATGGAACATAAGAAATTATCGATACGTTGGAGACGTATCAGCATCCCCAAGCTTAGTTCTCGCTCGTCCCGAGCAGGTAAAACAATAACAAAGATAATTTCCGAAGTGACATGCCATCATAATCTTGATCATACTATTTGTAAACATATGTAATGAATGCAGCGATCAAAACAATGGTAATGACATGAGTAAACAACTGAATCATAAAGCAAAGACTTTTCATGAATAGTACTTCAAGACAAGCATCAATAAGTCTTGCATAAGAGTTAACTCATAAAGCAATAAATCAAAGTAAAGGTATTGAAGCAACACAAAGGAAGATTAAGTTTCAGCGGTTGCTTTCAACTTATAACATGTATATCTCATGGATATTGTCAACATAAAGTAATATAACAAGTGCAATATGCAAGTATGTAGGAATCAATACACAGTTCACACAAGTGTTTGCTTCTTAAGGTGGAGAGAGATAGGTGAACTCGACTCAACAATAAAAGTAAAAGAATGGTCCTTCAAAGAGGAAAGCATCGATTGCTGTATTTGTGCTAGAGCTTTTATTTTGAAAACATGAAACAATTTTGTCAACGGTAGTAATAAAGCATATGAGTTATGTAAATTATATCTTATAAGTTGCAAGCCTCATGCATAGTATACTAATAGTGCCCGCACCTCGTCCTACTTAGCTTGGACTACCGGATCTTTGCAATGCCATGTTTCAACCAAGTGTCACAAAGGGTACCTCCATGCCGCCTGTACAAAGGTCTAAGGAGAAAGCTCGCATTTTGGATTTCTCGCTTTTGATTATTCTCAACTTAGACATCCATACCGGGACAACATGGACAACAGATAATGGACTCCTCTTAAATGCATAAGCATGTAGCAACAATTATTATTCTCATATGAGATTGAGGATATATGTCCAAAACTGAAACTTCAACCATGATTCATGGCTTTAGTTAGCGGCCCAATGTTCTTCTCTAACAATTTGCATGCTCCAATCATTAAGGTGATAGATCCTTCGGACAAGACGGACATGCATAGCAACTCACATGATATTCAACAATAGTTGATGGCGTTCCCCGAAGCATGGTTATCGCACAACAAGCAACTTAATAAAAGATAAAGTGCATAAGTACATATTCAATACTACGATAGTTTTTAAGGCTATTTTGTCCCATGAGCTATATATTGCAAAGGTGAATGATGGAATTTTAAAGGTAGCACTCAAGCAATTTACTTTGGAATGGCGGAGAAATACCATGTAGTAGGTAGGTATAGTGGACACAAATGGCATAGTAGTTGGCTCAAGGATTTTGGATGCATGAGAAGTATTCCCTCTCGATACAAGGTTTAGGCTAGCAAGGTTATTTGAAGCAAACTCAAGGATGAACCGGTGCAGCAAAACTCACATAAAAGACATATTGTAAACATTATAAGACTCTACACCGTCTTCCTTGTTGTTCAAAACTCAATACTAGATATTATCTAGACCTTAGAGAGACCAAATATGCAAATCAAATTTTAGCAAGCTCTATGTATTTCTTCATTAATGGGTGCAAAGCATATGATGCAAGAGCTTAAACATGAGCACAAAAATTGCCAAGTATCACATTATCCAAGACATTTTAGAATTACTACATGTAGCATTTTCCAATTCCAACCATATAACAATTTAACGAAGAAGAAACTTCGCCTTGAACATTATGAGTAAAGCCTAAGGACATATTTGTCCATATGCAACAGCGGAGCGTGTCTCTCTCCCACAAAGTGAATGCTAGGATCCATTTTATTCAAACAAAAACAAAAACAAAAACAAACCGACGCTCCAAGTAAAGAACACAAGATGTGACTGAATAAAAATATAGTTTCATGGGAGGAACTCCGATGATGTTGTCGATGAAGAAGGGGATGCCTTGGGCATCCCCAAGCTTAGACGCTTGAGTCTTCTTAAAATATGCAGGGATGAACCACGGGGCATCCCCAAGCTTAGAGCTTTCACTCCTCTTGATCATAGTATATCATACTCCTCTCTTGACCCTTGAAAACTTCCTTCACACCAAACTTCAAGCAAACTCATTAGAGGGTTAGTGCACAATTAATAATTCACACATTCAGAGGTGACACAAACATTCTTTTCACTTCTGGACATTGCATAAAGCTACTGGACATTAATGGATCAAAGAAATTCATCCAACATAGCAAAAGAGGCAATGCGAAATAAAAGGCAGAATCTGTCAAAAACAGAACAGTCCGTAAAGACGAATTTTAAGATGGCACCAGACTTGCTCAAATGGAAAAACTCAAAACTAATGAAAGTTGCGTACATATCTGAGGATCACGCTCGTAAATTGGAAGATTTTTTCGAATTTTATACAGAGGACTGTGCCCAGATTCGTGACAGACAGCAATGCTGTTTCTGCGCAGCGATCCCAAATATAACATCAACTTTAACGTAGAAACTTTACTTGGCACAAAAACATGATAAGGAGAGGTTGCTACAGTAGTAAACAACTTCCAAGACTCAACAAAACAAAAAATTGCTGTAGGTAAAAACATGGGTTGTCTCCCATAAGCGCTTTTCTTTAACGCCTTTCGCCTAGGCGCGAAAGTGCAAATCAAGTAACATCAAGAGTAGAAGCATCAACATTATTATTCTTCATGCAAACACAATTTGTTGCAGAGGGTACTTTAGGTGCTCCATTATCTAAATTTTCTATGGTGGTGCTAGGAGTTTTAGTAATTTTAGGCCTATAATAATTCTTTTGTTTAGGCACTTTAGAGGCATACATGAATTTTTGCTCTTTACCCACATAAGCTTTCTCATTATACTTGAGAGAAGAAAAGGTTGAACCCAAGGTTCCCATAGCTTTTTCAAGTTCATCAATCCTATTGGTTTGATTATCATGAACAACACAAGTTCCTAGGACACTAATTCTTTCATCAATTCCTCCTAGGGATTTATCAAGTTCATCAGTTTTATCCAGTAGCATTTCCAATTTAGTTTCAATACTTGGAAAAATTTTCTCTATGGTTTCTAATTTTTTCATAACATCCTCAAGAGAGATTTCAATTTTAACTTCATTAACAGGTGGTATTCCGACAAGACTCTCAATGATGCAACTAGCTTGTAAAGCGGGAGTACCTAGGAAATTACCTCCCGAAAGAGTATCAAGAACATACCTATTCCAACTAGATAAACCAACATAAAAGTTCCTAAGAAGGATAGTGGTGGAGTGTTTCTTAATGCACCTATGATGAGCATTACTAATTCTGTACCAAGCATCTTTAAAACTTTCTCCACCTTGTTGCTTAAAAGAACGAACTTCAACTTCAGGATTACTCATTTTAATAGCAATAAAGTAAACTAGGCAAATAAAGTAAAGACAAGTAACTAATTCTTTTGTGTTTTTGATATAGAGAGCAAGACAAAGAAATAAAGTAAAACTAGCAACTAATTTTTTTGTGTTTTGTTTAGGTGCAGCAAACAAAGTAGTAAATAAAATAAAGCAAGACAAAAACAAAGTAAAGAGATTGAGAAGTGGAGACTCCCCTTGCAGCGTGTCTTGATCTCCCCGGCAACGGCGCCAGAAATTTACTTGATGGCGTGTAGTTGACGTGGGAGTTAGAAATCTCCGGGGTGCAGCTTTTCTTCGATCCCCGGCAACGGCGCCAGAAAAAGAGCTTGATGGCGTGTAACTCACACGTTCGTTGGGAACCCCAAGAGGAAGGTATGATGCGCACAGCAGCAAGTTTTCCCTCAGAAAGAAACCAAGGTTTATCGAACCAGGAGGAGCCAAGAAGCACGTTGAAGGTTGATGGTGGCGAAATGTGATGCGGCGCAACAACGGGGATTCCGGCGCCAACGTGGAACCTGCACAACACAACCCAAGTACTTTGCCCCAACGAAACAGGTGAGGTTGTCAATCTCACCGGCTTGCTGTAACAAAGGATTAACCGTATTGTGTGGAAGATGATTGTTTGCAAGAAAACAAGTAAAACAAGTATTGCAAGAGATTGTATGCGATGTAAAGAATAGGACCGGGGTCCACAGTTCACTAGAGGTGTCTCTCCCATAAGATAAAAGCATGTTGGGTGAACAAATTACAGTCGGGCAATTGACAAATAGAGAAGGGCATAACAATGCATATACATGATATGATAAATATAGTGAGATTTAATCCGGCATTACGACAAAGTACATAGACCGCCATCCAACCGCATCTATGCCTAAAAAGTCCACCTTCGAAGTTATCATCCGAACCCCATTCAGCATTAAGTTGCAAAGCAACGAGACAATTGCATTAAGTATGGTGCGTAATGTAATCAACAACTACATCCTTAGACATAGCATCAATGTTTTATCCCTAGTGGCAACAGCACAACACAACCTTAGAACCTACTGTCACGATCCCAGGTGTCAATGAAGGCATGAACCCACTATCGAGCATAAATACCCCCTCTTGGAGTTAAGAGCAAAAACTTGGCCAGAGCCTCTACTAATAACGGAGAGCATGCAAGATCATAAACAACACATAAACAATAGATTGATAATCACCATAACATAGTATTCTCTATCCATCGGATCCCGACAAACACAACATATAGTATTACGGATAGATGATCTTGATCATGTTAGGCAGCTCACAAGATCCAACAATGAAGCACAATTAGGAGAAGACGACCATCTAGCTACTCGCTATGGACCCATAGTCCAGGGGTGAACTACTCACTCATCACTCCGGAGGCGATCATGGCGATGAAGAGTCCTCCGGGAGATGAATCCCCTCTCCGGCGAGGTGCCGGAGGCGATCTCCCGAATCCCCCGAGATGGGATTCGCGGCGGCGGCGTCTCCGGAAGGTTTTCCGTATCGTGGCTCTCGGTACTCGGGGGTTTCGCGACGGAGGCTATAAGTAGGCGAAAGGGTAGGTCGAGGAGGCGGCACGAGGGGCCCGGATGACGAGGCCGCGCGGCCGGGGCCGGGCCGCGCCGCCTCGTGGTCCGGCCACCTCGTGGCCCCACTTCGTTATCTCTTCGGTCTTCCGGAAGCTCCGTGCAAAAATAGGACCCCGGGCGGTGATTTCGTCCAATTCCGAGAATATTTCCTTACTAGGATTTCGAAACCAAAAACAAGCAGAAACAACGAATCGGCTCTTCGGCATCTTGTTAATAGGTTAGTTCCAGAAAATGCGTAAATACGACATATAATGTGCATAAAACATGTAGGTATCATCAATAAAGTAGCATGGAACATAAGAAATTATCGATACGTTGGAGACGTATCACCCCCCGAGCCGAATCCTTCAAGTGATTGAAGATATCGGCTTTTCAGCCAATTCAAGCTTGTCTCACCACTCACCATGCTAAATAGCACAGCAGTGAACACGTGTGGTGAGAATAACTTTAGCCGATTGCTGGAATCGGCTTCCCTTGCAGTTGTTGATCCAACTATGTGCTGATAAATGTTGGTCGTGGCTTATCCCTAGGACCAATGTCAATCTCTTCTAGTCCATCAGCTGCTGTAAACCCACACCTCAGCTTTCCATCACCTGCTAAATCAATGTTGAACGTAGGCAGAAGGCATGTTGAGACTAATTGTGGCCGATTGCTAGAATCGGCCTCCTTTTCCATTGCAATGTTTAACGAGGGTTTACAACTTCTTGGTTCTCTGCTATAGCGACGTGGCATGCTTGAGGTGAGATCCTTGCTTTTTATTTTTGGGGGCCGATCGCAGGGATCGGCCTCGCCACGTACGTCCATAGACTTGGATCTTGTTATTCCGCCAGGACAGTGGATAAGACCAGCCTCACCCCATTTTTTGAAACTTCGATACGCTCACAGCCGTCCAGATTGATTCCAGAGAGCGGCTCTTGGTCGTTTGCCTCCCAGATGTTCATGGCAGCCAAAGAGATGTCAATCGAATCATCTGCATGAACAACCTCCACTTCATCTCCATCCCATTGTATGATGCACTGATGCATTGTGGATGGAATGCAACAGTTAGCGTGGATCCAATCTCTTCCCAACAAGACAGCGTAAGTGCTTTTGCTGTCGACGATGAAGAAGGATGTAGGGATGGTCTTTCGGCCGACAGTTAAGTCCACGTTCAGAACACCCTTGGCTTCTGACGCTTGGCCGTTGAAATCGCTTAGCGTGACGTTGGTCTTGATCAGATCTTCATTGGAACGTCCCAAACGTCGTAACATGGAGTACGGCATTATGTTGACTGCTGCTCCCGTGTCAACCAGCATCTTGCTGATAGGCTGCCCATTGATATAACCCTTCAGGTATAGGGCTTTCAGATGCCTGTAGCTCCTCTCTCGTGGCTTCTCGAAGATAACTGGCCGTGGCCCGCAATCAAACTGTGCCACTGATACTTCCTCATCTCTTGGAGCACAAAACTCTGACGGGAGAACGAACACCATGTTTGTATCAGCCGATGTCCCTGCATCGGCTTCTGTCGGCTTGGGTCGCCACACTTTCTTTGGTGGGCGAGCCTCTGTCTCCAGTGTTTGCTGAATTTTCACGGCCAGGTCGGGCCGTGCTTTCCTCAACGTATACAGGTATTGCGCCTCGGCTTCCTCCAAGTTTCGTAGCCGTTGCACTCGCGCTTTTGGGAGTGGCCGAGTCCATCGTGACACCACCTTGGTCGGTGATATCTATCTTCTTCTTCTGACTCCTCGAAGTCTTCATCTTGAGATGACTCAGCTCGTTTGTTCTGAGGTGGGAGAGGTCCTAGGCGCTTGAACACTGAAACTTCGTTTGTTCCCTTCCTCTTCTGTCTACATTCTGGGCAGTTCTCGATTGTAGGCAATCGGCTCATTCCTGAGTCCCAGCAGTGTTTGAAGAAAGGACAGTTCCAATGCCTATCCATGTCCTCTTGCTCTCTTGACCTCCCTCTGGCGTGACGCTCGTACCCTTCGTACCGACGGTATTTCCTGTTGTCTGCATCGGACCGACGATATCTATCGTCGTCTGCGTCGTAGCGCCGACGTCGGTCGTATTGCTGCTCATATTTGTTGAGGAGATGCGCGGAAAGTGGTCGTTGATACCGCACGCTTATCACCTCTTCCTCAGTCAAATACCGTCTGTCATCGTGCTGGGGCCGGTCGCGTGGATCGGGCTCCTTTTTATCTCTGCCACGAGAGCGACTGCTCTCTGGCTTATCCTCGCCATGGCGATCTGCAAGCCCTGCCATGTTGATATCAAAAGAGAAACCTGGCTCGCGTCTTATGCAGTGGCTGAGATCCACCATGTTGATGTCCGGAAACGGCTGTGTGTCAACTCTCATGGCAAACTGACCGAAGAGTAATCGGCTTTGTTCTATCGCCATTTGAATCTGTCCGCGCAATACTTTGCAGTCGTTGGTGGCATGGGTGAACGTGTGATGCCATTTGCAGTATGGCCTGCCGTTCATCTCTTGTAACGTGGGGATTTTGTGGCCTTCGGGTAACTTCAGCTGTTTTTCCTCCAGTAGCAAATCAAAAATTTGCTCCGTTTTGCTCAAATCAAAGTCAAACCCTTTTGCCGGCCCTGGTTGTTTCACCCACTTGCAGGACACGGGCTTTGCCCCCCGAGTCCATTCAGCTATAGCGACTTCCTGATCTCCTACAGAATCTTCATCTTCTTCCATCTCGATCAGGGCGACGCGCTTGAACTTGTCCTGGTACAATTCCGGGTGGCGCTGCTCATACGATGTCAATTTCTGAACCATATGCGCCAATGAATTGTAGTCCGCTTGGAAGGTCATGTCTTTGAGCGGCGCTGACAATCCTGCTATCGCCAGCTCGACTGCTTCCTTCTCAGATAGGCGAACCGAATAACATCGGTTCCTGACGGTCCTGAACCTCTGGATGTACTCAGACACCGTCTCTCCTCGCCGCTGCCGAACCTGGGTCAGATCGGCAATGCCAGCTTCAGTAGCTTCTGAATGGTATTGCACGTGGAATTGTTCCTCCAGCTGCTTCCACGTCCGAACCGAATCTGGTGGCAACGAGGTGTACCATCCAAAGGCCGGACCCGTGAGAGATTGTGAGAAGAACCTCACACGCAGCTCGTTCGAAGCCGAGACCATGCCCAATCGTGCCAAATATCGGCTCACGTGCTCAATTGAGTTGGTTCCCTCTGATCCACTGAATTTTGTGAAGTCAGGGAGCCGATACTTAGGCGGTAGTGGGATTAGGTCATAGTCGTTGGGATACGGCTTAGAATAGCCGATCATTCTCTTCTTCGGCAGGATGCCGAACTGATCTCTCATGATTGCGGTGATCTCATCCACCGTAGGAGCTACAGAAGTTGAGCGTTCATGACTTGTACCGGTGGCATATTTAGCTAGCCACGCCTGTTTCTCAGCATCTGCTCCAGAACTGTTTCCTGCTCCAGCAACTACTCCTGTTCCGACGATCCCTCCTGCCGTGGCAGTCCTTCCTGCTGTAACCTGGGTCATCCAGTTGTTGCAGTCCGGCACGTATGTGCACACGTATCCATGTGGAATCTCCTTGGGCGGCTCATACAGGAATTGGTAATCGCCAGGATCACCTCCAACCTTGTAGACGACGTACGCCGGTGAACCCTGTTGCTGTGGAGCTGCCATCGTGTACGGCAGTGGTGGCCTAGTATAGAGCGGTATCTCCCCCTGGTGAGTCCCTAGGGCAGGTCCTGACGGAGAGTACTTGTGCTTCATGATTTCTTGCACCACATTGAGCGCGACACGCTCCAGAGTGTTCACCAGGCTCTCAGAATGCCGATGAAGAGAATGAGCAACGGCATAGTTAATTTCCTGTCGCAGGGCTCTGGTACGTTCGTCCGAAGGGAGAGATAGATCTAGTCCCTCTAACGCACCTTCGGGTTGGAACCCTTTGAACTTGATGCCGTGCGACCGGGTTTTCTCAAAAGCGCCGATGAGATCGGCTTCCAAGATGGCCTTGAGATCATCATATTTCTTCTTATGCTCAGCAGGCAGATCTTCATACTTGACCGGTTCTTCCGCCATCTCGGATGTTGACGTGCTTGTTGCAGAAGATGGTCCCGATGGTCCCACCGGGCGTGCCAGAATGTGTTGCCTGCCAAAACCCACCGGCGAGCAGTGGTTAAGCAACACGAAGAGCCGGGAGGCTTCCAAGGCTGCAGGGGGCCCTGGTCCCTCGACGTCGTCCCGCAAATGTTCCGGCACACGTCCCAGCGGTTGCAAGGGCGTGCCACCTGACCTATACCTGATCAGGAAGGTGTTGGATTGCTTCGATTAGTTTCCTGCATGGCGGTACACGTAAACATTAAATACGAGCCCGATCGGCTCTCGAGTTGCCTCCGTGGATCGGCTCAAAGAGCCGATCGCCCCATGGTTTGCGTCGGGTTAACGATGACATGGGGCTCCCGCTTGATCAATGTAAAGTTAAACCAATCTACGACAGCTTTAGGGTTTTCACCGCATGATCGGAACATCCTACGCGTAGTTGAGCCTAATAGACACGAAAGATAATGGAAAACTAACCCTAAAAGAGGCCTAAAAACCAACATTAAGTTAATTCCCGGAACATCCCTCTTAGGGCTAAAAAACCATACCTAACGCACTACCGGATCGTTCAACCCGTTTGCAAGGCCTAACCATACAGATATTAAACCAATCCTTGAGGAATCAAGGAGCAACTATGACGGATCGGATCTACTAAACAACAAACAAGCAAGACGCTGCCCTTACACATGGATAGGTGTAAGGGCAGCTAGATGTCGAGGGACGGCATAGCTAAGCAGATATGCATAAGAAAAGCATCCATGCAAGCCCCAAAACATCTACGATAAGTAGTGCTACTCGCCATCAACAACGCTTCAGCACGAGCAGCACAAGGTAAACGAATAACGTAGGCTGCCTAGATCGCAAGATGCGATCTAGGCAGCATGATGCTTACCCGGGAGAAACCCTCGAAAGAAGGGGTGGCGATGCGCCTGATTTGTGTTTGTTGTGAACGTGATTGTCCTCCTTTTCGATAACCCTAGATACATATTTATAGTCCAAGGGACTTTCTAATTCGGGCGTGCACCTAACCGTGCACGGGTTAAACTCTATCTTTTAGTTCTAAACTAAGATGCGATCTACTATGTTACGTATACATGGGCAATTAAGCCCAAACTCTCCGTGCAAGGCCGCTTCAAAGATGCTCCACGCGTGTATCCTTCAAGCCCATCTTCACTTACGGCCCATCTCCTGATTTGGCCAAAATCTGGTGATAACAGATAGGTTTGGAGATACTTTTTTTCGTACTTCCAATAATATTATGATTGTTCCTGTGGTGTGTACCTAACTGTACTCGTGTTTCAACTGATAAGTACTTCTGTTTTTAGTGTATTTGGTGCGAATTTTTCCCTTTACTCGCGAACTGTACTCGCCCGTGTGTGGGACTGTACCTGTAGTTACACGCGACTGTACTTCTGTACATGTACTTGTAGGATAACGTAGCATAGAAAACAAAAAATTTCCTACCGCGAACACGCAATCCAAGCCAAGATGCAATCTAGAAGACGGTAGCAACGAGGGGATTATCGAGTCTCACCCTTGAAGAGATTCCAAAGCCTAGCAAGATGAGGCTCTTGTTGCTGCGGTAGACGATCACTTGCCGCTTGCAAAAGCGCGTAGAAGATCTTGATCACGGCGCCACGAACGGGCGACACCTCCGTACTCGGTCACACGTTCGGTTGTTGATGAAGACGACGTCCACCTCCCCGTTCCGAGCCGGGCAGCGGAAGTAATAGCTCCTCTTGAATCCGGCGGCACGACGGCGTGGTGTCGGTGGTGGTGGAGAACTCCGGCGGAGCTTCGCTAAAGCACGCGGGAGCTATGGAGGAGAAGGGGCGGCTAGGGTTTGGGAGGGGTGGCCGGCCACTCAAGGGGGCGGCCAGGTTGTGGTCTTGGTGTGGCCGGCCCTCCCCTTGGCCCTCATT
>NC_061512.1:190457913-190503157 GCF_022539505.1 Lolium rigidum | reverse complement strand
GACACGAAGTCAATATAGCCTCCCCCACCATTCCTTGGATAAACCCGAAACATTTAACATGGCGTTAACCAAATCGTTAGAGTACGGTTTTTCCTTTCCGCAATCCCATTGGATTGTGGAGAATTGTGAGGCGTCCTCTCATGGATTATACCATGTTCCGCACAAAATAAATTGAACTCATTAGAAAAGTTCTCTCCACCACGATCGGACCGAACCCTTTTTATCTTTCTGTCAAGTTGATTCTCAACTTCAGCCTTATAGATTTTAAAGAAATCAAGAGCCTCATCTTTAGTTTTCAGGAGATACACATAACAGTACCTAGTGGAATCATCAATCAAAGTCATGAAATATTTCTTTCCACCTCTTGTCAACTCACCCTTCATCTCACATAGATCTGAATGTATAAGCTCTAGTGGTGCCAAGTTTCTTTCCTTCGTAGACTTGTGGGGCTTGTGAGGCTGCTTTGCTTGCACACAAGCATGGCACTTAGAGCCTTTGACAAAGGTGAATTTTGGAATTAAACTCATATCGAGCAAGCGCGTCATACAACCAAAATTAACATGACAAAGTCGTGAATGCCAAACATTAGTTTCATTAACACTAGTGCTTACATGGTTCACAACATTATCACGTAAGTCTTCTAGAGAGAAGCGAAACATTCCCTCACATTCATAGCTCTTTCCAACAAAAGTTCCATACTTAGACATTACAACTTTATTGGACTCAAACACCAACTTGAACCCATCTTTCATAATACGGGAGCCACTAACGAGATTCTTATTGATAGAAGGGACATGCAGCATGTTCTTCAGTTGCACGATCTTTCCCGAAGTAAACTTCAGATCTACCGTGCCAACACCACGAACAGTAGCATGTAACCCATTCCCCATCATTACCGAGGAACCTCGGGCCTTATAAGAGGTAAACATGGAGATGTCGGACACACACATGAACATTAGCACTCGTATCAACCA
Source organism: Lolium rigidum (assembly GCF_022539505.1). NCBI lineage: Eukaryota > Viridiplantae > Streptophyta > Magnoliopsida > Poales > Poaceae > Lolium > Lolium rigidum. Next base: position 190,502,183 of record NC_061512.1, on the reverse strand, counting down.
ACCATTCCGTGGGCTGAAACACCGAAAGAACAAGTAGGTAATATATTACCATACCCTGTAGTTCCTTCATCTCGTGTTGCCAATGACCATGTCCGTCGAGTTTGAGTTCAGTCCATCCCGACATTTCTTTCCTTTACGTTGTGGACAACGATTAGCCCAATGGCCCGTCTCGCCACACACCCAACAAGGATCTTTCTTCTCCGTTTTCCCCTTCTTCTTGAAGTTGGTAGTCCTGGGAGACTCCCTTGTTATTTCCCTTGGACTTGTGGGCATTTTTCATCGTACCATATTGACGAGCGAACGTCCCTCGGTTCCTCCAGAGTGTGTTTGTCTTTTGCTCTCGCCTTCTCCTCAACATCCAGAGAGCCCATTATATTCTCAACAGGAGAACTCATGCCTCTGGTGTTTCAGAGAAGTGGCAAAGTTCCTCCATGAGGGGGGAGCTTAGCGACAATGCATCCCGCGACAAACTTGTTCGGTAGCACACACTTGAGAAGCTCAAGTTCCTTTTCCATGATCTGTATCTCATGAGCCTGTTCTACCACAGATCGGTTCTCAACCATTCTGTAGTCATTGAACTGCTCCATAGCATACAGTTCACCTCCGGCATCGGCAGCAACAAACTTAGCGTCCAGCATCCCACAGTTCCTTCCCATTTCGGATGTGCAGATAAGCATCAACCAACTTGTCTCCAAGAACACTTAGGGACGGCACCCACAAAGATTACGGTGGCATCCCCGAACACTTTATCCTCTTCAGGAGTAAGCGGACCTCTGGGAGTACCTTCCGCAACTCGGTGCACGCCCATAGAAGTGAGCCACAAGAGGGTTTTATTATACCATCTCTTGAAATGAGAACCCGTAAACGGGATCGATTTGAGCGCAGCAGCAAAACCAGACGGTGAAAATTGCATAAGCAGATAAGGTTTTTGGATTGTTGGAATATTAGGCAATTTCCGTGTGAGTTTAATTACCGAAAGCAGCTTTACGGATGCACAAGCATACTTAACCACACACATCAGACTAAGCACATGCATCAGATCTGAACATGGAACAAGTAGCAGTGCAAGGTATGAGAGGAAAAGCAGGTACATCGCGACCGGAAGGTCGCACCAGCAGCAGCACCATCACCATGGGAGTTGTTGATGTCGCCCATGGTGTAGTCGGAGTCGTCGATGAAGCAGTCGATCCGACGAAGAAGAGCACGAACAACAGCGAGCAGTCGCGCCGAGACACTCCCCAAAAACCTTATCGCCCGTCTCCCAGTGCAGGATCTCAACGGACGGAGTATCGGAGGCTCGCTCTCCCGGACGGTTGTGCACGCAATCGCCGGGATGAGCAAAAATTTAGGCTTTCTTGAGTGTGTCTCGAACTCGAACTCCAACTCGAGTCACGAAACGCGACGTGACGTGACGTGCCGAGCCGAGGCGGGGCAGCGGAGGAGGAGGAGTGCGCGAGGGCTCCTTCTATTCTCACTCACTTGGAAGGACTAGAACAACATCCCTTATATACCACTCCAACTCTCTCCCAACTAGCAATGTGGGACTAAACTTTGTCCCCCAAGGCTGTCCCAAGCTACCAACGTGATGGGCCTTAAGATTTCAGAAATTGTAGACTACATGGGCTGCCTTATTGGGCTGCAGCCCATGTACATTCAACAGGAATAGATGCATGTTATGTCATAGTTATCATCGAGACAAAGGAAAAAAAAACTTCACGAGGCAAGACCTAAAGTATATATTTCTATGGAATTGAATGCAAAATATCTCATAGAAGAAAAAACATATTGTTTCCAATCATAATAAACCAAACATAGAAAAAGTTTCTTATGAATAGAATCCTCCAAATTTTCTATGGATTTTTTTTTGACCAAACATGCTCTCATACACCATGTTTAACTAGTAGTATAGTATAACTGTGTAACATAAAATTAAAGTTATGCCATTAGAAAATATATAATCTATTTTTTTATAATATACCATTTATAATATATATAGCTTGTATTACAGTGCACAAATAACGATCTAGAGATGCACACGATATTTATAAACCAGGACAGAGTGAGTACTATATTGCATATAGAAAGGTTAACTAATCTTTTAAATTATTCTTCGGGCAACTAAGAAGTATGTGGGCTCAAGAAAGATTAATGTGTGATACCACTCCCGTACCAATACTTGCAAATGACGTTCTGTTTATTTAATTATGACAGGAGCTTAAACCTGTTATAGTTGTGATTGGGAAATGATGCCTAACTTTGCCTTAACATGTATTCATTGAAAATTGCAGGACCATCGACAGATATACCCCAAGACACAGCAATGCTCTAATGGCACCTGAACCATCAACTGTAGCATGTACACAATCTCTAGGGTATACATGTAACTTTGCCCATTATTTCATAGAATATAGTGAATTAAAACCAGTAAATATTCTGAAATACTCATCTTGCCAAGTGCCAACTCTAATGATTTTGCATCACCAATATTAAGTACATCCTATATTATGATCCATAGTCAAAGTTGGATGGGATTGACTGCACAAATGTATTTGGAATGGAAGTAGGTGACTTAATCCCTACATGTACTTCTAAATATTGTATAGAGTCAAATTAACTTGAGCTTGACCAGCTTCGTAAAAATATAGCAATATTTGCAAACCTAAATTGATATCACGAGATGCATCTTGCAAGTTTGGCGATCTCTCGAGATCGTGGCATCCCTCTCGCATTTCGGCCGCTACGTCCATTGACAGCTTGCTTTTAGAAGAATAAAAAGGCAGCCAACCAAGCACACGAAGACATGATAATTATTCAACCATACAAAACTGTTCTACCTGTGTCAATAAAAACTGTCCCGTATTACGCATCATATAATCTGTTCTACCTCCACGCCAGAGCATTCACTGTCCGTGATCATCTAAACAGTTGCGAAGCATTATTGCGTTACTAGCTCGAATTTGTGACCTGTGCGTGCGTACGTGCAGCCTAGCTGCTAGTCCTTCACTCCACTGTACCAGTACCACATTGCCACTACCATGAACGGCACCTAGTCTAGGCGACCAGATCCAGGCTCTGGACACGGAGCCGGTGAGCCCTGTTGGGCGTGGGCAGCGTAGGGACGGCCGAGAGCACGGCACAGGGATACGATCTGTCGTGGTCGACGCGCACTCACTTGCTCTGTCGCGCATGCTGATGCAAGCCTAAAAATCCACCGGATCGAATCGAACCTACCGAGCTTCACTGCGCGAGCACATGGCGGCCGTGTCCCCTACCCCTGGGCCTGTTCCTCTCGGCGCCAGGCCAGAGATTCTGGCTGGCTCCACCTCCCCACCAACCACACCGGCCGGCCGACGGAAAAGCCGATCGACGTGCTGCCGGTGCGCCGCAGGTCCATGATTGCGCTCGGCGTCATGGATCCAGATTCCAGAGGAGGGAGTACGATGCAACCAGAATGTCACATCAGCCAGAGGGATCTGCCGGGTGAAAACGAACTTCAGAGAGAGCTAGTGCACATCTTGTACGCTGCTTCGTATTAAGAGAATCTCCACTCGTTGGGCCCCCACGCCCAAATCTGGTGAAAGTTTCGTTTGGATTGGAGAAAAATTTGGCCCGGGGAGCACATTTTTCCCAGCGGCGAGTCCAGGACGGATGTACAGTTTTTCACAAAATATGACTAATTCGAATAGAAGTAGGCGAAACTCATGCAAAGATAAGCGAAATTTAGTGATATTTAATTTATATAGGCGAGTTCGTACATATATAGGCCGAATTTGTACATATATTTGAATTCGGCGACAGGAAAACATTAACCTAAACTTAAAAGCGGCCTCCTACATGACGAAATGGCGGTAGAAGGTCGTGTAGTCCGCGCCGTCGTCGTCGTCGCTCGAGCTGGCGGCGTACTGGGGCGGCGCCGCCTCGTACCAGCGGCTCGAACCCTGGCCAGGGTCGTCGGCGCGTGCTGGCGTCGGCCGGTAAATGTCGTCGTCGCTGCTCTCCTCGAGCTTGATCAGCTCGACGGGCTTGGGCGCGACGTTCGTTGGCGCGGACGGCGCGTTGCCGCGCGGCAGCCGAGTCCAGCCAGCCCGCCGCTGCTGCTCCGCCCCTGGCGCTCCCAGTCCCGCTTGGACCACTCCAGTGCAGCGTCCTCGGGGAGGCTGTTGTCGGCGGGCACCAGGTCCGTGAGCTTGTTTGCGGCGTTGTTGATGGCGGCCGCGGCGGCCTCCTTCCTCGATGACTTCCTCTTCCGCCCGCGCTGCGGAGAGGAAGGCTGGTCGCGGATGACGAGGGCGCCGCTGCTGCGCCCTCTGGTCGGCGGTGGCGACGCCGGTTCCTTCTTGACGGTCGAAGGAGACGCCCACTCCTTCTTGACGGTGGCTGGCGTCGACCCGCCGGACCTGGACGCCGACCGCGAGCCACCAGACGAGGAGGAGGATGGCGCCATCCTCCTCGACATCCAGGAACTACCGTGCCGGCGCGACACGGTAGCCGCCACCGGCGGCGGCATCCCCAGGACGGGGGAGTTCCCGTCCTCGATGTGCGCGAGCACATTCTCGAGGGTGCGGCCAGGCGCGCTCCACCATCGGCGGCGGCCGGCGGCGTTGTTCCTTGCCGGAGGAGGAGGAGGGCCGTCGTACGCGGCGAGTTCGCGTTCGTACCTGCGCCGGAAGAACGCTGTCCACGCTTCGTAGTTGTCGGGGAAGAAGCGTGAATCCGCGCGCTGCTCGTCACTGAGAGTGACGAGCACCTCGTCGATCGCCGCTTCGAGTGCGCCCCCACCCGTTGGCGGCAGCGGGATCGGCACGCCGCCTGCGCTCAGCCTCCATCCTCCCGGTGCGCGGAAGTCCGACGGCGCCGGGTAGACCGCCATGTGGAGGAGTCGCCCCTCCCATTGGTGGAGAGAGCGGCGGCCGAAACCATTGTTTGCCGCACCGTCGTTCGCCATTGCTGTGGCTGCCGCGGGTTCGTGCGAGATCGGGGAAGATTTGGGGAAGGTGAGCGAGGAGGTGAATGCGGGGCAGACGCGGTTGATCGGCGATAAATAGAGGTAGCTGCGCGTGCTACCGAGGCGACGGAATTAACTCGCCGCGTGGAAGCTACGCGTCGGCGAATAGTGACCGGCGGCAGGCTTTTGCAGCGCGCGGAAGACGATGCGATGAGGACGACGATCGGTGTCTCTCGCCGACAAGTTGGGGCCACCAGACGCGCGGGAAGTTTCGTCGACGTTTCGCGCGCTTTCGTTTCGTCTGGACTCCCCGAGCGCTCCCTGGGGGGCCGGGGATGGCGTGAGCTCGCCGGATGAATTTAGACCCAAATCCGGACGAAATCGACGCGACTGGGCCGAAGAACGCCGTCCGGATTGGAAAAACGTCGCTCGGGGGCCTAGTCGGGGAGACGAGTGGGGATGCTCTAAGCACAATTGTTGTTCGGTCAGTATATATGAGGTCTCATGGTTACCATGTGTTGAAAAGTCTCTACCGTCGTTTCATTTCTTGGAAACATCTGCCTTGTTTTTTACTACCTCCGTTTCAAGGAATAAGGCGCACGCACATCCTAAGATGAACTTTGACCATAAAAATTGAGCAACAAATCTAAATTATATTATATGTAATTAGTATCATTAGATTCGTATTGAAAAGCACTTTTTAATGATATTAATTTCATACAAACATTCTTTATCTATTTGAAGTAATTCTTAGTTAAACAAAAAAGCTCTCGTTTCTCGTAAAACGAGAACGTCTTATTCCTTAAAACGGAGGTAGTATCTACTTGGCTACGGCCATGAGTTCGTCCGATTTACAATGGCGGACTGTTATTCTTTTTGGTGAAGGGTACCATGTTGTTAACTTGTTATAAATAGTCATCAGTCAAACATCTCGGGAGCTGTCGTGTGCCACACTAGTGAGCAAGACGGGATATGTTTGACAATTCTCTAGCGTGGGACCTACTTTAAACGTCGATCCGCAATCGGGGACGAGAAGTCCCGAGCATGGCAATAGGAAGCACCGCCCTTGTATGTCACCTAACGCTGCTTCGTTATGTGCCTGTATGGACTCGACCATGACGCATAATCATTTGCTTGCTTTGCTAATCACCAAGAATAGTTATTCGGCTGGACAAAAAACTTCTCGGTGAACTTTTGCGATCTGTCTCCAATATGCTATCCTCTCTCGTAGTGTAATTCTGAACCCTAGAGATCCGCAATGAACTGGTTGACCACCAAAAGCTGAGTATAAGATCAAACATACTATCAAGAATCCATACATTCTAGAAATTTTTAAGTTAGATATATCTAAGATAGACAACCCTATTATATCCCATTTATTATGATACTTATACATGTACATAGATATTGAAACTTACTACAATAGCTAAACAATCCTACTGTCGACCGTCTAAGCTGCACATCTTATTCCACAAATGGTTCTATTTTTCATTTTTATTATTTATTAAGAATTAAGTTTAGTGAGATGTATTGAAGTAAAACTTAGAAAATAACATATCATCCATGAAAACAGAATTATACTAGACTATTGGATCTACCAAATGATAAGAATGCCTCTGAGATTCAATCATAAACCACTTTGCCCCGGTTGTATGTAAACCCCCTTCACCCCCATCCCCTAAAGTGGTAAAGAAGGAGGCTCTTCTTTGTCTCATTAGGACAAACAAATAACAAAATATGATTAAATTTATGTATATAAATCAACTTTTAATTATTATTATTATCACACATTGTATAAATGTACTAAAGGAAGAAAAAATGTTAAAGTTATTTGTTAATAATCTCTAAAAATCGCACCGAATAAAAAGGACCAATCAAGATTTATTTAATGACTTCTCTATAAACAAGTAAATATGTTTAGTATAAATATGCATTTGCCTAGAATTTTGAGTTTTTTACTCAATCGATGAGAATGAGGCTACCCCTTGGATTTTGTTGAGCAAAGCTGTTGCAGATTATCAACTAGGTCCCTACCTTTTACAACAAAAAAAGTTTCAAAAAACAGCAAAATTATGTCAGGTCCTCTGCCGCATCCGGCGCCAAGAACTATGCCACTTAGCTCCAGGTCAACGTTGATCGCCATGACGAGCTCCACGGAGGCCCTCTGCATTGAAGTTGAAAGAGAAAGAGAAAGAGAAGGGAGGCCTTGTGCAAATCTTGTTTTTTTTCTCAAACTGATGCAACTGAACTCTCGCCTCTTCTTGTGTTAGTGTGGCAACGAGCACGGTCTTCGATAGGCCTTCTTGTATTTTTTTTCATTGCTCATTGTTTTGGTCGCACTAACCCATTCATCTTTTGTGTGTGTTCCACATTTCTTCGTGTTTTCCGTGGCACTGGGAAACCTCTAAGACGAGCGTGGCCACCGAATGACCTTTAGAGTCAGCCGAATGACATCTCCGTTCAGAAGACCCTTGACAACAATTATTGGATCAATCAAATAGACATCTCCCGAGACTTCGGTTTGGTTCGTATTGAAGAGTTTGTGAAGCTATGGGAGTTACTTAACGATGTTTCATCTTGCTAATGATGCTTCTGACACCATTCATTGAAAATTCATAAATGATGGAAAATATTCCGCCTCCTCGGCTTATAATGTGCAATTTGAAGGTCTTGTCTTAACTGCATTGGTTTGGAAAGTGTGGGCTCCTCCAAAATGTAAATTCTTTACTTGGTTGGTTATGCAAGATAGAGTTTGGACGACTGATAGGCTTCAACGTAGCAGATCGGAAAAAATGTGGAAATTGTCCCCTATGCAACCAAGTTCAAGAATCGGCGGCGCACCTCTTCTACAAGTGTAAGCTAACGACAAGAGTTTGGAAGGAAATCCTACCGTGGTGTGGCATTCATGGTAGGCCACCGGAGTCTTCGGCCAGAGAACCATCCGTGAATGTTTGGTGGTCAAATATTTCCTTAGGATGAGGGGCCGATAGGAAAACTTTGACGTCAGTGGTCATGCTTATCTCATGGGATTGGCAAGATCATAGAAGAGGCAAGAGATTGGTGCTTGGATGGCGCAAATTTTTTTTGAGGGTTAGATGGCGCAAACTATTTGAGCATTGTAATTCCAGGAGAGTAGGCATTTGTTAAAGCCCAATGGCTTGTCCTAAGCATTTGTCTAGAATTCTAAAACTTATTCTCCATTAATAAAGATGGTAAATTTTTTGCCTCGTTTAAAAAACAACAACCTTGTTTTCATTTAGGTTACGGTTTTATCGTAGTTCATCGTATGTTTAGAAAGAGAAATTTCATGGGTGGTATTGTACGATAGAGGAGACCATGTGAGGACAGTTTGGAACAGGAATCACCCTGCGGCATATTATTAATCCGCCAGCTGCGCATCTTGTTGATCAGCTAGCAGATTAGCCTACCTCGACCTTCATCAAGCTTGACGTAATCCAAGCACCTACTCTTTAAGCTCTTAATCAAAACAGCTGTGCCACATGATGGTTACATATATTAAGCCAATGAAAATGTGGACTGTCGTACCGCGTACGTACGCATACCAGTAATACGAGGACCGCCTTAACTCGGCTGGTGCAACCAAAGCCGATCAAATAAACTGTTTTGCCAACAGTGTATTGACAATGTATGCATATACAGACAGAGACAAATTTTCCTGGCGAATAATAATTATATAATGTCGTACTTAGTGTACCATACCTCCTGAGATGCGACGCATGTTCTGAAACTGTAACATTACTCCAGAAATTGGTCTTCACCAAGATTGCCCCATGTGACAGTAATCACAATGATCTTAGACTTTCCATCTCACCAATCTGGACCATCTTGTAGTGGTTAGATTCATATCAATTACAACCTTCTTCAAAAAAAAATGGCAAAGAATTCCAGCGTTGAAGCAAAGCAGTTATTCTGAAGAACATGCATTAGAAAGCTGGATCACGTGGACCATCGGAGTTTTTCAGGCTGGCAAAGACCAAATGATGAATGGACCAGCATTAAGATAGAGCACTGCATCATCTTCTACATCCTCTTCCCCCTTCCTCTCTCTAACACACACTCTCCAAGAAGAAAATATCATGTGCACACAGCTAAAGAGCGACCATGGCTGACGCTGACCACCACTAGGTGTAGTATGACTAAATTTAACTAGAACTATACAAAAGCAGGAAGAAGAACAGAGCAGTGCTTATATTAGATTAACATAGCAAAGCAAAAGCGATTAGGAGCAAAGAACATCTGAGCCTGTGCCGACGCATCCGAGCACGTGGGCTCCATCAGCAGCAGAGCTTAAACAAGAATTGCCCATACTCTCCCATCACTCTTCCACAGGCACCAAGAGATTCCCGGTCTCCAACGCTCGCACTGCCATCGCCATGCAGCAAAGTCTCCTCTCCAACCATCTCCTCATGGTTGCTCTCTGCCATCCTGATGCAAGAACAGGTTCAGGGTCAATATTCAAAATATAGCATGCTATGAGAAATAAGAGAGGCCTCCTCTAAATGGTACTATGCATCTAATTCATGCTAATAGCGTGCTATATTTCAAATTGCATTTTAAAAACCAAATATAGCCTAAAAAGAGAATTTAGACTAGAATTTATTAAAAATCATCAACATTAGCGATCATCTTCCTAGTTAGAAGAGGAACTGGCGGATTGTAGTTAGCACCATGACAAAGAGAAAGCAACTTTTTTTTTCCTAGGGAGGAAAACTCGGGCCTTCGGGGCAATAGGCTAGAAAAAGTAGCGATTTAACGCTACGACGGTTTAGTGCAATGCAGCGTGCTATTTTGCCAATAATGCCACATCAAGAAGAAGTACTAAAATTTAGGGTGAACTATTTAGATATGCCATAGCTGGACAACCATATTTTAAAAGATTAAAAAATTAGAAAAAAAATCGCATGTAGAGGGACATGATCTATGTGCGCACGCAAAGTTTCAGATAAAACCGAATTTTTTTTTGCCCTGTGTAAAAAAGACAAAAAAGTCTCGAGAAATGGATTTCTTTAGCACCAAAATTTTCCTTTTTTACGCACGACACAAAATATGTCGGTTTTTGTTAAAATAACTTTATGAGCATGTAACATGTCCAGATATACACTAGACTTTTTTGTATGTTTTTTATATTTTTAGATATATTTAAATATATTTCAAATAAAGGTGCATATGCACCCGTCTGAAGAAACACATTGTCACGCTATTATCGCTGAAATAGCGGGCTATTGTTTTCCATGTTCAGAGGTCGTTTTTTTTTACCAGACAAACAAAATGTCATCAAAAGTAGCAGTACAGTACAGCAGACAGCACTAGATGTGTAGAACAGGAGTAGTCGTAGTCGATTCGAGTGTTCGTATGCAGAAGGGAATACATGGAGTACTTGTATGGTACAAATGCGAGCGTTATGATGGCCGGCCGGTGGTCTTTTGGACGAGAGGGACAATGGCTTCGCTTGGTCCGATTACTGTTGGGGCTCGCGCGCGAGAGCGCTTACTTTGCCGGAAAGCAACAAAGGTGAGCTTGTTTATAATGGCCATGGCGGACCTCGAGGCAAAGCAAGGCACCGGCCAAAGCGGAGAAGAAGGAGAAGAATAGGATTGACCTCTTTGAAGCTCCAACCTCGTCGATTACTCTCAAGTGGGAACTAGCTGACATTGTGGGTCTGGAACCGGTTAAATTTTCCAACTGGTACTAGCTGCTGCTGCTGCTGTGTGTGGACTGTGGAGTAATATTATAGCTCAAGGATTTAAGCCACATTTGCTTAGCATATCTACTTGACACTGACAGACTCTACTGACAAACAAAATGCAAGAACATGGATGTGATAGTGGTAAAAACCAACGACCAACAGCTAATTCAATGAACTCTAGTGCTGCTTCAGTTACTACTGCCATCGCGTAGCACTGAAGCAAGGAATGTGTTCTTTTTACCTGCGATCCTGCCTCTGTTCCTGCGCCGCTGCTTTCTGCCGGCCTCAGAACGGCAGGCTCTTGGAGGTGGACGAGGCGGTGAGCGCCTTGAGGCTCTCGGCCGACGCCGACGCCGGCGCCAGCTCCCGCGGCAGCCGCGCGCGCCGCACGATCCGCCGCAGGTTGCTCTGCAGGCTCTGCTGCACCAGCTGCCGCACGGCGCGCTTCTCGTTGCTCATGCACGCCTCGTCGCCCTCCGCCTCCTCCTCCCGGCACGGCCCTCCGGCGCCGCGCTCCTGGGGCGCCGACACCGTGGCCACCACGACGCTCTCGGCGGCCTGCTTGCCCTTGTCGGCGCGCAGGATCTCCAGGATCCGCGACGCGCGCCTCTGCGCCAGCGCCGTGCCCACCAGCGTCAGCTCCAGCAGCGCGGACGTGGCGCCGGCCTCGCTCATGGCCGCGCGGTCGCCGTAGCTGCGGTGCGCCAGCACCATCAGCACGTACGCGGCCTTCTCCTGGCACCCGGCCTCGTCCGACCAGTTGAGCACGTCCACCAGCACCGGCACCGCGTCCGGGACGCGGCTCACCGCGCGCCGGCCCTCCGGGCAGGCCGCCACGAGGTTGCAGAGCCCAGCGAGCGCCCGGTCCGACGCGGACGCGTCCCCGACGGCCGCCAGCAGCGACGGCGCCAGCCCCGCCGCCAGCAGGTGCGGCGCGTTCGCCGCCGCGATGGACAGGTTCAGGAGCGCGCGCAGGGCGTCGTGCCGCGTCTGCTCGGTCGCCGCGGACTCGAACGCGCGCACCAGGAACGGGGCCGCCCCGGACGCGCCGATGATGGGCTTGTTCGCGTCCAGCGCGCTCAGGCAGAGGAAGTTGGCGACCAGCGCCTCCGTCAGTGCGCCCGACGCGACCTCCGCAATGCGGAGCATCTTGTGCACGGCGCCCGCCTGCACGATCGCCGCCTTGTTCCTACACAAACCAAAGAAGGCGAGAATCAGAAACCGAACACCACCCAGATCTGATCAAGAAACAGAGCAACGACAAACAAGAGGAGCGCCACGGCGGAAGAAAACACTCACGTGTCGTTGCCGATCCCCAAGTTCAGGAGCGCGTACAGCGCGGCGGCCAGGAGCTCCTCGCCGGCTCCGTCCCTGTCGTCGAGCATGGCGACGAGCGGCGGGATGGCCCCGAGCATCGCGAGCATCTCCCGCGCAGCAGCGTCGTCCTTGGCCTTCCTCCGCACCACCGTGGCCGCCTCGACGCGCCACGACACACCGCCGGCACTCTCTCCGTCTCCATCTCCATCCTGAAGGGCGGCGACGACGACCTTCAGCTCCTCCAGCGCGGCAGCCTTCCTGGCAGCCGCGTCAGCCTCGCCCTCGTCGTCGCCGTCGCCGCACTCGGACGGCTCGGCCCTGAGCAGCTCCGCGAGCCGGTCGGACCGCGGCCTCGGCATCGACTGCGTCCGCGGCTTGGGCGACCGGCAGGACGCCCGGCCACGGCAAGAACCTCCACCACCCCCGCCGCCGCCGCAGGTGAGGACCTCAAGAAGCTTGCGCCGCAGCGTGGCGGCCGAGAAGATCGGCCAGAGCCGGAAGGCATCGGCGTGCACGCACCTCGCCACCATTGTCAGCTTCGACCGCAAGTCACATTGGTCGGGGGGACACTTGGCGAAGGTAATGGCGTGGGGAGGAAGCCGTGGCACGGCGGGCGCGGCGCAGTGACAGAGGGTTTATACGTCCGTGCCAAGGACAGCTTGTGGCCGAGGACTGACAGGGTGGGCCCATCTGGTCGTTGAACTTTATCTACACATAAGAAATGGATGTCGCCACTCGCCAATTACTAAAACCAAAACGATATGAATGCTGGATTTACAGTTGGAGGACCATCGGGGAGGTGATTAAAAATTGTGTAGAAAAGCTGTCTGCTTAGCTGCACCAGGTCAGCAGATGATGATCGGAGTGTAGTTTAACTATATTTTCGTCAGGCTTGGTGTATGTGCAGGGTGGTGGAGAAATTTTGATTCGTTTTCACACCTTTGGAACAGTAAATTTATATTTTGAAAAGTTGACTTGGAGAAGCCCTAGAAACTGGCTACGCGATCTGCGATTTATTTTTGCACACTGCCATAGTTGTGGAGGTGACGAGGCACAGTTAGGGTTGTAAACTGATCAAATCTTAATCGTATTTTTCGTGTACCATATTTTTTTTTTAGATTTAGAACGGAGCGGATAATGAATGGTATCAGATTCGAGCGACACATCTATCTGACCGCGGAATCAAATCATAAACTAGGTGGACTCAAGCCGAAAATAAAAATAGCCAAATAAATATTCCAATAGTAAAATAATTTTATTTTTAGCAAAACACGAGCAGGATTTAACCTTTCAACCTTGCAAATGTCAATTAATCAAGAAAACAGAGACATGATTTAAAATGAAACCCAAGCATTGAGAAGATAGTATAAATAAATTTCAGTAGTTAAACCATCACCCTGTTAGTGGTAAAATCGCTAACTAGGGACGAGCCCGTCTAATGAATTCGGCAACTTAATAATTACTAACTCTGGCAGATTGGCCTTGGCTTTGACTGAAACCATCCTAATTATTTTTTGGATAATTTATAAGGGCATGCTATTTGCAATATCATATCCTACACCATACCGGGGACGCTATTTCAGAACCGGATATTCTCATGGATTCAGAATCAGATTTGGTGCGAAAATTATCTTTACACCACTAGGCACATTTACTATGAGCTTGCACGATACAAATTGTGAGTTGACCGGGGCATGTTTGGTAGCATGCACCTTTATTGGAGGGCTTATGGGGTAGCCCTGGGTAGCAAGCCCCGTCCGAAATGCCACATGGGCTACCTTTTGCTCTTCATATATTGTAGCTTATGAAAAAAAAATTGTCCCATCATAAATGCAAAGCGTAAGTGAAAAGGGATTAACTTGTCAATGCCTATGGATTGTAGGCTAGGGTTTAGTTAGAAGTAGAGGGCAAGTAGATCTCGAAGGTTTCAGCCGAAAAGTACTCGACGATTATGAAAACTAGGGTTTGCAGACAATGATTCGATGATCTCCTCGTCCCTCGACTCCCCCTTTATATAAGAGGTGGAGCCGAGAGTTTCGTTTTGTACAAGTTACGAAGTCCGGGACGGTTTCTAACTCATCCCGCCAGATTTACAAACAACACTTCCTATTACAATTCTACTTTCTTTAATATATCTTGGGCTCTCGAACCTTCTTATTCTTCGGGTAGTGGGCCTTCGTTAAACCCCGGGTACTATCTTTGGCAGGCCCATTTGGGATGCCTATGTCGATAGCCCCCGAGATTTTGCTTGAATCGTAGAATCGTGGAAAATCTCCATCGCTTATTCTTATTCAACAATTTAAACTTTTCTATATTTCTTTATATAAATTTCTATATTGTACAGGGATATTGGTAGTTGGGGCTAGTTCATCCGACGGATCGGGTACTAGTTAACTCGCTCTAGTGGCAATCCGCAAAAACCTACTTCAAAATCACGTCCCCGGACATGATCTCGGGATACCGGTGCAAACTTCGACGAGTGCCGCTTAAGGTCTTACCATTCCGTCGAGTCCCGGTCAAATTTATCGAGTACCTAACGCGTCCGTTAGGATTTTTCTTCGTATCCGTTGATACGGATAAAAGTAGCAGAGCGCGAGTCTTCGGCGATGCCACGCCCGGCGGAATGGATCCGGGGTCTTACCTTCGCAAATTTACTGGCATTCGGAAATTGATCGCAACTTTGGCGTTCTGAGAATATATTGTCGAGTGCTTTTCCGACTGTTGGAATGGCACATTTTATCGAGTCAAATATGACTTATATTAATCTCCCGATGGGAGTATATGTAGAGTTAATTATAACTCGAAATATACTCTCTTGCTTTTCTATCTTTCTTTCTTTTTCTTTTTATATTTCATCGGGCACGCGAACAGCGTTCCCGATGGGAGTAGCCCCCGAGGCTACAGCCAAGAACTTGTGCTTGGTTGTAGGCTCAACATTTTAGTCCACCTTGTCACTATATTGCCATTATCTCCCGATATTCTTTCTCTTCTTTTTTATCTATCGGGTGCGCGAACAGCGCTCCCGATGGGAGTAGCCCCCGAGGCTACAGCCAAGAACTTGTGCTTGGTTGTAGGCTCCCAAAATTTCTATATTTGCCATAGTCGAAACTTTATTTTTATCGAAGTAGCCCCCGAGCATTTGGGCAAAAACTTGTTTCTGACCAAAGGCTCCCGAAGTATGCAAATAACTTGTCCTGTCGCCATTCTCCTTTTATTTTTCTTGTCGACATATTTTCCTTTGTCAAATTCTCTTCAGCTCTATTAATGGTCGAGATTTTTCTGCCTTGTGGGTCCATTGTTCCCACCACGTTGACACGTCGTGCAAGTGGGGGACACACGTCCTCCGCTTTTCTCGGCGCACGTTCGGTAACGCCTGTTCCATTCCATCTCCGTAAAAATACCCTTTTACCCTCATATCTACTGGATCTCCTTTCACCACACGATTTCTTCATCCGACGGTTCATTACTTCTCCCGAAGCCTATATAAACCTTTCTTCAACCTCCGTCCACTCCTTCGCTTGCGCCGCACATCTGCTCCCCTTTGCAAAAACTCCTCTGCGCCCAACTCTTTCTGATCTTCCGCACACACGAACACCACTTTTCCAGTGCTGTTGATGCCACCGCGTACGCGACTCACCCGCCACAGCACTCCGGAATCCAAGATGGCTGCTGAGGATCTTGAGTGGGAGAGATCCAAAATCTCCAACCAAGATGTCAACATGCTGAAGAGGCTCGGCCTGATGAAGAAGGAAGACGCCATCCGCTTTCCCAGCGAAGAAAGCTACCCCAAGCCTCCAATGGAGTACCGGGTTAGTTTCGTTGATCATCTCATCCGCGGCCTCTCTACCCCAATCCATGATTTCCTCCGCGGTCTTCTCTTTGTCTATGGAATTCAGCTGCACCAGCGACCCCCAATTCCATCCTTCACATTTCTATTTTTATCACGCTTTGCGAATGCTTTCTTGGAGTTGCTCCTAATTGGGCTCTTTGGAAGCGCATTTTCTGCCTTCGCCGCAATGGCGCTCACAACGCCACCTACAACATAGGTGGTGTAGTTATCTGTGTCCGAACCGATGTCGATTATTTCGACGTCAAATTTCCTGACTCTGTCCAAGGATGGCGCAAAAGGTGGCTCTATATACACGAAGAAAGCGCTAATTCCGTGGAACACAACATAGTTCCTTTCGACGGAAACGCAAAATTTCAACGCCGCTACTCCTGGGACGCCGAAGCTTCCGAAGAAGAGAAGAAGGCGACAGAAGCTCTTATGTCTCGTATTCATCAGCTCCAAAATACTCGAGGCAAAGAGTTATCTGGTGTCCAAATCACTGCCTATTTTCTTAGGATTAGAGTGCAACCTCTTCAGGCTCGCAAAAATCCCCTTTGGACGTATTCTGGTGTCAATGACGCCAATAGGCTCTCCAATGATCTTTCTGTGAAGGACTTGGAGAAGTTTATTCGAAGAATTACCTCGCTGAGCAAGAGGGATCCTATTCCTTCCTCTTGTCGCGTGGAACCCTACAGCTCCACCAATCCTCTCCCCGAGATATTTTGTCTTCTCGAATTTTTATCTTGTTCTGAATTTTCCTTGCATCTCATTGCATTGATATCTCTCTATTTTTCCCTTTGCCGCTATTTTCCTGTAGAATCATCCTACTATGGCTTCCCTTCCTCCTCTTCCTGAGGATGGAGAAGTCGAAGAAATGGGCATTGTTACTGACGACAATCAAGAAGCTCCATCCTTTGTGAATGATCCCGTGGATTCTCGAAAATCTGCGGGATCTTCCGAGGACACTACGTCGGTCCAATCTCCTCCTCCCGCTGTTTCCCCACAAAGGAAAAGGAAGAGGAACGATGTCGAAGATTCCGGCACATCCAAAGCCGAGGAAGTTGTTCCTTCTCATCCGAAGGCGACTTATGATCCTTATGTTGCATCCCTCGTCAGCTCGTAAGTTACCTTGAGTTTCTCTTATTTCTGTAGTCGAAGTTTTTTTTTCTTGTCTTGCTTTTTATGCTATTGATCCTTACTCGCAGTGATGACGAGGAAGAAGTACCCACTCGTGACGTAGCTCCTCGGACGAGCACGTCACACACTTTAGTTATTTCGGAGAAGCCCGTTGAAGGAGAAGAATCGTCGCCTCCTCAACAAAATGTTGATACATCTACTCCTCCTTCGAGCCCCCTTGTCCCTTCGCCAAAAAGGGCAAGGGTTGAAATGATCATTGAGCCTCCTCCTCAATTGAGCAGCTCTTCGTCGCAGCTCTTGGATGATGTAAGTTTGTCGATGTCTATATTTCTTCTATTTTGCTTTTGTAGACCCTTACTTTTTTAATGCCGATGTTTTCCCCTTCGTTCTTCTTCTTTGACAGCCTATGATCAAGGATCTTATCCGCATCGGGTCCCAATTTATTGGGTACCGCGAGTATGCCAGCAGAACCGAAGGTAATAACTTTTATATTTACTGTTCTTTCTGAATTTTGCTCCTTTTTGTTTGTCGCAATTTTCTGATCTTTATTTCCCCTTTTTTATCTTGATAGAGAAACTTGCAGAGGCCAACAAGCGTGCCGACGCACTTGCTCACAAACTAGAGCACAGTGAGGCGGCTCGCGAGAAAGCCGAGCTTGTCGCTAGCGAAGCTAAAGCTGAGGCTGATGATGCCAAAGCAAAGGCTGCTAGTGTCGAGGAACTGCAGAAAAGGCTCAAAGATGCTGAATCTGCCTTAGACGAGCGTAAAGCTGCACAAGCTGCACGTGAACAAGGGATCATCAAGCGTTTGAAGTCGCAAAGTCGACGTACGCTGAGTAATATCATCAATCCCTTCTATTTTATTGTACTTCCTGTTTCTTGGTTTTCGACTAATGTTTTGTCTCGTGGCAGCCCAAACGAACCAAGATTTTGATCTGGAGAATCCCGTCAATGACCCTCTCCTTGACGCACTTTCTCTTCTGGAGTTTCATGGGCGTGAAATTCGTGAAGGCGTGGCCAATGCCAGTGCAGGTTTGTCGGCGTTGTTTCCCTACTTCTTCCCGAAGAAAGAGGAACCTTCGACTTTCCTTGCCCTTGCCAAGCTTTTCAATTCATCGGAAGACCTTGGATTGAAGATGCGTCAGAGAATATGAAGGTTGTTGTCGAGAATACTCGTTGCCCTGGTTGCTCGACAGCCAACGTACGCTTGATTGGATGAAGGTTGGCGACACCGATCGGATAGAGCGATCGAGATGGAGGTCGGCCGATCAAGGCAGCCAAGCCCAACACGAAGAAGATCTTGGCGTATCTCGGGATCAAGCCATCTTCGACTCCTAGCTCCTCGAGGCCGGAGGTCTAGTTGCATGCCTCCTTGTTTCTTTTTCTCGTTTCTTTTGCTCTTGTCGCCATTTTAGCCTTGGCGACAATTACCCTCTTAGTCCCCACGGAAAACTTTCTTTTGTAATGTCTGTGTAAATTTTCTAGCAAGGAATGAAATTTCTCTTCGTGCTTTTCATTGATCCTCGGGCCTTTCTTTTCCGGTTAATATTTGATAATTACTCGACCCCTCCTTGTTCTCGCCGCTGCTTCACTCGCATCTTCCTTCTCGAAGAAAGTACTCGTCGACCATAATCTCCTCGAGAGTTCATCAAGCGGACATTTGTCGGAAGATTTGCAAGAACTTCGACAACAACTTCAATCTATGAAGAAACAAACTTTGGCCATGATGGAGCAATCTCGGAAAGCCTCTGAAGGAGAAAAACTTGCTCTTCATCAAGCCAAAGAAGCTATGGTTGCTAGGGATGCTGCTGTACTGGAAGCAAAGGGAGCCGCAACCCGAGAAAATAGTATGCTTGAGCTAATGCTGGAAGCTAGCACAGATATGCTAGGTACGTTTTTGCTTTCTTTTGAGGCCTCCTCTTTATTTTGCTGTGCCTTTCTTCCAATTTCTTGCCCTGTCGCTTTTAACGAGCTCGGTTCTTGATTCTGCTGCCGAAGATCGGAGAGTGAATGAGAGGACAAATCTTCTTGTTAATCTCTCCCTTAATCATGGGTGTTTGTTCGGGCCACTCTCGAACGAACCCAACAAATTGTTAGGTTCCAAGATCGTGCTTGCCAAGTGCGCGATTTTCTCAGCTTTTGCACGGCGACATTAACCCTTGTCTATAGGAATCTATTTCCGCGAAACGAGGTTCCAAAAACTCTTCCCGAATTATTGGAGGTATTCGAGAGATGCTCCTCGCATCCATAACTTTGTGCGGGCTCAACTCACCGCTGGAGCGAGATTTGCCATGATTATGATAAACATCTCGTTATCCAAAGTTGGACCTCGACGAAGATTGTTGCTGGTTGCCCGGCCAAGAAAACGCGTCGGAAAAATGATATTGACTCAATCGATGCGATGGTAGCTCCCGTGGCCGAATCGATGATAGATGAACTTCTTCGGATGGACTCGGAGTTTTTACCAAGGGTTCTTATGCTGAACATAAGACAACCAGGGGCTTGTCCGTAGATACTATCTTGGGATTTAACTGACTTGTATTATATTGGAAACCTTGTATCTCACTCTTTTTTGTTTTCCCTCCTCTTTTTTTATATTTCCGAAGGAATTTATTGTATATTGCTGAGGTCCTCTATGTTGTTGAAGCCCCCGAGCCTAATTGGGCGAAGGTTGCACTATTTTTCCCTCCTTGAAATCTATTTTTTCTGTTGTAATAAGACATCCTTGTTTGTCCCTTGGATGGATTGCCAATCTTCGAGTATCTTTGATGTCGAAGTTCTATATTTACATAGCGAGGTTTTTAGACCAAGGCACTTACGATTTTTGATGTGTACACTATATTTATGATTGCTGGCTTCCGATTTTGTTATATTTGGCGAGGTATTAATGTACCAAGGCGAAATATTTCAGTGAATCTATATTGTATGTATTTTGAGACTTGGGCGTTGAGCCCCCGAGCGTGTCGAAAAATAAGAAGTATATCTCCACTATCTTTATTATATTGCAGCACCACGAGCCCGCCTCATTAAAAACCTTTCCCGGCCCCACTCGGTGCCCCGAAAAAGGAAAAGAGTGCGTCCGAAAACTCGTGGGCGTTTCAAGTACATTGAAGTTTTTATAAGGACTATATTTTAGCTCTAGGCGTAGAACCGCCCGAGTTGCGCCACGTTCCGTGGGTTTTGCTCCTCCACCCTCGTCTTCTTGTCCTTTATCCTGTATGCTCCTCCTCCAATTACTTCGTGACGATATAGGGACCAAGCCATGGTGACTCGAGTTTTTCATGACTTTTTTGCGTGAGCCGAAGAACTAAGTCCCCCACTTGAAAAGATCTTGGCCGCAAACGTCGACTCGTGGTAATTCTTCAAGTCCCGTTGATATTTGGTGACCCTTGATAATACTTCGTCCCGAGCTTCGTCGAGTGCGTCTACATCGTCTTCCAATGCTGTCCTTGAAGCTTCTTCATCATATGTCTGTGACTCTAGGGGAGTCGTGCTCTATTTCTATTGGAAGTATCGCCTCCGCGCCATGGACCCGAAAAAACGGTGTTTCTTGTGTCGTCGTATTTGGTGTTGTTCGGATGCTCCACAACACACTTGGTAGTTCTTCGGGCCAGGTATGTCGAGCTTTTTCTAGTGGTCCCAACAGACGTTTCTTCATGCCATTGCAGATAATGCCATTGGCTTTCTCGACCTGCCCGTTGGTTTGAGGATGTGCAACTGACGCGAAGTGCAGCTTGATACCCACTTCTTTGCAGTAATCTTTGAATTCGTTGGACGTAAAGTTACTGCCATTGTCCGTGACGATGCTATGAGGCACTCCAAATCTGAAGACGAGGCCTTTTATGAATTTTACTGCGGACGCTCCATCTGGCGAATTTATCGGCTTCGCTTCTATCCACTTTGTAAATTTGTCGACGACTACTAGCATGTATTCCTTTCCTCCTGGCCATGATTTGTGTAACTTGCCCACCATATCGAGTCCCCATTGTGCAAAGGGCCACGACAAAGGTATTGGTGCTAGTTCTGCTGCTGGAGAGTGAGGTTTTGCGGCGAACCTTTGACACGCATCGCAAGTCCTTACTATTTCTTTGGCGTCCTCGATTCGTCGTCAACCGGTAGAAGCCTGCCCGAAAAACCTTGGCCGCGATGGCTCGACTACTCGCGTGGTGGCCGCATATTCCTTCGTGCACATCCTTCAAAATTACTCTTCCTTCTTCGGGTGTTACACACCTTTGCAGAACACCTGAAATACTTCGCTTGTATAGTTCTCCTTTGACCACCGTGAAGGCTTTAGATCGTCGAATTACTCGCCTTGCTTCAACTGGATCGTCGGGTATTTCTTTCCTGAGGATGTATGATACATATGCTTGCATCCAAGGAACCTGTACCATCATCACAAGCTCTTGTTCATCTTCATCCTCCGTGGTTTCGACGAGGGGTGTCGAACTTTTTTCTTTTCTCTGCACCTTTTTTGACTTTGTAGATCTCTCCGATATTTCTTCCCAAAACACTCCTGGCGGAACTGGGAGACACTGCGACCCGATGTTTGCGAGGACGTCGGCTTCATCGTTGCTCAATCTACTGATGTGGTTTACCTCGCATCCATCGAATAACTTCTCGAGTTCATTGTACACCTCCTTGTATGCTACCATGCTATCATTGACTGCATCACATTGGTTCATAACTTGCTGGGCCACCAATTGTGAGTCGCCAAAGATTTTTAGTCGAGTTGCGCCGCATGCTTTTGCCATCTTCATCCCGTGTATGAGGGCTTCATATTCCGCTTCATTGTTAGATGCGTTAGGGAACGTCATCCGAAGGATATACTTTAATTTGTCGCCTTCAGGTGATATAAGTATGACTCCTGCTCCAGCTCCTTCTACTCTTTTGGACCCGTCAAAATTCATGGTCCAGGTTCTCGACGAGTCCGGGGGTCCCGTGTTCGCGAGCTCCATCCATTCTGCGATGAAGTCCGGCAAAACTTGCGACTTGATTGCTTTTCTTTTTTCATACGTGATGTCCCAAGGGGAAAGTTCTATTCCCCAAAGGGAGACACGACCCGTAGCTTCCGGATTGTTCGAGTATATTTGACAAAGGAGCCTCATTGACCACTATGATCGGGTGTGCCGAAAAATAGTGGCGCAATTTTCGTGCTGTTGTGAACACTCCGTATGCTAGCTTCTGGTACTGAGGGTACCTTTGTTTTGACGGCGATAAAACTTCGCTGACGAAGTAGACTGGCCTCTGTACTCCGTGGAGTTTTCCTTCTTCTTCTCTTTCGACAACCAGTGCCGTGCTCACCACTTGGGGCGTGGCTGCGATATATAACAGGAGAGGTTCCTTTTCCTTCGGTGCCACCAAGATTGGTGGTGTCGAGATTTTGCGCTTCAAATCTTCGAAAGCTCTGTCGGCTTCTTCGTTCCACTAGAATTTGTCTCCTTGTTTTATCAAAGCGTAAAATGGTAACGCTTTTTCTCCTAGCCTGGCGACGAATCTGCTCAAAGCTGCGACTCGCCCGATTAAGCTGTTGTATCTCTTTCAACTTTGTTGGCTTTCTCATTGTTACAATAGCTTGTATTTTATCGGGATTTGCTTCAATCCCTCTTGCTGAGACTAGAAACCCCAAGAGTTCTCCTGCTGGGACGCCAAAGGAACACTTCGTCGGGTTCAACTTCAGGCAGAACTTGTTGAGGTTGTCGAACGTTTCCTTGAGGTCCTCTATCAGCGGTTATCCTTCTTTTGATGTGATGACAACGTCGTCGATGTATACTTGCACGTTTTTCCCAATCTGTGTCGCCAAGCACTTTTGCATCATCCTCTGATATGTTGCTCCCGCGTTTTTTAGACCAAAGGGCATTGTTACGTAACAAAACACGCCATAAGGTGTAATGAACGCGGTCTTTACTTCATCTTCTTCTTTTAACCTGATCTGGTTGTAACCAGAATACGCGTCCAGGAAGGAAAGACGTTCGCATCCCGCCGTGGAGTCGATAATTTGATCGATCCTCGGGAGGGAAAGTGATCCTTTGGACAATGTTTGTTGAGACACGTGAAGTCGACGCACATGCGAAGGACCTTAGTGTTTTTCTTTGGCACCATCACGGGATTTGCTACCCATGTGGCTTCGTGGAATATCTCTTTGATGAAACCAGCTTCTTGTAGTCGATTTATTTTCGACAACGATAGCTTTGCGGTTTGGTTCCGAAAAACGCCGCAAAGGTTGTTTGATTGGTCTCGTTGTTGGATCCAAATTTAGGTGGTGCTCGGCAAGTTCCCCGGGTACTCCTGGCATGTCGGCTGGACACCATGCGAAGATTTTCCGGTTCTCACGGAGGAACTCGACGAGCGCGCTTTCCTATGCGATATCCATGTTGTTTGCAATGGATGTCGTCTTTTTTGGGTCCGTCGGGTGAATCCGCACTTCCTTAGAATTTTTCTCTGTGTTGAAAGTTGATTCTTTATTTGGCCTTCCAACGTACGGCGGTACGTCGTAATCGGTCATGCTCTTCGACGCCAAATATTCAGCTTGCATCCCGAAAGTTTCGATAACCGATGGAAATCCTTGTCGCATTTATCGGCTAAGGCGAAACTCCCTTTGACCGTGATTGGTCCCTTGGGTCCGGGCAATCTCCACAACAGGTATGTATAGTGTGGTACTGCCATAAATCTAGCATATGCTGGTCGTCCCAACAAAGCGTGGTACTCGCGATGGAAAATCCACGACTTCAAACTCCAGTTTCTCGATTCTATAATTTTCTCGGGTTCCGAACTGAACGTCGAGGTTGATCTTTCCCAATGGGTAACTTGGTTTCTCCGGTGTGATGCCGTGGAACCTTGTGTCCGTTGGCTTCAAGTTTGCTAAGGATATGTTCATCTTCCGCAATGTATCTGCATACATAAGGTTTAAGCTGCTGCCACCATCTATGAATACCCGAGAAACATCAAAGCCCGCAATAGCTGCTGGCGAATAAGTGCTCGACCGCCCCGGTCGAGGAACTTGCTGCGGGTGGTCCGCTATGGTGAAGCCGATGTCTTGCCACCGACCAATTGAGGTACTCAACTCGTTGGTGGAGGCATTTTCTCCGCCATGAACACTCGTCTCGAGATTACTTTTTGAGTTCTATTGGACGGCCTTCCCTTCTGAATCATCGACACCGCTCCGTTTGAGTTAGGGTCAACATAAGGTGGTGGTGGAGGTGCTGCCGCTATTCTGAGCTGATGCCGATTGTCGTCTGTAATCGCGGGAGGTGGCGGTAGATGAACTTCGCTCCTAGGCTCCCGAGGGTTTCTCTCCGTGCTGCTCGAGCGTGAGCATTTTCTCGCATATCCGAACATTGCCCGAAAATTTCGACGGTCTTTCTGCAGGTGCCCCGACTGTCTTTTCCCGTTCTTGTCGAGGAAGAAGTGCATCCGGCACGGTCCGTTCAGCATTTCTTCGGGGGACACGAAAGGTCTTGGAAACCTCGGCCCACTATTTTGTCTGTTGCGGGAGTCGTCCCTATTATCGCTTCGCTGCTCATTGCTTCTCTGATAATCATCTCTGTTGTTTCCTCCTGTGTTTGCCCGAGATCCTGCCGAAATTTGCCCTGGGCATCATAGTTTGGATACTGCCGAGGAAATCGTCGCCTCGATTGATAATTTCGACCACGGTCCTCCTCTGGCGACCTGTGTCGTTTATTGTGAACAGCGTCTTCTCCGTCTGCCCATCTATTTGCTATCTCCATCAGCGCGGATACTTGTTTTTGGATTGGTCCTTCCCAAGTCCTCGACAAAATCTCCACGCCTAATTCCTGCGACAAACGCATCTATTGCTCTCTCGTCCGATATATTTTCTCGCCGAGTTTTTTATGATGTTCCACCTTTGGATGTATTTTCTCATTGACTCATCCGGTTTTTGTCGACACGCCCTCGGCTCTTCTAACGACGCGAGTTTTTTGCACGTGGACCCGAAGTTCTTGACGAATATGTCCTCGAAACTTTCCCGAGCTGTCGATGGATCCTCGGCGGAAGTTTTTTGATCCAAGATCGTGCGGCTCCACTTAAGTGCACCTGAATACTTTGCATGGCTGTTGCTCTAGTTCCTCCAGTTAGCTTCACCGTCTCGAGGTAATCAATTAGCCAGTCCTATGGATCTTGCAGGCCATCGAACTTTTTGAAGTGATCGGGCAACTTAAATCCCGACGGAACTCGAGTTTTTCGTACTCTCCTTGTGAAGCACGGCAAGCCGCACATATCCTCGTCGTTAAGCTCCGGGGATTGCCGATGATCCCTTCTGCTTTGTCTCGCCCTATCGACCCTTGCTTGTGCTCCTGCGTCTCTTGCTCCGCTTGGTCCTTCAGGAACTGCCGCTGTTGCTGCTGCAGGTCGTGGACTATTTTGCCTTGTCGCTCCTTCGGGAGGCGTTGCTACGAACGCTGTCCCCATAGCTCCAACCCTCGCTAACGCCATGTTGTATAATGTTTCCCTTGGATCTCCCGGGGGTGGCCTGGATGCGAGGATGTAAGCTTGTGTCGCCATATACCCAGCTTCTGGTGTCTTAGGGATAATATTTCCTCTTGTATCTATCGACATAAAGGACATGTCGAGGTTTTGAACCAAGTGCTCTCTTTCGCTTCGGGTATGTGTTGTAACCTTGATCTTCCTCTCGTTCCGAGCCTCCCCGTGGCTATCACCCGAAACTCTAGATTGTCCACTTAGATCCGCCCTTCTCCTGCCGGATGCGTAAGCTGCCTCCTTTCTCCTGTTCAACTCAGCTCGTCCGTTTTTCTATTTCTCGGGCGGTTCGTGCGAGCCTATATTGATAAGCTTGCAGTTCTCGAGCTGTAGCTGTTGTCGTCATTGGCTCCGACCCATCTAGGGCTTTTGCCGCTCTATCCCGAGCTGCCTGTGGAAGTTGAACTCTGACTCGTGGTGTGGGCCCGACATATTTAGTACCCATACCTCTCCTTAGATCTGAGGGATCGACAAAAGGATTACCCAAATCGTCGAAAGCCTCTCGATGTTTCCTCTTGATTGTCGATAGCATAAATCCGATGATATTTTGTACTCCGATCTATGTTGGGTTTGGTGACATCATTGTTGAGATTGATGAAGACCTTGCCCACCGTGAGGGATTTGTCGATGAAGTCGTAATCGTCGACATCGCTTGAGCCATCGCTTATATATGAGTCCGTGAGATGACTCAAACGATGTGTTGTCGAAGATCTTGGCGAGTTTCTCTCTTGCTCTAATGCCGACGTAACGTGTTGCCGAAGTTTCTTCTTCGACTCGCTTGACGATGCATAGCTTGAAAAATCAGAATCGACCGCCGACGATCCCGACGAAATCGGAATTTCGACACGATACGATCCTTCCTTCTCGACGCGAAAGTGAAACCTTCCGAACGTCATCTCCAAGGGCTCCGCCGTATACGCATATGCATCCAAACGGGAGGGTGGGTGAGGAACAAAATCAACAAGACCGAGCAGCGATCCGTTTACCTCGATCCATAGTGTTGCTCCCGGTTGACGATGTCGAAGATCTTGAACGTGCCATCGAGATCGGATCCTTACGCCTCTAATTCCCACGAGACGGCGCCAATTGACAAGGGATTAACTTGTCAATGCCTATGGATTGTAGGCTAGGGTTTAGTTAGAAGTAGAGGGCAAGTAGATCTCGAAGGTTTCAGCCGAAAAGTACTCGACGATTATGAAAACTAGGGTTTGCAGACAATGATTCGATGATCTCCTCGTCCCTCGACTCCCCCTTTATATAAGAGGTGGAGCCGAGAGTTTCGTTTTGTACAAGTTACGTAGTCCGGGACGGTTTCTAACTCATCCCGCCGTATTTACAAACAACACTTCCTATTACAATTCTACTTTCTTTAATATATCTTGGGCTCTCGAACCTTCTTATTCTTCGGGTAGTGGGCCTTCGTTAAACCCCGGGTACTATCTTTGGCAGGCCCATTTGGGATGCCTATGTCAGTAAGTTTTTTATCTTGCATACGAACCACATTGGTCGAATTGTCAGTGACTTACCACAACCAGCCACATGCTACCGTTTGTGAAGCCGGGCACAAGGCCTATCACGATAGCGTGTGGAAAGACCATCATGTCATCGCAAAGCTGACCTCGTAGCTTCCGAT
The DNA here is from genome assembly GCF_022539505.1 of Lolium rigidum. Taxonomy (NCBI): domain Eukaryota; kingdom Viridiplantae; phylum Streptophyta; class Magnoliopsida; order Poales; family Poaceae; genus Lolium; species Lolium rigidum. The sequence continues at coordinate 190,475,123 of NC_061512.1, read as the reverse complement.
GTGGAACAGTAAGATCGACGATGACGCTGCTACACCTACACGGCGTGCCTCCACGAGCATGTTGCTGCTTGTAGGGGGAACAATGTCGTGGATTACAACCATTATCCAACCACTGCTAGTACCACTCTTGTAAGATATTGGCTACTTCGATTATTTGGCTACCCGACTTTCTCAATTCCCTCATCTTCATGAACTAGATGATCAAGATAAAAAAAAATCAAAAGGTTGACCAACACAATATACAATCAAGGTATGAATCGACACACATGAGAACCTACAATATACTAGCGAGGTGCGGATCTATCCCTCTACGTTCGCCGAAACGAGAAACTTATAACACGAGAGTTGTGTGAAATGGTGATGTGAACCTACTCGTTAAAGAAAATTTCACGATGTTGACCATTCATGATGAATTTGGCAAAATTCACTAAAAAAAGCTCTCAGTATGGATATGAAATTGAAGATTTATAGCTAACAAAACTCAAAATTGATTGTTCGAACATATCGTATCATCAACATGTTTCTTTCTTATATGCATCATATTTTATTTTCTAGTATAATTGTGTTGATAAAAAGGGAGTAGCTGAAGAAAATTAGGGAGGATGAGCGGAAGCAACCCCACACACCTGACACGATCGGATCAGGTATTCAGGTGCATTTGCTAGCAGCGAACTCCAAAACACCAGTCTACTGGCCAGCGTGAAGGTGCCATTCGTCAAGTCCAATAGCAGGAGAAAATACGGGAACTCGATTCGAAACTCGGCCAGATCGAATATGCATGCGCTTGCTTCGCGAGTTTACTGTGATCTGCCGTGACGTCCTTGCTGCCGAGACTTCCATGGGACAAAACAAAGCGCTGAATCGCTGGCCTGAACTGGACGTTGGCTAGGGGAACAGACCGTGCGGCGTGTGTTGTCAGTGTTTAACAGCTCAAGGAATGAGATCTCACGGGGGCCTTCGTACGTCCTTGCCTGTTGGGAGGGTTCAAAGGATCGTGCCGACGAAACACGACGGCCATGACCTCGCCTAAATTTTTCAATTTCAGGAGAGCTTGCACAGCCAGCGACGCGATAAGAATCCCTAAAAAATTGAACAAACAAATGTAAACAAACTGTGAAATTTCATTTAAATTTAGAATTATTTACAAAAGTTTTAATAAAATTTGAAATAAATTAAACTAAAATATACCTAATCTACTGGTTGTCGGTTGGGGTACACGAGATCTAGACGAGCACTTGCTTCCAAATCCTCCGGTAGCGTTGCACGTTGAAGGAGGCTAAGATTGCCGCCTGCTCAGCGACGCCCTCGAACAGCTACTCGCCGCCTCACTCCGCCTGCTATCCCGTGCCCTCGACGCATCCGCTATGGTTATTAACCAATAAAATCCAGCTCTGAAAGCTTTGGCTGCAATTGCTCGACTGCTTGCGTGGTGGCCACAAATCCCTTCACGTATGTCCTTCAATATGACTCGTCCTTCCTCGGGTGTGACACATCTCTATAACACACCCGATATACTTCGTTTGTACAGCTCTCCCTTGACCACTGTAAACACCTTAGACCGCTGAATAACTCTTCGTGTTTTTACTGGATCTTCGGGTATTTCTTTCCTTATGATATATGCTAAGTATACCTGCATCCAAGGAACTTGAATCATCATAACCTCCTCTGGTTCCTCTTCACCATCCGACATATGTGTTTCTAAGACTGATCGAGCCCCCGAGTCTTTCTTAGGTTTGTCATTTTTCTTCGGCTGCTTTGGTGCTGCTACTTTCCTTGACTTGGTTGACCATTCACTAATTTCCTCCCATAATTTCAGCCTCTCACCTGAGAAGCGCACGGTCCCATCATACACCGTGACTCGTTGTGTTGAGCGCGTTGGTTTGCGACGAAGCACGATCTCCGGGAGTACTCATTTTTCATTAGTCATCCGCCGGAGTTGTGGTTTGACTCTGATGACGAGGTCGCCGCCACCTTAGGTATCCACCGGCGGGGAAACCCTAGTATTTAGTTTTCTGGTGTTTATCTAGTAGTATTATTTTACTAGTTTTCACGCAACCGTTTTGTATAATTATTTAGATTTCGAAAATGCTTTTAAAAAAAGAAAAATCGTAATGCCTAGGCGAAATGCGTCGGCATGTTGGGTGCACCCCGCGTACATGGTCAGATCAGGTGGCTTCTTCGGCGAGGAGTGACCCAGTGCTGCGTAAGAGCAGTGGAGCGCTACAGGATGATCACGCACGCGTCAAGGCTCCTGATCTTCCGACCAATCGCTGGCTCTGCTTGCCCAGAAGGTCCGCCGAGAAGCGGATTTCAAGGAGCAAGCCAGCGACCATAGTCAGCCCATCGACGCCACCGCTCGCCACCTTCGTTGCTCTGGTCCACGCGAGACGACGACCAGGCGACGGTGGCCGCGCGCCCGGTCGGGGCGCGGATCGGCTCCTTCCGCCGGCGCTTAACTGTCATCGTCAAACTCAAACCTGCTTAATTACCCGCGAAGTCTGCGTGAAGTTTCTTCGTATGGTTACAAATCAAACGATCTGTACAGAAAAAAGATATAAAAAAATCCATAATTCTGCGAACAGTTGCGAGGTTAAGAGGGCATCAAACAGCCGAAATACACATTGGAACATGGGTTCAAGGGAACCTGATAAAGGGACAGCCCAAGAATCAACATTTTTTGTATCTCCACAAAAAATTGAACAAATTTTTTCATTGTAGAGGATACACGTATGCATGTGCGTGCCATTTTTCATATACCTAAATTCAAAAGTACGTAGCTTAGGCAAAAATCACAAATTTCAAATGAACGGTCTAAAGGAAACTCGTTCCTCCCGAAATTTTTATAACTTAGTGATGGGATAACTATGTAACTTAGTGCCGGACAAAGTTTAATCGGGTTCAGGAGTACCCATGAACAAAAAATCGCTTTCAACAGACAGTAGTACAGTTGCCACTATTCACATAGTAGCATTTTTTTTTCTCTTTATGTATTTTAGATTTGGATCTGAAAATTCTAGACGATGTAAACACACATCTCGTGAACAGCTACAAATTTATTTTAAAAAATTTTAACGCTTACTAATTTAAACTTTGTGAAGTGGTATCACAGTATCATGTGAGGAATGGTATCACTAGATATATTCTCGGGAGCGGGAGCAGAAGAGACGCACCCACCTGTGTTAACCTGCACACCGGCGATTCAGACTTCGCAGAGGCGGAGTAGGATTGCAGGAACAAAACGCTCCATGCTGCATGATCAACTAGGCCAAGTATAGAGCTATATTAGGTACTCCTATCTTAATTGGTTATGAACAATTTATTTTTCCGTACCAAGAGAGAAACGAAACCTTAGTGTTTGGTTACCCACAATTTGTGTTTTTAGAAAATAATATACTCAGCGTTTGGTTACATACACATGGAAGTGTCTTAGTTCACTAACAACAACGAGGTCGGCGAGCGCGGTGACAACAAACGGTAGCACCGGCGGCAACAAACAACAAATCCCCGAGTTCTTTGCTAGTCGAGGAGAGGCGAATAGTAACCCCTGCCTTTTGCCGCACCGACGGGCCTGAATAAGGAATCACATCATACTTTAAAGAACACCATTGTCAATTGACAGCTGAGAGGCACCGGCCGCAAAGCATGCGTGGAAGGGTAAACAGTACACCTAGATCCGTCTTCATCCAAGAAGTCTGGGCTGCGTGAAACAGTGATGAACAGCAGACGAACCTACATCAGCTACAAGCAAACACGGATGCCTAACATGCCTCACAGATACTGTAGGGTGAACTGGGAAATTTCATATACACCACGTGACCATAATACAGATATCCATCTCAAATATGCTGCCAACATGTTTTCACTTGTACACAAACACAATCCAAAACCTCCTAAAAGAAATGAACGCTGCTAACGACAGGTGTCACACAGAAGCAGAACATGCATACCGATGTTGTAGATTTAGCGGTAACTCTCATCAACACGTCAAGCTACAAAACACAAGTCTGATTTCAGGGAATAAAAATAGAAAAGCCCACCTATAAATCATTCAGACGAAGATGCCGGAGTGGCGAAAATGAAACCAAGGATGACAACTGACATCCTCGAGAAGAGTTTGATCTGGGTGAGTAACATCAGTATGTTCATTCTGCTGAACCACACCACCAGAGCTGGCAAACATATATTGTTCATCCCAATTCACCTCTGGTACATTCTGAAGCTACATTTGTTTAAGAAAGGCGAAGAAACAACAAGAATGCACATTGAAAGCAGGCCTACATTACTACAAAATAAATACAGGAAATGTTTAGTTGCACAGTCCACATTCACCAAAGAAATACTAGGCACACTAAGGCTGTCCATCATCAGGATAACCACCGCATTACAAAATAATCAATGAGCATGACAAGAGAATATTCAGTTGCCTGGCAGCAAAAACATGGCTGATTTCTCTCATAAATGACCCACAGCAAAGCGGGGTTGCCCTCAGGCCTAAGCCTCTAATCAAACCATTGAGCTACAAGAACGGTAATACCATCAAAATTACAAAGAGCTATGTATTGGGCTGTTGGGACATGCTCGATGAAGCATGAACTACGTGTGCTTTAGCGAGGGCTATACGATTCAGATAACCATATCACCATAGAATGAACACGTAGCAGCAACAAGCAAGACGTACTAGAAAGAACTGGATATCTCCATGATAAGAAAGATTCAATGTGAGGAACTATTGAGGCAAATAATCTACAGTAAGCAAAGGCACTACAACGGCCAACGGGAGCAAGCGAAGCAAAGGGTACATGCTAAAATTAGCGATCGTCAGAATTATGAAGCACAAATCCTAAGAAAATTCACATAGAAATTACAAAGGATCAGTTCTCTAACCTATATTTCAGTGGTTATGCACCGAGTCAAAAGGGGATATAAACATAGTCCATGTAAACCTATTTCTATCCCAGTACCATTTAGTTGAATTCAATATTGTTGGATCTGCAATTGGGTTGGATGAACATTCTGTGAACAGATATACAGATTCAGAACTAGCGCATCACAGAAACACAATTGACATCTAAAAAGCACCAGTTATTGAAGAAGTCAGGCATGCGTACAAGCAAAAATAGCAGGTTTTGTCTCATCTTCAGGACAGAAGACCACACTATACATCAAACAGTCCTAAAGGTGCAGAAGAAGTTCTCCGACAAGGCATGTAAACCAATATGTCAACCATGCGTCAAATAATGCAATGATCCTGCCTGCCTTTTGCCGCACTGAAGCACCGGCCGTGCATACATGGAAGAAAAAATGATGAAGCTACAGACGAAACTTCTTAAATCAAAATGATAAGCTACACAGCGAACAGTACTCCTAGGTTCCGTCTTCATCGAAGAAGGCTGGGCTGAGCTAAAAGTGATGAAACTACAAACAAAGCTTCTCAAATCAAAATGACAAGCTACACAGTAAACAGTACCCCTAGGTTCCGTCTTCATCGAAGAAGGCTGGGCTGCCTGAAAAGTGATGAAACTACAGGCAGAGCTTCTCAAATCAAAATGACAAGCTACACGGTAAATCACTCGCTACACAAGCAACACAGAGATAAACTAAGAGGTCTCACATATAATTTAGGATGCACTGGGATATTCAATACGGAACAAGCGATCAGAGATATCCATCTGAAATATTTGCTGCGAATCATGTTTTCAAGCCAAAACCTTGAAAACGAAATGCTGACAACGGCTGGTATCATCCAGAAGCAGAATATATATACTGATGTTATAGTTGGACCAGTAACCATCTACTACATGCAAAATGAAGCAACAAAACACAGATCTGCCTGCACAAAATAAAATGGCATCAGAAGAACTTGACCATTCACATTGTAGATATGAGTTTGATCTGGATGAGTAACATCTATATTCATGCTGCTGAATCACACCAGAGTTGGAAAGAAATATTTCTGATTCCAACCCACCTCTGGTAGATTTTGAAGCTATTTGTTCAAGAAAAGCAGAAGCAAAACAATATGAGTTCATTGCAAACAGTCCTACACTGCAAAATTTGAATAGAGGAAACACACACTCCACACTCACCAACGTGAAATACAAGGCACACTAAAGCTATCAATTATCAGGATGGACACCACATTACAAAATAAGAAACACATCAAGAGAAGAATCAGTTGCCTGACGACAAATAATGACTGATTTCTCATTAGTTATGCACGGTAAAATAGGGTTGCCCTCGGGCCTAAGCCTCTCATCAAACCATTGAGCTACACAAACAGCAATACCATCAAAATTACGAAGAGCTATGTACTGCACATGCTTAATGAAGATGATTAATGAAGCATTAACTCTCTGTAATTTAGGAAGGCCCATAAGATTCAGACAACCATATTACCGTAGAATGAATACGTAGCAGCAACGAACAAGATGTACTAGAAAGAACTGAGAAGCTCCATAATAATATTCAAAGTGAGGAGCTATTCAGGCAAACAATCTACAGTAAACAAAGGCACTACAGCAAGAAGCAAGCGAAGCAAAGGGAACATGATAAAATTAGTAATCGTCAGAATTATGAAGCATAAATCCTAATAAAATTCACATAAAAATTACCAAGAAAGGAACTGTTCTCTGACCTATTTGAGTGGTTATACACGGAGCCGAAAGAACATATAGTTCCCATATCACTTGCCAGTTGATATGCACCCAACATGGTCCATGTAAACGTATTCTATCCCTTTACCATTTAGCTCAATTCAATATTGTTCGATCTGCAGCTTGTTGACGAGGAACTCATAGAATGGGGGATTGGATGAAATATCTATCACCAGACAGAGAATCCGAACTATAGCATCTCAGAAATACAATTGACATCTGACATGCACCAGCTACTGAAGAAGCCAGGCATGCGTAGAAGCAGAAACAGCAGGTTCATCAAACAGTCGTAAAGGAGCAGAAACAATTCTCCGATAAGACATGGAACCCAAAATGTTAACCATGTGTCAAATGATGCAATGATCCATTTCCACAGTAAACCAAGAAGATAAACTAACATATCTCAACTCACACACTAATGCAAGAGGAGAGAATCGCACCTTTGGTTAAAAAAAGTCATACAGGATGCACTGACCAAATGAGACCAGAACAAATGATTATACAGATATCCACATGAAACACTTGCTTTGAAGATGTTTTTGCTCATATAAACAGGAAGCAAAACCTCCTAAAAGAAACGCTGAAACCAAAAGCTATACAGAGATAGACCACGTAAAGTGATACAGTAGATGTGGCGGTAACTCTTATACTAATACTGGAGTGCAGATACTGGTAATTCTCTCTGGCATGCAAAATCAAACTATAATCTCTTCAAAAAGGAAAGCAAGACCTAAGCTACAACTCTGAGAAAGATTACCAAATGCCTGGTAAAGTTCAATTTGGATAACTAACATCAACAATCTTTCTGCTGAGCTACACTAGAGTAAGGCAAATTGCTGGATTCTAATTCAGCTCTTGTTAATTTCAAATCTATCTCTTTAAAAGAAGCAAAGAAATAGCAAGAGTTCGCATAGAAAACACAGAGACCAGCATTGTAAAATCTAAACTGAGCAGATGTTCAGGTGCACACTCTACATTCACATGTACCAACATAAAGCACCTGGCGCACTAAAGCTATTGACATCACAGGATAACCAGTGCATTTCAAAATGAGAAACACATCAAGAGAACATTCACTTGCCAGACAGCAAAAAATCACTGATTTATCATGAATGATGCACAGTAAAGCAGGCTTGTCCTAGGAACTAAACCTCTCACCAAACCTTTGATTACGCAAGACAGCAATGCCAACAAAGTTACAAACAGCTATATACTTGCAAATACAAGATGCAGTAGAATATATTTTAGAAGGCAGAATACCATAGCAGCAATATACGAGATGCTCCCATTTTAAGATTAAAAGTGAGGCGCTATTGGCACACAATCTGCAGTAAGCAAGGCCATTACAAGAAGACCGCGAGAAGCAAAGGGAACATAAAAAAAATCGGGGATCATCAGATCGTAAAGCACAAATGCAAAGACAAATCACTTTGGTGGTTAACTTATGCAGAGACAAAAGCTCATCTCACTTGGCCAATTGCACAACATGGTCCATATGTAACATCTGTGATATAAATGATCGGTTTTTAAACCTACTTGTGTTCCTCAATCCTTCACCATCTAGTTCAGTTCAGCATTATTTGATCTGTACTTTATTGACCGGGGTATTAGGGAACTCATAAGATGGCGTAGAAGAGCAATGCAAATCAGTGTATGATATGGGAACTACAAAATTACATGTAAATGTAACTATAAGCTTCAACAGGAAGTGGGTACAAAATCACTGATCAAATAGATAAAAAAATGCATACCAGTTAAGAACTGAATAGCCAACACACAAACCTAAATGTCCATACTTCCAGATAATGATTATTACAGGACAATACAGCATTTATGACCATAACTAAAGGGCTCACTCTGTAAGCTACATAAATGCTATGATCAAAAGAGACAGAGGAACAAAAGAAGATGATGGGCTGATGGGCGTAACCAGAAAGGGTGGCGCTCAAAATCGTCTTGTCCCTGGTACAATGAGGCTGGCATGTCCTGGCAAATTTTCCTTTTGGTTTTTTCCGTTTGACTTCCCTAATACATGATGCCCCTCTTCACATAATGAAGTCATTGCTACTTTTGAAACTAAACAGAATTCAGCATGACATTAATTTGAGATATCAAATATAATAGATAACCTGGACAAACTAGAGTTATAATCGTGTTGTCCTTGACTACGACAGTTAGCCATGCGTCTGCCAGAGTAGATGATTCCCCAAAAGGAATGCACAAAACGAGTAGTATTTGTTATACTGTTTTATAAGCTTCTAAGAAATGAGAAAAGAAGGGATACATGTTTAATAACTCTACAGATGGTGTGAAGGGTTAGCATAGGATTTCATGTTGAATCAACCTCACCAAGCAAAACCAAAACGCTGTGATGTAATGTAAATGAGCCAATTGAGGAATACTACCACAGGTATAAGGGTAAAAAGTGGTGGTACCTTTTAGGCAGGCGCCAAGTAAAAGGATAGTCAGAAGAAAATCACACACATTTGAGCAGGCAGACAGACAGATTTCTCTTGTGATAAATAAAAAGTTCATGATTTATTTTTGACTATCCATTACTCAGTGAACAGAGGTGGCTTCCCCACCCTCCGTGCCTAGACCATACAACACACCGGCGTATCTCTCGGTCAACCCACCAAAGTAGGAGTCCTTGAGCTTGTTAAACGAGAGCGCGGTGAGCAGCGAGTCGGATCCGGCCTGGTGGCAGATCCCGACCCGCTCGACGTCGAGCAGCTCGGCGAGCTTGTTGAGGCCGCCGTGGAGGCTGTTGCAGAAGCGCATGAGGTGCTTGATGTCGTAGACGACGGGGAAGTAGATCCGGATGAGGTCGAAGAAGCCCGCGCTGGTGTCGGGCAGGGAGGACCCCGTGAGCAGCTTGAGCAGGTACCCGAAGTCGTAGCCGCTGTGGAAGGTGACCCAGTGGATCTCCGGGTTGAGGACCACGCCGGAGGACATGAGCAGCTCGGCGAAGCGGCGCGCGCACGCGCCGTCGGCGGCGTGGCGCGCGAAGTCGATCCCGCTGCGCCGGAGCAGGTCGATGGAGTCGGCGGCCGCCACGTCCGTGCGCGGGTCGAAGCCCCGGAAGTTGAACTGCCAGACGCAGGGGCGGTGGTTGGGGGCGGGGGTGGGGAGGGCGCCGTGGGCGTCGGAGAAGGTGAGGCCCAGCTGGATGAGCTTGAGCATGTCGACGTTGGCCTTGAGCGTGGCGTAGTTGAAGTCGGCGGGGGACTTGAAGGTGCCGAGCGGGCGGCACACCACGCCCGGGAACTCCGTGTCCATGGCCACGTACGGGTAGTCGTCCACGATGTCCCTGATCACGGCGAACTCGGCTTCGAGGTTGTCCGCCCACACCTCGCGGATCTCGACACCGTCGGGCTTCTCGACGGCCGGCGTCGCCATCGGCTGCCGCGCATCCAAAGATTCGAGCTTTGCGGACGCTTGTGCTTCCTGGAAGCTGTGGGGCGTGGGATGGAGCGGTGGGGACCACGGGTCACCGGCGCGGGTGGGCGCCGCCGTGGGGCGCGGCGGGAGGAGGAGATCTAGGGGGCAGGCGGAGGAGGTGAGCTTGGGATTGGGGATTCGGGGGGAAGAAGATGAGATGAGGGAGGGAGGGACGAATGGGGAAAGTGGGTGACGTGCGCCGCCCGGGTAGGGTTGGTGCCACGTGGCGGGACCCACCGATGGCGGGACCCGCGGCATGATTGCCGGCCGAGAGCGTGCAGAGGGATCTGCCTTCCTGGGTGGCTGCCCGGTGGGCCCAGTTTTTGTGTGGAGGTGAGGGTGGCACGTCAGGCATAGGCATAGGCTGTGGATTGGAACGAGCAACCAAGGAAACCAGGGAAAGGGTAGATGAGCAATTTGGCTTTGTTTTGCTTCCTCCAAAAAAAATAGAAGAAGAGAAGGAGAGGTTGGTGGATTTTCTTTGACTTGGGTTTGGTCATTGTAAATCTCCCTTTCTCACGTTATTTCTTTCCCTTTCTCTGCTCTTTGATTTGTTTATGCTAGGTAGATCTGTTATAAAATATAAATATTTTATTTTTCTCAATAATAAATGTATCTACAACTAAAATAAAATGTGTCTAGATACATCTGTATCTGACGAAATCAAGACACTTTTAACAAATTACCTCATACATTAATAAAGGAAAAATATTTAAAGCATATATACATGTCCACCATGATTCATGCCATGGTTCCTTTTTATTACATCCTCCAAAAAACGATAAGAGATGGAGACGTTGGTGCATTTTCTTTGACTTTGGTTTGGTCATTGTAAATCTCTGTTTCTCACGCTATTTCTTTACTTTATCTATCTTTGTTTTGTTATACTAGTAGGTAGATCTATATAAAATATGAATATTTTATTTTTTTAGAAATTGATATATCTACAACTAAAATGTGTCTAGATACATCTAAACGAAATCAAGATAGTTCTAACGAATTACCTAATACATTAATAAAGGAAAAAGTAATTACATGCATATATACATGTCCACCATGACTCATGCCATGGTTCCTTTTTGTTACATCCTCAGACTCTTGCTAACAAGATTTTAATATGCTCTATAAGTTCATATTTCACCCGAGATCCTTATTTTAGGACGGAGCGAGTACAAAATTGTATGTCTCCTACAATTGGTCATGGAGTTCCGTGGGATTTGGTGGATGTGTTTTGAAGGTTTTGAGCTTGTACAACATAGGAATAGAGAGTTTTGTTTTGTTTCCACCAAAAAAACAAGAAGAAAAGGAGAGGTTGGTGGATTTTCTTTGACTTGGGTTTGGTCATTGTAATTTTGAAGTTTTTCGGCTTGTTTGATTCAAAGGAGCAACATAGGAATAGGGAATTTCACTAGTTATCCGCTAAATATAAAGAAATGGAACAGATGATACACATACTCCCTCATATGCATAATAAATGTCGAGACTTTAATTCTAAATTGGACTAAAGCTCTTACAGTTGTAATGGATCAGAGGGAGTAGTAAATTATTCTCTTGTGATCTGCTTGAGAAAATATGTACGCATTTTTCAATCTATTGGACCGCCTTTAGAAATTTGTTTGCAGAAGAGTGAGACCGAGATCAAATAAAAGCTAAACAATAGCTGCTTGCTGGATTGTATGGTTCATGTTTATTGAACACAATCCGTTTAGTTTATAGAATCCTAAGGAACTATTTTGACGCACACGGCACATAACACATACTCAGTTCCTTTTTTCACAAACTATGTTGAGTGCTACCTACTTTACCATTAGTTATTTACCATTTTCAGTTGCTTGCAGTGCGTATTCTATTTTGGTTCGTATGCTTACTTATGGTATGTTTTTTTCATAGAGAAAGTGTGTATGTTGTTAGGTCAGTATTTATGTGTGTTTTGCTTACTTAGATATGTCTTATGGGGAGGAAGGTTTATAAGCTACAGAAGTTCTAGATATGTGGACAAACTAATGTTAGTAACGATAACCTGTTCCTTTCGACATGCATGTTTCATTATCATCGTGAACAGGCGTAACCATGCAGGACATGTAACAAACTTTGTTGCTTTTGACACAACTTTTGTTGCACTCTGGCATTTTTTTGTATGGATTAGCAAATGCAATTCATAATCATTAACTACTTTAGTCAATATTAGTGGATATTTGTTTCAAACATATATCATGCCAATACCAATCATCATGGTGACTTTTCGGCAGCGCAACAAAGGGCGCTCATTGTTCTAGTGTTAGTGACCCCACATGTATTTTCTACAATGAGATTGAATCAACTCTTGATTTGCTTTGTGATTGTTGGTTGCCCGACATGTGTATGGGACGATGTTGCTCAAATTGTGAAGTGGAGCGTGGATCATGATTATGTGATGAGATGATTTGGACATTGATGACCAACCCGACCAAGACTTAGATTCTACTATGAAAAGATCCTCAAGCACGATGAGTATTCTCCGGCTAATGACGAGTGTTTGTTGTGTTGTTTTGTATGGTGATCACCGGCAATCTTCCTCTTCGATCGTCACCTAACAATGAGTATTCATTGTGTAGCTTTGTGATTTTAAGTGTGTCCGACACACTATTCGAATGAATTATACAGATGTATCTAGACGTATTTCAGCGTTCAGATACATTGTCTAAATAAAATTGAGTCACTTATTTTCCAATGGAGATTGTATAATGCTTTTTTTTTACCTCGCGACGTTTCAAATGGCATTTTGTGGAAAGAATAAGGACGGCCATGCATTTTACTCTTCACCCTGCCTTGTGTGCCAAGTGCCAACCGCATCTGGAGAGAGCATCGGGTGAGGGGAATGGGCAGGCAAGGTCGGCGGCCGGCACAGGTGAGGAGGGAAGTGGCCGGGGAACGCTGCTGCGCCTGGGATTGGCCACCATGTGGGTGCCGCGCCCGGTGGAAAGAGGGGCAGGGATTGACTGAGCAGACAGGAGAGGGTCGCGACTGGTGGGGGAGAAGGAGAGGAGAGAGACATGAGCTGCACCCGGTAGTGGAGAAGAAGGGGATGATAGGGAATGGGGCGTCGCAGTGGAGAAGAAAGGAGGTGGGGTGGAGCCGTGGAGTTACTGAATTTTTGCTGCATTGCTAACTGAACTTGGCTGCTGCTGCTAATTGAATACTATCTGCTGCTAACCGCTATTGCTGAAAATGAGAAGTGAGAGATACGAATGATGCTGATGCTGACTTCTGGTAGTACTGCTGCAGAGCGGAAGAAAAGAGAGATGCGCTGCTCCTGCTGCTGCTTGTTATCGGCTGGCACTACTTGCGATTGCTGAGAGATCATTCTGAGGAGGTAGTGCGAGAGGTAAGATGTGCTTGCTCACTGCTAGCTCTAGTGCCATATATGAATTCTTTACATCACCAAATATTTAGCGAAATGAAGCATCTTGCACCGCCTGAAGTGTCGTATGGGCTAAAGGATAATAATTAGTTTCGGTTTGATACTGATTCTGCTGCTATGAGGTTGTATAGAAATCGCCATTGCTAGAAATTACCACCGCTAGTGTTGTTGAGGACGACGGCTATGTTCTTCTACAGAAATTGCTACGGCTAGAATTTGGCATTGTTGGTAGTTGAAATGGTGGTTATATGATATTATTAAAATATAGGGGAGGGAATATAGACAATCTGCTGAACAACTAGAATATTTTGAGAGTGAAAATATTTTTATACCATTGTCTATATGGAAATATAGACAAGCTGCTAGAGATGCTCTAAGGACTGGTACGCCTAGCCGCCTATGATTTTTCATTTCTGCTTAGTGTTCAATACTTCAAATGACTATGGAATTTTATTTTTCGTTTGAATTGATACAGTATTGATTCAATCTACTCAAGCTCTGAGCGGGCTAAAAATGCCAGAAACTTTGAACTAGGTAATCTCTTGGTAGTGGTACACTGTCATGTACCAAACTATCTTGAGACTTTAAGCAATGTAAATGGATGAAGTCAACGGATGTAGCAAGGGTAAAATAGCCAAAGATGCCTAGCCATGTTGTTTTTAAACTTGTTTAGTTCAGCCTCATATTATATTTGCTTATGTCAGTTATCAACCATGAACCAATTGATCAAAGTCAGGACATTGATGTATCTACTATACAGATTGATTTACCTACTTGGAATATAGCAGGTTACAGTTTTAAAGGACATCAACAGCAAAGGACTCTGGTTATCCTACATAATTTCAATCAGAAGAATTAGACTTACGAGTATTTCTAAATAAATAGTGATATCTGCACATTTGGTTCTTTCAACTAGTACCCGTTAGTCGTTATGCTTTGTTCAAAATATGGTACCCTAGTTCTTTTATGGGGAAACTTCACAATTTCGTTCATCATCATTAATTATTTAACCTCTTCTGAATGAGAAGGGTACGTGTCCATGTTACCACTCAAATTTAGTAATGAACTTGTTTCGGAGAGTTGACTTGTGAAAACCCATTGAGACAGAGACATCTCATCCAATGAATTCTCAAATTGTCCATCAGAAGGTACCACCAAGTCAGAAGAAACACGCATACCCTGTTTAACCTGTTGAGATAGAGACATCTCATCCGATGAAGTCTCAAACTGTGCATAAGAAGGCACCGCCAAGTTAGAAGAAACAAGCATATATATACCTCCAACACGGCGCACCAAAATGCCATGGATCTTCAATACCAGCAAGAAGCAATGAATTGACCGAGTTGATTTTCCCTTCTGGTCGTAGCATCCTGCCGGCTGCTCTAGCATACCCAGAGGTCCTTGCGACCACTTAAGGTACGACAACATCATCCATCCGTTATTGTAAACCTGTTTTACGCTTCAACGCTCGTATCTTGACCTCTGCTCCATTTACATTTCATAGAGCTTCTCGAGATGTTGAAGGGGAGGAGGTCAAAGAGAAGGAGGTGCCCTGCGTACAGACTAACCAATGACCTTGTCGTCGAGATCCTCTCTCGCCTCCCTGCCAGATCGGTCTGTCGCTTCAAGTGCGTGTCCAGGACATGGCGGGACCTCATCTCACACTCCGTAAACCGTAAGAAGCTTGCCCAGACCCTGGCTGGCTTCTTCACTATGCATGACAACGATACCGATACCATGCCATGGTCAGTTCTCCATTTCACTAATGTCTCTGGCAGAGCCCCCCCGTTGATCTCACCCTCGTTTGACTTCCTGCCAGTCCACACACGCGTCTTTCCCTTGAACAGCTGCAACGGCCTTATCCTCTGTGCATGTGATCCTATCGGGGATATGACAGAATTCCATGACTTCGTGTGCAATCCTACAACAAAAGAGTGGGTTGCATTGCCGGATTCCAAACTTGGCCACATGAGGCGGATTAGATTTATGGGTTTCAATCCCGCCGTGTCACCCCACTTCTATGTATTTGAATTCTTTGTGGACTATGAGCGTTTCCCTCCATTGCTCAACCGAGTGGAGGTGTACTCCTCTGAAACCGGAGAACGAGTTCACAGGGAGGACGATGATGTTCTCCCTTTTGATCGTGGATTGTCAAGTGTCTTTTTTAATGGTTGTCTGCATTATGTCACCATTGATCGTTCTATAGCCGTGCGGGATACTCAGGGGAAAGCATGCAGGAGCATACACCGCTCGATAATGAGGAATATGGTTTCATTCAAGCAGTCCCAAGGTCGTTTGCACTATGCCAATTTTGAGTCAGATGATGAAGATGTAATGACTCGACTAGTGGTCTATGTTCTTGAGGACTATGAAAACCAACAATGGGCATTGAAGCATACAACTGAAGCATCTTATGTACTTGGACGGACATGTTCTAAACATGCACGGAGGTTTGAATGGGTTGCAATCCATCCGGACTGTAACATGATCTTCTACGTTCTTGGGTGTTATAATATATTGATGTCCTATGATATGGACCGTCAGGAAGTCCAAGCAATCTGCAGTCTTGGAAAAGACACTCAGAAGGTATATTTGCCGTATGTGCCATTGTTTTCAGAGTCTCAAGCTTTGCACTTATAACACGAATATGAGACCGGTGCCTTTATAACAACTGGATCTTGACTAGGGGTCAATTTCTTCTCCATGTAGCAGAGGGCTTGGCATGTCTTGCCTCTGTTTTATTATTCAAGCAATGTTGTTTTATTCTGGATGCAATTTAGCTAATTGCTCCTTGTTTTGTTATTCAAATTTTCAATATAGTTTGTACCGTCAGTACGTGTTGTAAGAATAGTTCTGGATCTTCCGCAAAAAAAAAAAAAAAAAAAAAAAACGGTTCTGGACGATGGTAGATCAATATGTTGGGTTTCCATAGCATCTAAGCAAACTTTCTAGGATATAGTTCAAATAAAGGTGATGCCAACATTTCGCATCCAGCTTAATTTAAACTAGGAAGTTTGCGGCGCGGCGCACGCCGCGCCCGTGTTGTTTATGGTGCAGCATTCTTTTTTTAAAACGGCGGTTTTTTAGGTTTAAGAGTGCGGGATTCCTTTTCAAAAACAGCTGAAGAAACATCTAAAACTCGACCACACCTTTAGTATCCAGATCGTTTGTTACATAGAAATAATACAATATTTGGATTGCTAAAGTACCGCAAAAGTGCTGGTGAAATAGGCGGTGGATGGTGGAGTGATTTTGTTTCTAGATCGTTGGTTAAAATATTATAGAAACAAAACAATATCTAGGTTGCTGAGGTACCCACTACAAGAAAAGTTGCCATGGCCGACGAAGTTGAAGTCGCGCCGTGGTTGCTGGTGTATCATGGCTGACGATTTTGGTCCCTCCGTGGTGCATGTCAAAACTTTTTTCTTTCTCGTTTTTGAGGCCACCTAGCCCGACGAAAGCGGCCAAAACGTCGCGTATGGTGGCCCGGGACGTGGTGCATCGCGAATTCTCGGGTTCGCCGGCCGAGTCAACGCAAATCCGCACCGCCGAGGGATGTAGGGCCCGGATGGCAGCCTCTCGGCATTGTTTTTTTCTCGATCGCGCCATCTCGTTCAACGTTCTCCGATCGAGCCGTTTACGATGCGGGATCATGGGTCCCGCATGTCATCCTCTATGAACCAAAATTCTTTCTATTCTTGGATTTTTTGACCCCC
>NC_061512.1:190441367-190457813 GCF_022539505.1 Lolium rigidum | reverse complement strand
AAGAGATAAAGTGCATAATTACATATTCAATACCACAATAGTTTTTAAGCTATTTGTCCCATGAGCTATATATTGCAAAGGTGAATGATGGAATTTTAAAGGTAGCACTCAAGCAATTTACTTTGGAATGGCTGGAAAATACCATGTAGTAGGTAGGTATGGTGGACACAAATGGCATAGTGGTTGGCTCAAGTATTTTGGATGCATGAGAAGTATTCCCTCTCGATACAAGGTTTAGGCTAGCAAGGCTTATTTGAAACAAACACAAGGATGAACGGTGCAGCAAAACTCACATAAAAGACATATTGAAAGCATTATAAGACTCTACACCGTCTTCCTTGTTGTTCAAACTCAATACTAGAAATTATCTAGACCTTAGAGAAACCAAATATGCAAACCAAATTTTAGCATGCTCTATGTATTTCTTCATTAATAGGTGCAAAGCATATGATGCAAGAGCTTAAACATGAGCACAACAATTGCCAAGTATCACATTACCCAAGACATTTATAGCAATTACTACATGTATCATTTTCCAATTCCAACCATATAACAATTTAACGAAGGAGAAACTTCGCCATGAATACTATGAGTAGAAACCAAGGACATATTTGTCCAAATGCTACAGCGGAGTGTGTATCTCTCCCATGAAGTGAATGCTAGGATCCATTTTATTCAAACAAAACAAAAACAAAAACAAACCGACGCTCCAAGAAAAAGCACATAAGATGTGGCCGAATAAAAATGTAGTTTCAGGGGAGGAACCTGATAATTTGTTGATGAAGAAGGGGATGCCTTGGGCATCCCCAAGCTTAGACGCTTGAGTCTTCTTGATATATGCAGGGGTGAACCACCGGGTGCATCCCCAAGCTTAGAGCTTTCACTCTCCTTGATCATGTTGTATCATACTCCTCTCTTGATCCTTGAAAACTTCCTCCACACCAAACTCGAAACAACTCATTAGAGGGTTAGTGCACAATATAAATTGACATATTCAGAGGTGACACAATCATTCTTAACACTTCTGGACATTGCATAATGCTACTGGACATTAGTGGATCAAAGAAATTCATCCAACATAGCGAAAGAGGCAATGCGAAATAAAAGGCAGAATCTGTCAAAACAGAACAGTTCGTATTGACGAATTTTAAAATGGCACCAGACTTGCTCAAATGAAAATGCTCAAATTGAATGAAAGTTGCGTACATATCTGAGGATCATGCACGTAAATTGGCATAATTTTCTGAGCTTCCTGTAGGGCAGTGGGCTCAGATTCGTGACAGCAAAGAAATCTGGAACTGCGCAGTAATCCAAATCTAGTACTTACTTTTCTATCAACGGCTTTAACTTGGCACAACAAAACTCAAAACTAAGATAAGGAGAGGTTGCTACAGTAGTAAACAACTTCCAAGACACAAAATAAAAACAAAGTACTGTAGGTAAAAACATGGGTTGTCTCCCATAAGCGCTTTTCTTTAACGCCTTTCAGCTAGGCGCGAGAAAGTGTGTATCAAGTAACATCGAGAGATGAAGCATCAACATCATAATTTGTTCTAATAATAGAATCATAAGGTACCTTCATTCTCTTTCTAGGGAAGTGTTCCATACCTTTCTTGAGAGGAAATTGATATTTTATATTTCCTTCCCTCATATCAATAATAGCACCAACGAGTTCGAAGAAAAGGTCTTCCCAATATAATTGGACAAGATGCATTGCATTCAATATCCAAGACAACAAAATCAACGGGAACAAGGTTATTGTTAACGGTAATGCGAACATTATCAACTTTACCCAAAGGTTTCTTTGTAGAATGATCAGCAAGATTAACATCCAAATAACAATTTTTCAGCGGTGGCAAGTCAAGCATATTATAAATTTTCTTCGGCATAACGAAATACTTGCACCAAGATCACATAAAGCATTACAATCAAAATCTTTAACCTTCATCTTAATGATGGGCTCCCAACCATCTTCTAGCTTTTTAGGAATAGAGGCTTCGCGCTCTAGTTTCTCTTCTCTAGCTTTTATGAGAGCATTTGTAATATGATGCGTGAAAGCCAAATTTATAGCACTAGCATTAGGACTTTTAGCAAGTTTTTGCAAGAACTTTATAACTTCAGAGATGTGGCAATCATCAAAATTCAAACCATTATAATCTAAAGCAATGGGATCATCATCCCCAATGTTGGAAAAAATTTCAGTAGCTTTATCACGAGTGGTTTTAGCAGTTTCAGCAGTTTTAGGCAGTTTTTCGCGCTTTGCATTAGAAGTGGAAACATTGCTAACACCAATTCTTTTATTAGTATGAGTAGGAGGTGCAGCAACATGTGTAGCATTAGCATTACTAGTGGTGGTAATAGTCCAAACTTTAGCTATATTCTTCTCTTTAGCTAGTTTTTCATTTTCTTCTCTATCCCACCTAGCACGCAGTTCAGCCATTAATCTTATATTCTCATTAATTCTAACTTGAATGGCATTTGCTGTAGTAGCAATTTTATTATGATGATTCTCATTAGGCAAAACTTTTGATTTCAAAAGATCAACATCAAGCGACAAGACTATCGACTTTAGAAGCAAGTATATCAATTTTCCCAAGCTTTTCTTCAACAGATTTGTTAAAAGCGGTTTGTGTACCAATAAATTCTTTAAGCATGGCTTCAAGTCCAGGGGGTGAGTTCCTATTATTGTTGTAAGAATTCCCATAAGAATTAGCATAACCGTTACCATTATTATAAGGATATGGCCTATAGTTATTACTAGAATTGTTCAGGTAAGCATTATTGTTGAAATTATTATTTTTAATGAAGTTTACATCAACATGTTCTTCTTGTGCAACCAATGAAGCTAACGGAACATTATTAGGATCAATATTAGTCCTATCATTCACAAGCATATACATAATAACATCAATCTTATCACTCAAGGAAGAGGTTTCTTCGACAGAATTTACCTTCTTACCTTGTGGAGCTCTTTCCGTGTGCCATTCAGAGTAGTTGATCATCATATTATCAAGAAGCTTTGTTGCTTCACCAAGAGTGATGGACATAAAGGTACCTCCAGCAGACTGAATCCAATAAATTCCGTGAAGAAAAATTTAGTCCTGCATAGAAGGTTTGGATGATCATCCAAGTAGTCGAGTCCATGGGTTGGGCAATTTTTAACCGAGAGATTTCATTCTTTCCCAAGCTTGAGCAACATGTTCAGTATCTAATTGTTTAAAATTCATTATGCTACTCCTCAAAGATATAATTTTAGCAGGGGGATAATATCTACCAATAAAAGCATCCTTGCATTTAGTCCATGAATCAATACTATTCTTAGGCGAGAGATAGCAACCAATCTTTAGCTCTTCCTCTTAATGAGAAAGGGAACAATTTTAGTTTAATAATATCACCATCTACATCTTTATATTTTTGCATTTCACATAGTTCAACAAAATTATTAAGATGTGCAGCGACATCATCGAACTAATTCCAGAAAATTGATTGTTCATGACAAGATTCGATAAAGCGGGTTTAATTTCAAAGAATTCTGCTGTAGTAGCAGGTGGAGCAATAGGTGTGCATAAGAAATCATTATTATTTGTGGTTGTGAAGTCACACAACTTAGTATTTCCAGCGTTGGCCATTTTAGCAACAGTAAATAAAGCAAACTAGATAAAGTAAATGCAAGTAAACTAATTTTTTTGTGTTTTCGATATAGCAAACAAGATAGCAAATAAAGTAAAACTAGCAACTAATTTTTTTGTGTTTTGATTTAGTGCAGCAAACAAAGTAGTAAATAAAATAAAGCAAGACAAAAACAAAGTAAAGAGATTGAGAAGTGGAGACTCCCTTTGCAGCGTGTCTTGATCTCCCCGGCAACGGCGCCAGAAAATATGCTTGATGGCGTGTATTTCACACGTTCGTTGGGCAACCCCAAGAGGAAGGTATGATGAGCACGGCAGCAAGTTTTCCCTCGAGAAAGAAACCAAGGTTTATCGAACCAGGAGGAGCCAAGAAGCACGTTGAAGGTTGATGGCGGCGGGATGTAGTGCGGCGCAACACCGGAGATTCCGGCGCCAACGTGGAACCTGCACAACACAACCAAAGTACTTTGCCCCAACGAAACAGTGAGGTTGTCAATCTCACCGAGCTTGCTGTAACAAAGGATTAACCGTATTGTGTGGAAGATGATTGTTTGCGAGAGAAAACAAGTAAAACAAGTATTGCGATAGATTGTATTTCAGTAAAGAGAATTGGACCGGGGTCCACGGTTCACTAGAGGTGTCTCTCCCATAAGACGAACAGCATGTTGGGTGAACAAATTACAGTTGGGCAATTGACAAATAAAGAGAGCATGACAATGCACATACATATCATGATGAGTATAGTGAGATTTAATTGGGCATTACGACAAAGTACATAGACCGCCATCCAATCGCATCTATGCCTAAAAAGTCCACCTTCGGGTTATCATCCGAACCCCTCCGGTATTAAGTTGCAAGCAACGAGACAATTGCATTAAGTATGGTGCGTAATGTAATCAACAACTACATCCTTAGACATAGCATCAATGTTTTATCCCTAGTGGCAACAGCACAACACAACCTTAGAACTTTACGTCACTTGTCCCGGTGTCAATGCGGGCATGAACCCACTATCGAGCATAAGTACTCCCTCTTGGAGTTAAAAGCATCTACTTGGCCGAGCATCTACTAGTAACGGAGAGCATGCAAGATCATAAACAACACATAAGCATAACTTTGATAATCAACATAACAAGTATTCTCTATTCATCGGATCCCAACAAACGCAACATATAGAATTACATATAGATGATCTTGATCATGATAGGCAGCTCACAAGATCCGACAATGATAGCACAATGGGGAGAAGACAACCATCTAGCTACTGCTATGGACCCATAGTCCAGGGGTAGACTACTCACTCATCACACCGGAGGCGACCATGGCGGTGTAGAGTCCTCCGGGAGATGAACCCCCTGTCCGGCAGGGTGCCGGAGGCGATCTCCAGGATCCCCCGAGATGGGATCGGCGGGGGCGGCGTCTCAGTAGTGTTTTCCGTATCGTGGCTCTCGGTACTGGGGGGGTCGTCACGGAGGCTATTTGTAGGCGGAAGGGCAAGTCAAGAGGCGGCACGGGGGCCCACACCACGGGGCCGCGCGGCCAAGGGGGCCGCGCCGCCCTAGGGTTTGGCTCCCCGTGGCCCCTCTTCGTCTCGTCTTCGGTCTTACGGAAGCTTCGTGAGAAAATAGGCCTCCGGGCTTTTATTTCGTCCAATTCGAGAATATTTCTTTACTAGGATTTCTGAAACCAAAAACAGCGAGAAAACGACAAGCGGCACTTCGGCATCTTGTTAATAGGTTAGTTCCAGAAAATGCACGAATATGATATAAAGTGTGCATAAAACATGTAGATAACATCAATAATGTGGCATGGAACACAAGAAATTATCGATACGTTGGAGACGTATCACACACTTTATGTCATATTCGTGCATTTTCCGGAACTAACCTATTAACAAGATGCCGAAGTGCCGATTGCTGTTTTCTGCTGTTTTTGGTTTCAGAAATCTTAGTAACGAAATATTCTCGAATTGGACGAAACAAAGACCCAGGGGCCTATTTTGCCACGAACCTTCCGAGAAGACCGAAGAGCATGCGAAGTGGGGCCACGAGGTGGCCGGACCACAAGGCGGCGCGGCCAAGGGGGCCCGCGCCGCCCGTGGTGTGGGCCCCTCGTCGGCCCTCCGACTCGCCCTTCCGCCTACTTAAAGCCTTCGTCGCGAAACCCCGAGAAGAAAAACCACGATACGGAAAACCTTCGAGAGATGCGCCGCCGCCAATCCCATCTCGGGGATTCTGGAGATCTCCTCCGGCACCTCGCCGGAGAGGGGATTCATCTCCCGGAGGACTCTACACCGCCATGGTCGCCTCCGAAGTGATGAGTGAGTAGTTCACCCCTAGACTATGGGTCCATAGCAGTAGCTAGATGGTTGTCTTCTCCTTATTGTGCTTCATTGTTGGATCTTGTGAGCTGCCTAACATGATCAAGATCATCTATCCGTAATACTCTATGTTGTGTTTGTCGGGATCCGATGGATAGAGAATACCATGTTATGTTAATTATCAAGTTATTGCATATGTGTTGTTTATGATCTTGCATGCTCTCCGTTATTAGTAGAGGCTCGGCCAAGTTTTTGCTCTTAACTCCAAGAGGGAGTATTTATGCTCGATAGTGGGTTCATGCCCGCATTGACACCGGGACGAGTGACGAAAGTTCTAAGGTTGTGCTGTGTTGTTGCCACTAGGGATAAAAAATTGATGCTATGTCCGAGGATGTAGTTATTGATTACATTACGCACCATACTTAATGCAATTGTCTGTTGCTTTGCAACTTAATACTGGAGGGGGTTCGGACGATAACCTGAAGGTGGACTTTTTAGGCATAGATGCAGTTGGATGGCGGTCTATGTACTTTGTCGTAATGCCCAATTAAATCTCATTGTACTTATCATGACATGTATGTGCATTGTTATGCCCTCTCTATTTGTCAATTGCCCGACCGTAATTTGTTCACCCAACATGCTTTTATCTTATGGGAGAGACACCTCTAGTGAGCTGTGGACCCCGGTCCATTCTTTTAATACTTGAAATACAAATCTGCTCGCAATACTTGTTTTACTATTTTCTCTCGCAAACAATCATCTTCCACACAATACGGTTAATCCTTTGTTACGACAAGCCGATGAGATTGACAACCTCACTTGTTTCGTTGGGGCAAAGTACTTTGGTTGTGTTGTGCGAGTTCCACGTTAGCGCCGAATCCACGGTGTTGCGCCGCACTACATCCCGCCGCCATCAACCTTCAACGTGCTTCTTGGCTCCTCTCGGTTCGATAAACCTTGGTTTCTTTCCGAGGAAAACTTGTCTGCGTGCGCATCATACCTTCCTCTTGGGGTTCCCCAACGAACGTGTGAAATACACGCCATCAAGCATATTTTCTGGCGCCGTTGCCGGGGAACTGAAGAAAAGCTACACCACAAAGATTTCTAACTCCCACGTCAACTACGCACCAAGGGGCGTCGGGGTTTCCCCTTCCCACTTCCCATCCGCATACCGGGGGAAACCCTAGGCTTGTTCGGGCAGCAGCGTCGTCATCGTTGCATCCCTTCTTAAAGGTGTTGCTTTGGTTTGCGGCACTTCGGAGGGCTAAGCTCGTGGTGGGAATCTTTCGGAGGGCGCAGCGGTTCCGGTTCATCAGCATTTTCGTCGATCCGACTTTGTCATCCTTTGTTTCTTTTTTCTTCTTCTTTTGTTTTCTTTTGGGCTTTGTTGTGCTATTTGCCCCAGCGGTGGTCTCTATCTTGTATCAGTTCGTTGCTATATTAATATAGCGGGGTGAAAGTCTATTTCAAGAATTTGAGATGGGCGATGGCCATTTCGTTAAATTGAAATCAACTACTTTCTCCTTCACTAGCAATGTATGAGTGTACGTCTTACCACCCGGTGTTCCCTTAGTGTGACAACAATGTCTAAAGTGTATAGTTGTCTTCGCTGACTAATCTTAGACCTAAAAAATAGGTCGACCAAGTAAAGTTACCCGAGGAAGCTGTCTTTTGATCACTGTCAACACTAGTTTCTGTAAAAGTTTTAGAACAGATGTAGAACTAATGGTAGAGAAGGCATACCTTCCCTTACCCCGCCACATCAACTAGAGAAAGCATTAGATATAAGTCATATAATGCATTATCTCTTACAATCATCTATAGCAATTAATATAAATAATTAAATTTTGTTGTTAAGGGAAGACATAGGTGATACATAGGTGATACAATGGTGAAAATAGTCATCCCTTATTTCCTAAGAGATGATCCCTTAGCTAAGGGAAGACAACGCTCTCTCTCTTCATTCTCTCTCATCCAACTAAACAAAAATCTGGCGTGGCATTTCTAAGTGAAGACTGACATCACCCCATTGTACATGCCCTAACCATTTTGAAAAAAAGGAGGAGTATACGTAGGTGGAACATGTTATTGCTTTTTTTTTAAGATGAACATGTTATTGTTTGGTAGACTAAAAATGCTTCCACTCGTGGCTTTCTCGGTGAGTACAGGAACAAGAACAAGGTGGCCCCGGATTAGTGGGTGCACCGCGCCACCTAGCCGAAGCCCAGTTGACCAGCACCACGGTGGCTAGGCTACCCGACGTCCGACCCGACGCCTCTCCCATCGGCAACAACGCAACCTCTCCCGCCCCTCCACGCCTCCCCCACTGATTCGCTCGCCGCGGGCGCGGCGCGCGCGAGATCCAGCGGCGCACCCGGCGAGATCTCCCGCCCGCCCCGCGGATCACTGGTACGGCGCCGACGCCGACGAGCTCGCAGCCATGGAGGCGTCGTCCTGGGACGCCCTTCGGAAGCAGGTGAAACCCCCCGCCCCGCCCCCTTCCGGATCCCCTCCTCTTAACGTCTTGCCGGTGTCTGTTCGCCGGAGATCTGCTCTGCCCGCCACCTGCGCGGTGGCGGCGGATGCGGGCTGCGGTACTCGTGCCCACGATTCTCCCCCCTTTCCCCCCTGAATTTCCTGATAGCGACCCATATGCAAATTAGACCGACTGTCTTCCTTCTTGTTGGTCGAGTCCATAGTGTGTGCCTGTGGGGCGAAATGTTCTCTCCCTTCATTTTTGAAAATTTAGCATTCTCGTTACCACTAGACTAAGTTCCATATCAGCTTAGGTTCTACAAACTGTGCTGCTTGTGTTCGCCTGCACCTCCAGGCGCCATACATCTTCTTACACAGGGGTTAACTCGGAGCAATGTGACACTGATCCAGTGCCAAAATCACTAGAATTCTGATCCTATCAAACGGCCTCGTTTTCACCTCTTGTTGCATAATCATCCTTACGGACAATCTGGTAGTACGGCCTCACACTTTTGGTGTTCACAATTCAGACTATGCCGCCAAGTATGGCTGAAACCATCCATTTCTAGACTAGGAATATGCCACACCAACTTGTTCTCTACAATGATGTCACCACAGATTATGCTTACTGCATTACGCTTCTATTTTGAGTAGTCTGGTTAGAGTTTTTTGGCTGTACTCGACCTAACCTTGTCTGCACACAATGTCCCCCTTTAGGCGAGGAGGTTGGAGGCTCAGTTAGATGACCAGATGATTGCATACCGTAAATTGGTTTCCATGAAATCAGATGGCTCAGAGAATGACATCGAGGCTGATATAGAGAGATCCTTGAAGCAGCTTCAGCAAGTAAATTCTCAGATGCAAACCTGGGTGTCATCAGGAGGCTCTGAAGTTCTTTCTCACACGCTGACTCGTCACATGGAGATTTTGCAAGACCTTACTCAGGTTCATATTTTGACTCTTACGCCAACACACTAAGCAATTGCATTCTTCGTAACTGTAATTTCTTTAGCTGTGATGTTAATCAACGGTCTGTTGATTAATCCGTCGTCATAATCTTCTTGAATCATAATATCCTATAGAAAATTACTTTTTGAAGTTTAAACACAACATATAGGACAGCTAGGCTTCCCTTGTAATTCTGAAAGTTGCTGATCCAACGCAGGAATTCTATCGGCTTCGATCAAGCCTCCGAGTGAAGCAACAACATGCGTCCCTCCTTGACTTGAGAGACTTTGACAGAGCAAAGTTTGACGTCGAAGAGGCTGGAGAGTCGGAAGCTCTTCTTAGAGAACAAGCTGCAATTGGCAGGAATTCCGGACAGGTAGGACTCTCCCGTTTTTAGGAGTACTTTCTGATATTTGCATTTTTTTATAGTTCTGTTTGGATAAATGTATATGCGCCAACAAAGGAACATAGAAGTAGGAACAAGCCTTACTGTATGGATGGAGTTGCATTGAATACCAACATGATTCATCGAGCATTCTAAATAGAAGTAGCTTAACTTAGCATTCTTGGTAGGAGATAATTCAAATCGTGGCCTGGTGTATTTGCAAACATATTATTAATTTAGAGAACTGTACCTGCCACGTGAAAAACAGAATCATGCCGATGCCCCTTTTCTTGCGCACCCACCATGACATATTCTGCACATTTTTAGTGTTTGTACTTATTAATATGTATTTGGATTCCATTTAACTGGGCAGAATTCGACAAAGGTTCATATGTTAATTTTCAATCCATGATCAGTTTTGGCTTGATTATAGTATATACTACCTCTGTCCATAAATAGATGTCTTAGATTTATCTAAATCTGGATATATGTAGACACTATTTAGTGTCTAGATACATCCAGATTTAGACAAATATAAGACATCTATTTATGGATGGAGGGAGTACTAAAATAGTAATAATTGCATGTGTCTGTCAGTGTGTCTACTTCAGTTTGAGTCAAATATCTTGAATTTCAACCCATATGCTTGTGAACTTGCTGTTTTGGAAATCTATCTTTCATTGAGAATTACACTGAAATTAATTAATACAAAAAAACAAGGCTTCAAAGCTCCATTTGATGGGGTTTCTGGACCCTGGTAGTCATTGTTGAGGGGAAACATAGAGAGCATTGATTCAGTCCTCAGGAGTTTTGGCTTAGTTCAGCATTAGTGCATTCATTCAGTTTAAGGAGTTGCCTAGTTTCTAACCCATCCTGAAATAAATGGAATGATGCACCAAAAGTGACATTGTTTGCATGCTTATATTGGGAGCTGTGAAGAGAGAAGATAGGTTGTAGGTGCAGCTTTTAGCAAGATGACATGTTCTTTGTATGAGGAGATAATCTGATGCCAATATTGGACCGTATCTTGCAAATAGGAGCTGCTGGCTTAAAAGCTGATAGTCCCTTCTTGAATGCAGCTTCCTAGGCTGTCATTTTCGTAGGTCTGGAAATGAGAAATTAAGGGTTCCTTGACCAGTAAGCATAGGATGGACTAGCCTGTGAGAAGGATGTTCTGACCATTTCTACAACACATGAAGTCTATTCGTGTCCACAGACTGTCCATAACAATGCTTAACCTTTCCAAAAATGACCTTTGTAAACATAGCAGCATTTACAACTATGATTGCCAGCACTGGAGAAGACAGTCCCTATAATGAGAACTCGAGAACCAAACCACCGTAGTGCCTATTGCATTAGTACTCATCATCAGAAGTTGAGTTAATAGCATAAAACCACCACTTTACAGTTGAAATTTACCGAACACCACCACTTTATGTTCATGGAACAAAAAACCGCCACATTTTGCCCAGTTTTCAGCAAAATACACTAAACGCAAATTGACAGGAAATCTGACAAGACGCAGTAACTTGCTGACGTGGACTGGGTCCTAGGTGTTAGCTCAATTAAAAAATCTAAATTCTAGAAAAAAATAAAACAAAAGTGGGTGGTCGTCCCCTTCCCCAACCCGCCCCGATTCACCCGCCGCACAGCTCCTCCTGCAGAGCGATTCACCCGCCGCACAGGCCGCCGCAGCTTGCCACAGGCGCGGATCCCGCCGCCACGCCTCTCCCTTGAGCTACCCTCGTGGTCACTGCCGTGCGGGGGCTGCCGCCTGGCGTTCCCGCCGTCGTGCTACGACCGAGCCCTGGCCACGCCCCCTCTCCAGCCTTGTGGGGGAACCGGACCACGGTGGCGGAGGCCACGCGGGGATGCGCAGCGCTGGGGAAAGACCTTGGGATCGAGGGGGCGCCTCCTGTGCGTCGCCCACGATCTCAAGAAGCTCGGCGGCTCGGCAATGGTGGTCACGGCCTGCGACTCCCTCTCGCCGTGTCGCCGGAATAGCGCCCCTCCCCCGCGACTCCCTCTCCTCCGGCGGTCCACACTCCCTTTCGCCCTCAGCCTCGACGTTGTGACGATCGGCGAGGCGGTGACTGGGATGGCCGCGAGCTGTCCCCTTCTGCGCCTCCGGTTCCGCCGGCCAAACAGAGCATCGATTCTGGTGTAGACCCATGCAGAAGGGGGTGGCGGCCTGGCCGGCGGATGTCGGGCTGGGGAAGGAAACCGACCACTCCCATTTTATGTTTATTTTTTATTTTTTTAATGTAGCCTAAAAGTGGAACTTATCTCCACATCAGCAAATTGACTAACCGTGATGCCACCTCAGCTCTGGCAATGGGCCCCACCAGTCAGATCCAGTGTCAATTCGCGTTTAGCGCATTCTGTAAAAAACTGGGCGAAATGTGGTGGTTTTTTGTCCCGCAAACATAAAGTGGTGGTGTTTGGTAAATTTCAACATCGAAGTGGTGGTTTTATGCTATTAACTCTCAGAAGTTGCATGTCCAAGCAAACAACGCACCTTAGAAAGTAGAAACCGAGTGAAAACATGCCTGCTTTTTTCACTGAGGCTACAAAAGCGGCCTGTCATTACAAATACCCAAAAGTGCCCTAAACATGCTTGCTTGCCTTTGTTGAGTTCTATACTATCATGGGAACTACGGCTGCACAATGAAGAGCGATTGAAGTCGTCCCTCTGAATTCCGCAGATTGAATTCAACATACTTGACTGACATCACAGAGTTAGGGCCACTTCTTTTCAGCTTCCTGGCTGGCTTCGAGGCCATGCACCGCCGAAGCCCAAAAGAAGTGACCGGCATCAGCCCAGCTTATTTCCACTGTGACTGCGTAATGCAATTCTAGAAGCCGTCCTTGGAGGTGTTTCGGGAGCTTCTGCAACTTAATTGAACCGGTATTCAAGATTGCCACTATTTTTCATCGTAATTATGGTCAGAATGCCACCACAGCCCTGAAACGTTTTCCTCTCCCTCGTGTGGCCTACCCACACACGATTTCCTCTCCCTTCTGTTCCTCTCTCGCGAGACATGACAGAGCGTGGCTGCTTCTAGGGTTTGACGCTCCGCCGCTGCCCAATGACCACCTGCTCGCCCGAATGGAAGCGCGATAGCTATGACTTTGAGCCGCCACTCCCATCGAGAGCACCTGCTGCCACTGCAGCTCCGCAGCCACCATAGCTCCCACCAAGCTCACCGACTGGGACCTTGACCTGCACCACCTCTTCCACCTAGCGGCGCCTCCTCCGGTCACTCCTCTTTCAGCCATTCCTCACTGCCGGTGCCCAGCAGCTCCTCCTCCCGGCGGCCAACACCTTCTCTGGCCGGCGCTCAGCACCTCGTCCCTCCCAGTGCCTAGCCGCTCCTTTGGCCGGCGCCCAGCACAGCTGTCGCCTTAACCCGCCGCCACCCCAGCAGCAGATGTTAACTGAAACTTGCTATGATCTGCAGCAGCAGTTGCACATCTACAAGATGCTACTCCCTCTCTTCCTTTTTCTTGGCGGCAGGCAGCCTCTTCTGCTTTGCACCTGCTGGCACGCGAGACCGCACCTTTGATCTGCAACAGGGAGCGCGAGGTTTCCGCTTCAATATTCCATATGCATCTTGCGTTGTGAACATCGGTCACTTCGACCTAACTGAGCTTTCTGGGGACCGAATTCTCAGTTAGCTGTTTTCAAAATACCGATTGGTCATTAGTTTCAGAAGACCGAATTCTCGGTTAGCTGTTTGTCAAAAGACCGATCAGTCATTAGTTTCAGAAGACCGAATAATCGGTCTAACTGAATACCCACCCCTACCAGTGACATCTGGCACTAAATTCCGACTTTACAAAAATATAATTTAGCTATCATTGAAAATTATAGAACAAGGGCAATACGAACTTTTCATGGCTCAACACATATCATAAACCCAAATTCTGTAAGCCGAAAAGAATAGAAATGCCAGTTTCTGTGAGCTTCTCCCCACTGGAGTTTGTTCCCACCGCACTCCATAAGCCAGCTTCTGAATAAGCATGAGCTCAAAAGAAGTAGCCCTTAGTATATTTGCTGCTTGTTGCTTATTAACCGTATGAATCCCAGGGTGCATTGTTACATGTGTTCTTCATGCTGAAGGGGCTGCTGACTGGAGAATACTTTTGGTCAATCGTTAGGCGCATCTGATTCCACTGCCTACATAGCTAGGATAGCCTCATCATGCTACCCATAGCTTCCTCAAATTAAAACCAGACAAATAGTTTAGAAATTATGCATTTTTCTACACGTGAATTATGTACTGCTATCCTGTGGGTTATACTCACAAGGCATGACTGGGGATCAGGGTGGGCATAAAAACCGTGAAACCTAAAACCGAACCGAAGCCGAAACCGAACTAACCGAAATCTCGGTTTTTTCCATTAACCGCTATTTTTTCGGTTTCCATTTATACTAACCGAATTGAATTTGGTAGAATTCGGTTTTTAGCCCCACCAACCGAACAAGACCGAATAGACCGAATTGAGTAACCTACCATCAATTTGTGCATAAACCGATCATTCCATAGAAGCCCAATTACGTTTGATGTTCCAAAAATTGTTCATTCAATGTATGACTTTGGTCTTTGATGTACTAGCTTTTTCTGAATATAGCGTGAAGCCTGCATAATAGAACACATCGCTCGAAGTCTTAGCTACCCCTTTTAATCGCTCACGAGTGATGCACTTGTACCACGAGTGCAGCAGCCTACCAAATAGCATCCCTTCACGATTGGTGCTCATTTGTCAATTTCTTGCGCAGTTGATGCTTTTTGTGTTGATATGTCAATCACTATTTGCTTTCTTCGGTGATGCCTACTATTTGTACAAGTGAGTAGGTTCATTCGGTTTTAACCGAAAACCGAACCGAATTTGTCGGTTAACCGAATCTTCGGTTTCCTAAATTTTCATGCCGATTTCGGTTACCATTTTTGAAAACCGAATTTGTTCAAAAACCGCAAAAACCGAACCGAAATTTCGGTTAAAACCGAATGCCCACCCTGAACTGGGGATGGTCTTGTGTTATCTTAATAATAAATCATAAGAATGCCAATAACCTTTTTATAACAGAATTAGGTAACAGCTGACTTTTTCCCCGGAATAATAGCTTTTCTGAAACCTTACTTTTTGCATGATTAGGTGGACACCGTGATTTCACAAGCTCAAGCGACACTGGGCGCCCTCATGTCTCAGCGGTCAACATTCGGTGGCATTACTACCAAAATAAGCAACGTCAGCAGCAGGATCCCAACGGTACGTATCGTGTATGCTTACTGTGAGCAACCGACTCATTCCATGTAGTCTAATGATGTGCGCCTCACGGTATTTTCCACTAAACCTGCCAGATTAACCACGTCCTGGCGTCAATCAGGCGAAAGAAGTCGATGGACACCATCATCCTCTCGCTGGTCGCGTCGGTCTGCGCGTTCCTCATGTTCATCTACTGGCTGTCGAAGTAGGTTGTTTCGCCAGAGCAGAAAGGCATCATATAGTGTTGTAAGTTTGGATCACACTGCCCCGTACAGATAATGATGATTGGTGCTTGTACAATATCTCGATTCAATGCTATTAAGTTTTTGAAGTCGTGCTCCAGCTGCGTGTCCCCGTTTCTCCAGCTATACCTGATGTACTTGTACATAAATAAAAACATGCGTGACCTCTTGGACGTGGCTTTGCTGGCGATGGCTGTCGAACTATATCCGTACCGTCCGGATTTGGGTGTGTTGAGTATGGATGGACCCTGAACCATTCGTTCTTGTGGCCTGGACTGCTAGTTGGCTGGAGAGTTAATAGCTTCTCTGCACTCTTCCAGCGAACGGAAGTTTAATCTTCAATCTTTGCGAACGGATAGGCATATCCACACGACATAATTCAGAGACCGTTTGTACTTGCAGCCTTGCAGGACCAGGTCGCTACGAAAGCTTCCAAGAGGAGCGGAATTTTCCACGAGGACGACGACGGTATGTGATGGTGATGTACAGAACAGAAGTGTACCCCAGCTCCACAAGTGGCCAAAGGGGACGAGATGGGACGACGGCCGGCACAGCGCCGCGCCACGGGGACCCTCGCCCACTTGCCACTCCATCCGGTGATGCGTTAGATCTGAGCTGGGCACGCCGGCACGGCACACGGGTTCCAGTGAGGATCGCCCGACGAAAAACAACCTATTTTTTAGAACTCGGCATAAAAGCTAGTTTGTTTGCATGAATCCATATCTCACGGAGCCATAATCTACAGCATGACCCCCCCGGGGTCATCAAAGGAGTCTTTCTCTAGGAGCATCTTCATCGGTGACCTTAAATAGTCGCGGGCACTGCTGTACGGGGGCGTCGGCACTGCATCCTCTATTTGGGGTGTTATTCTCACACCTGTGCTCTAAACATGCTGCATCGATAGGATTTTTTAAAAACAAACTAAACATTTACTTGTAGTTTCATTTTCAAGTCATTCTGAATCGAGAAATGAATAATGTTTTTAGGAAAAATCTGAGTAAAAAGTTATCCACTCCTCAATCTCGGATGGCATGTAAAACTTGCTTCATCTCTAGCCTACTACCTGTTAGCCACTTGGCTCTTTGGAGGTGAACGATCGACCGCTATTCTCCGATGCTCTCTCTGCTGCTATGTTGTTGTGGATCCCCCGCTGCTCTCTCCGCCATGAACGTCAAC